>NC_041397.2:258295932-258895932 GCF_900747795.2 Erpetoichthys calabaricus | reverse complement strand
ATCTACAGGATGTCATTTGCCATTTATAGAAATTAGGACATAATTAAATTACACCCTCAATGGAAAGAGAACATCATTTAATTTATGTAGCACTGTACTAATTCCCTTCAAATTTTAAACACGAATGTTTCTTGAAAGCAAAGTTGGAACTTTATATAGCATTTCAGGAACTGAAAGAAATACTTTTAAGCCACTCTCCTTTCCCTTCCTATTGTACTTTTTCAGCTTTTTCTTTGTAATTTATATCTTTAAACCTAGATATCAGTCCTACAAATTGCTGCTTTATTGTTGGTTGTTCTCTTGAGACACTAGAGGATAATATAGAGGTCCAGCCAATATTTTGATGCTCCATTTAGTCATTTGATGGTATAAACCTACAGAAAAATCAATACCTTTGACATACGTCGAAATTCCTACACCTTTATTATCAACACAGCAGTGAGACACAATGCATCACAGACTTGAGCATTACATTTCATGTTGGGTAAATCAAGCAAGCCTTGACGTTTTTAGTATACCTATAGGATTTTTTTAAGTTAAAGTTACAGTATAATTTACTGATATATGACTGATATTAAAATCACAGCAAAAGCCTAGAAAGCCAAGAATAAAAATTTACAAGTCCTTTGTTAATTTTGATTTGAGGTGGTTTATTTTAAATAGCTTCCACAGTGGCCTGAGAAATTGCTGTGGGTTCAGCTAAATAGGTTTTGCTTTGCTTAGTAATGGCAATTGGATTTTCAAAAGATTTTTTTAATAAGTGCAAAGCACATGATTTACTGTAATCTTCTTTTTAATGCACACAATTTAATGCAATGTACAGAATAAAAGAAAAAACTGGGGCAATAACTTTTACTATCACAGGTGAAGCACTTGACATTGTTAGTGGTAAAACAGTCACTTTAATAAAATATATTAAATTCAGATCCTGCCAAGCTGGCAGAAATTAGCCATGAGGAACAAATAATTTGCAATACATAATTACATAACAGCTCACTTTCCACAAACAAGTTTATAGTATACCTCCTTTATATTATAAACATCACCCAAAAATTTGTTACATATTCAGATACATTCTTCATTTGTTTTCCTGTATTTTTCACACGTGGAGAACAGGCAGCTGAAGTTAATCACTCAGTGTCTCAGAGTGGGTCCGCAACGAAAACTGAACTGACAATCTTATGGTTTAGTGTCCTGCACTTCAACCACTTTACCACACTGACAGCAGGAGGGTCAACATATGGGGCGGGCATCTAGAAGAAGATGTTCAAAAACAATCAGCAAAAACACAATATAAAAGTAGCAATAGGTCAAAAATACTAAACACTACAGTTGACTAAAGGCTTTTCAGGGTGGTATGATTCTCTAGTTAGAAGTCCTCTTTTACTAGATAGATAGATAGATAGATAGATAGATAGATAGATAGATAGATAGATAGATAGATAGATAGATAGATAGATAGATAGATAGATACATACATACATACATACATACATACATACATACATACATACATACATACTTTATTAATCCCCAAGGGGAAATTCACATACTCCAGCAGCAGCAGCATACTGATAAAAAACAATATTAAATTAAAGCGTGATAAAAATGCAGGTATAACAGACAGTAACTTTGTATAATGATAATGATAATGTTTACGTATTACTCACATTTTCTTTGAGAACGTAGGTGTGTGTGCAATGGTGACAAAGTCATGGGTGCCCAAGGCTCATTGACGTTCATGGGGAGTGAAGGCTAGCCTGCCTGATCCAGTCCCAAAGAATATCTACTGTTGCACAAACCTAATAAACTTTTCTTTTAGATCATGTAGATGACCAGGTGCATGTCATTTACCTGGAGAAGAGATGGCAGCAGGATGCATTATGGGAAGAAGGCAAGCCGCCGGATGCAGTATGATGCTCTGGCCAACATTGTGCTGCAAAACCTTGGATCCTGACATTCATGTGGGTGTTACTTTGACATGTACCACCTTCCTAAAGATTGTTGCAGTCCACATACACTCCTTCATGGCAATGGTATTCCTTGATGGCAGTCCCCTTCTTTCAGCAGGATAATGCACCCTGCCAAATTGCAAAAATTGTTCATGAATAATTTGAGGAACATAAAAAAGAGCCCCATGTCTTGACTTGGCCTCCAAATTCCTCAGATATGAATATGTGATGTACTGGGAAAATAAGCCCTATCCATGGAGGCCCAACCTCGCAAGTTACAGGACTTAAAGGATCTGCTGCTAATGTCTTGGTGCCAGTTACCAGCAAGAACACTTACAAATTCTGACAAGGAAAAACCCATAACTACCAGTACCTGAAACACTAAAGGCACACACGATGGAGTAAAGGAATGTGTGAGAAGCTAATCATCTTACAAAACAGCTGAAAATTAAGAAGATGTCTATTTAGGGCTGAAGCCAGGAATAACTTCTTTACTTAAAGAGTTGGGGGAATCGGGACCAAAATACCAAAGCATATAGTTGAAGCAGATACCATGACAAACTTTAGGAAGTGTCTGGAAGAGATATTGGAACAGCTTAGGTATTGGCTAAACCAACAAGGTGGATGGACTGAAAGGTCTCCTCTTGTTTATCAAATTTCTTGTGGTTTTATGTTCCTGACAGCCTAAAAAAGCAGTTTAGGAAAAACAGTATTCAAGGCAATAACTAATTGTGGACAGGATGTCAGTCAGTCACATGGCTCACTCATGCACATATCCACACTATACAAAGCAGCTGCATGGACAACTTCTTGAAATTTACATTGGAAATGAATGGACCTTTATGATCATCAATGAAGAAGGAGTGTATTAAAACAAAACTAAACAATTAAAATCTATTCTAGATTTCTTTTACTGGACATTGAATACAAGCAGTGATTAGAATCATGATCATAAAACAGAACAGTATGGTCAAGCAGCCAAGAAACTGTGCTGAAAATAATGCACACCCAGTTCCCTTCCAAAACAGACAATTGTTGTCCACTTCTCAAAATAAAATGAATCAGCATTATTTTACCACAATTACTAGATGGTCTTTCATGGTACTTGTTAAATTTCAAGCATAGTGTTTAGCTAAATAAGCCCACATTTAACAGAAATAAACTAAAATACCTTGTATGTCGCACATCTGAGAGTAGTAATTATAAACAGATTGTTATTAACCATTGATTTAAAAAAGAAAAAAAAAAAACTCAATGAAGCATAAGAAAAAACTAGAGTGCATAGCTGGATGAATGAGCTTGTTGACTTTTCTTATAAAGTGAAAACAGATGATCTGGAGTGATCAAAGACCACCAACTTACTCCCTGCTATTTTCTCTTCCTTCTTTCTATTTTGTTGTGTGATTCAATACCTGTCTAGACCTGTGCTTCTTTTGTGAATTAAGTATTATGCAGAAAAATGATTACAGAAGCATAAAATGGGTCTATGCAGAAAATTAAATTGTATAAATTTTGACATTTTTGAAAGAGTGTACCCTATCACGGACTGGTATGTTGTTTATTGTTGCCTCTTTTCTTAATCTTATTCTTGGTACGGATACTGCAAGATATCACCCAACAAAAGATTTTATAATATATTACAAGTTATTGTGCTGTACAATAATATTCATTCAAGTACATTAATTTACAGTATATATTTATTATGTACACAAATAAATGGAGGGTAAAATGAGCAGGAAAAATGAATCAAGTGAACAATAATATTTAATTTGAAATTAAACACATTGGCTCAAATAAAGTAAACAAGCTCAATAGACAGACAGATTGGTACAAGGGTGCCCATCAACCTTGATAGCTCTAGGGGTGTGCCTTTTTGTGTGTGTTCATTTCTTTATCTTTATCATCCAGCATGTTCTCTGGTAAGGCAAACAAGCTGTCAGCTGTCTTCACTCCTAAATTTCTTTTAGTGTGTGTGCACATGTATATTTAAATAACTTATGTACAATATCTCAAAAACTAATTGTACAAACATTTTGCAAATCAATAGGCCTGGCCCATGACTAAAAGGAGCAGCTTGCAACAATTTCTAAAGCAGGTCTCTTTGGACATAGTTCAAACCATTTTTTAATGATATGGATATAAGTACTGGAACAAACTGCACCAAAAACAATAGGCCTGGAGCCTGTGACAAGACAAAGATGATGCAACTTGCTTGAAAAAGATAGGTCAGTTTTTTGGAACTTATTGTTGTATTTAGTTTTTCTCTCACACACACGCACACACAGACCAATACATACAAACACCATGCTAAAATCAACTTTTCTCAATGTTTAGAACATCCCAGAATCTGAATTTTTGACCCTGTCACCAAATTTCTATTTACATGGAAGTAAAATTAAATAGGTGCAGGAATATTAATTTCATTGAATTATTATTCTTGTCTGTATTTTTTCCTGAGTTCTAATGGTTATATATTTATTTTACATTTTTAAAAGCTATAAGGTAAAGTATCAAAGGGGTGATAAAGAGCAAGGTTCCCTGTTGGGAAAGCCACATTTATTGTAGAGACTAGCAAAATACCCGCGCTTCGCAGCAGAGAAGTAGTGTGTTAAAGAGGTTATGTAACCATATATATACATATATACATATCTACATATACACATATCTACATATACATATATATATATATATATATACATATACAAATTTACATATCTACATATATATATAGATATAAATATAGACATACATATATACATACATACATTTATATATATATATATATATTTATACTGTATATATATACTGTATATGTATATATATATATATATATATATATATATATATACTGTATATATACATATCTACTTATTGGCTCCTGTATTTAGGATATAGCGGGTTGGATAATGGATGAATGGACATCTGTATGCATAGCTCTATTTGCCCGTTTTCGTTTTTTTTCTTTCTTCAGTAATATTTCAGCAAACCCGGAGCTTGTCAGTTCAAATCCTGGTACTGACACCACTGTGTGACCCTGAGGAAGTCACTTCACCTGCCTGTGCTGCAAAAAACAAAAGTAATGTAACAAATTGTACCTCAGATGTTGCAAGTTGCTGGAATAAAGGCATAAGTAAAATAGATAAATATGTATTATACACATAGGAACTATTAATTTATTTTCAGTTAAGTCATCTGCAGCAAACCTTTATAAATGAGGGTTTCTCCTTTTTAGGTAGTGCAAACTGTTTCTTCTTCATTGACGTTTTCTCTTGGAGAGCTTTTTTCATTTCATTGAAAATTAAAGCAGCAGCTGCCAAAATATGTAGCTTTCTTATTAATTTTTCAACATTGTGTAAAATAAATTTATAAAGTAACATAAAAGGTTTAAATACTGGTTATCCTTTTACACTAAAATATTACTAAAGAGATACAAAAAAAGTAAAATGCATATGTTATTTTTCTTTAAGGAGATTAAATATTACTGAAGAAAGAAAAAAAAAACTAAAAATACTGTGTAAGCATACATATTAACACATATGCAATTAAACGTGTGCATTTACGGGGTGATTTCTCAGGCTTAAAACCTCGCCTTTTATTAAAAAGGTAAATGCAAACTGTTTTCATTCTGAAGGGCACAAACCATGTTAGATTTCAGACGTTAAACGCGCAAAAATGTCGGTACACCAGATAAATAAGCGCAACATATTATCAGTTGTATTGTATGCTTACAATACATATAGAAATGTGTTAATCGTTAACTAATATTATGGGATGGTGTTTTTCGACTCGCGCCTTGATTTAAACGATTGCATTTCTTGATGGGTTTGCGTAGCTTATTGTCAATATCTTTACACGTCTTTTTAAGACTTAATTTAAAAAGGTTTTCATTTCTTCTTAATTAAAATTTAAAAGCAATACTTCACGGCTGCGAAGCCCCTCTAGCGCTGACGTCCGAGGTTCGATTACCGTAAGCGAGTGCAGTGAGTGTGTATGCCTGATGAGCCAAGAATAAGGGGGAAAGACGTGTCGCGTACTCTTTGCATTATTTGACAGTAAACTATTTTCAACCATTCTATGATCTGCTTCTCACAACTGAAGGCACCGTGGCTGATGTTACCTGACTTGCTGGCCAACCATAAGCGTTACCTGGTAGGTAACCACCCACTCACTTCACTCCCTTACGGGAATCGAACCTCGGACGTCAGCGCTAGAGGCGAAGCCCCTAAAATTGCGCCACGGCGTGTGGTTCGTTTATTTGACAACATGTAGATCGGGGTAATTACATTCACGGCATTCGTAGTCTGATTCACAATCTGATTGTATGGGTGGTTACCTACCAGGTAATGCTTATAGTTGGCCAGCAAGTCAGCTCGAAGTGATCACTCGAGTGAAGGCAGCTTCACAAAAAAACAGATCCTTAACAAACTGTTATTAGTATATTTTCCCTCAATTTAAAAAGGTTTTCTTTTCTTCTTAATAAAAATTTAAAAGCGGTACTTCGCCGGTGCGAAGTGTGTGGATTTGATCGACTGACATATACAGACATATTCATGAGTGCAGGTACTTCGGAAAGAAAGCACCGTGTAAACCTAAAGTTTAAATTAAGTTCATAGACCTACAAAAGGTTGGCATTGATTTGAGGCAAGATTGCTTTTCTGCTGTACAACTATACGTTGCATTCTCAAGAGTGTGCTTGCACGGCTTCGGATATAGATATATATATATATATGTATGTATGTCTATATATATATATATATATATATATATATATATATGTAAGCTTATAAGTACTGCCTTACTTCTCTTTAAGAAAGGAAGATGTAATGATACTTGATTTAAACGACAGATCATAGAATGGTTGAAAATAGTTTACTGTCAAATAATGCAAAGAGTACGCGACATGTCTTTCCCCCTTATTCTTGGCTCATCAGGCGTACACACTCGCTGCACCCGCTTATGGTAATCGAACCTCGGACGTCAGCGCTAGAGGGGCTTCGCAGCGGTGAAGTATTGCTTTTAAATTTTAATTAAGAAGAAAAGAAAACCTTTTTAAATTAAGTCTTAAAAAGAGGTGTAAAGATATTGACAATAAGCTACGCAAACCCATCAAGAAATGCAATCGTTTAAATCAAGGCGCGAGTCGAAAAACACCATCCCATAATATTAGTTAACGATTAACACATTTCTATATGTATTGTAAGCATACAATACAACTGATAATATGTTGCGCTTATTATCTGGTGTACCGACATTTTTGCGCGTTTAACATCTGAAATCTAACGTGATTTGTGCCCTTCAGAATGAAAACAGTTTGCATTTACCTTTTTAATAAAAGGCGAGCTTTTAAGCCTGAGAAATCACCCTGTAAATGCACATGTTTAATTGCACATGTGTTAATATGTATGCTTACACAGTATTAAAAGACACTCAAAAATTAACGTCATTTACCTTCGTTCCCGCGTTTGACTCATGCTGTAAATCTCTTCCTTGTTTTTAGTTCACGTGATTACGTAGGAGGCGTGATGACGCGATACGTGACTCCGCCTCCTCCATTAGAGTATATGGACAAAAAACAGGTTCCAGTTATGACCATTACGCGTAGAATTTCGAAATGAAACCTGACTAACTTTTGTAAGTAAGCTGTAAGGAATGAGCCTGCCAAATTTCAGCCTTCCACCTACACGGGAAGTTGGAGAATTAGTGATGAGTCAGTCAGTCAGTCAGTCAGTGAGTCAGTGAGGGCTTTGCCTTTTATTAATTAGTATATATATATATATATATATATATATATATATATATCTATATCTAAATCCCCACGAAGTACTGCTTTTAAATTTTTATTAAGAAGATAAGCTTTTTAAATTGAGGGAAAATATCCCAATAGCAATTTGTTAAGGATCTGTTTTTTTGTGAAGCAGCCTTAACACAGCTTTTCCGCTGTTTTATAAACGAACGCCATATAAGGTCTTCCTTTTTCCTTGCTTCGCCAAGGAAGGAGCCTTTTTATTAAATCCAAGGGTTCTTCGCTTTTTTTTTTTGTTTGTGTATTACAATTGTTATAGTTCTGTTTGTATACGACGTTGTCAGTTCAGCACTCAGGTTGTAATATGACCAAGCTGTGCAAGCTTACTGTTAAGAATGCAACGTATAGTTGTACATGAGAAAAGCAATCTTGCCTCAAATCAATGGCAACCTTTTGTAGGTCTATGAACTTAATTTAAAGTTTAGGTTTACACGTTGCTTTCTTTCTGAAGTACCTGCACTCATGAATATGTCTGTATGCGTCAGTCGCTCAAATCCCCGCGCTTCGCACCGGCGAAGTTCTGCTTTTAAATTTTTATTAAGAAGAAAAGAAAACCTTTTAAAATTGAGGGAAAATATACCAATAACAGTTTGTTAAGGATCTGTTTTTTTGTGAAGCTGCCTTCACTCGAGTGATCACTTCGAGCTGACTTGCTGGCTAACCATAAGCGTTACCTGGTAGGTAACCACCCATACAATCAGATTGTGAATCAGACTACGAATGCCGTGAATGTAATTACCCCGATCTACATGCTGTCAAATAAACGAACCACACACCGTGGCGCAATTTTAGGGGCTTCGCCTCTAGCGCTGACGTCCGAGGTTCGATTCCCGTAAGGGAGTGAAGTGAGTGGGTGGTTACCTACCAGGTAACGCTTATGGTTGGCCAGCAAGTCAGGTAACATCAGCCACGGTGCCTTCAGTTGTGAGAAGCAGATCATAGAATGGATGAAAATAGTTTACTGTCAAATAATGCAAAGAGTACGCAACACGTCTTTCCCCCTTATTCTTGGCTCATCAGGCGTACACACTCACTGCACTCGCTTACGGTAATCAAACCTCGGACGTCAGCGCTAGAGGGGCTTCGCAGCGGTGAAGTATTGCTTTTATAATTTTAATTAAGAAGAAAAGAAAACTTTTTAAAATTAAGTCTTAAAAAGAGGTGTAAAGATATTGACAATAAGCTACGCAAACCCACCAAGACATGCAATCGTTTAAATCAAGGCGCGAGTCGAAAAACACCATCCCATAATATTAGTTAACGATTAACACATTTCTATATGTATTGTAAGCATACAATACAACTGATAATATGTTGCGCTTATTTATCTGGTGTACTGACATTTTTGCGCGTTTAACGGCTGAAATCTAACGTGGTTTGTGCCCTTCAGAATGAAAAGAGATTGCATTTACCTTTTTAATAAAAGGCGAGCTTTTAAGCCTGAGAAATCACCCCGTAAATGCACACGTTTAATTGCACATGTGTTAATATGTATGCTTACACAGTATTAAAAGACACTCAACAATTACACAGTATTAAAAGACAGTCAACAATTAACGTCATTTACCTTCGTTCCCGCGTTTGACTTGTGCTGTAAATCTCTTCCTCGTTTTCAGTTCACGTGATTACATAGGAGGCGTAATACGTGATGACACAATACGTGACTCCGCCTCCTCCATTAGAGTATATGGACAAAAAACAGGTTCCAGTTATGACCATTACACGTAGAATTTCGAAATGAAACCTGCCTAACTTTTGTAAGTAAGCTGTAAGGAATGAGCCTGCCAAATTTCAGCCTTCTACCTACACGGGAAGTTGGAGAATTAGTGATGAGTGAGTCAGTCAGTCAGTCAGTCAGTGAGTCAGTGAGGGCTTTGCCTTTTAATAGTATAGATTAAACCCTCAAACCCTCCAACATACCAATACCCAACACAAATCCTGGGTTCCAATAATAATTTATTACAGTGAATACCTTCACAGGTTATTCGTAAATATAGCACAGTTACAAATCTTCTTTTCCACTCTCCTTTCACTCCTCTAGGCGAGTGTTGTCCAGCTCCTCTCCCAACTCTGTTTCGCTTGGATGAGGTAGAGTAGCTTCCTTTATGCCAGACAAAGGAGTACTTTCAGTTTTACCGTACTACAGGTTGGAAGCACATCCATGTTGTGGAGAAGTTCCTTAAAGTGGAGATGGTGTGTCCCTTTAGCTCCCCCTGGTGGCACCCATGGAACAGAGCAGGGCTGTCTAATGGGACTGCAATTCCCAATCTGCCCTGGGGGTATCCATGCAGGCACTGTAGCCGAGGAAGACTGGCACCTATTGTATCTGGGGAGCAAATAGTCTGCACAAGTCAAATTAAGCAAAGATTTTTGCACTAAGTCACTGGCAGTTATGGAAGAGTGATGTTGCTGTTCAAGTCTCAAGACAACAGGGCAATTATCAGCTACAGTCTAAAGGTTGTACTGTGGGTAGTCAGGTCAAGGATTAGGTCTTCTTGCACGTCATTGATTTCTGGGTCATGGAGGAAACAAACAAGACACTGTATAATCCTTAATTCCTATAAAACAAAACTGAACAAATTAATATTAATTTTTAGTAGATCAAAACAAAATATAAATAATAAATAATATGTAATAACTGAAAGGAAAGGAACCTCTAGTCTGATTATGTCATGCAACAGAATATAAACATTCAGTTACAAACAGAAAGGAGCAATCAAGATAATTAAATATGTGAAATTAAAAATTCAAAAATTTACAGCCAGGGAAGGCAAGTGACAGCAGTCCTAAGACAAACAACATGATAAATCCAATGGTAATCCACCAATATTCACTCATGGTGTCCTGTACTTGAGAAAGCTCAAGTTTAAAACAAGCCTTGTCAGCACATTACAGACAGCCGTAAGTCCCTCTATAGGGTTTTAAAGAGCTTTATAAGCCTGCTGGGGATATCACTGTGTACAATCACCATAGCACTAACAATTAATACTATTAGAAATGAGTATTTTGAAGGTCAAAATAAGTACACATGGCATGAACTTATTAGTAATGATAGTGATAATAATAACTGGATCCGAGTATAAATATATACAGTAAGAGTATAAATAAATGGTGCATACTAATCAGGAAAGAAATAAGCACAAGAGCTAAATAGGGGGGTAGGGGGGAATGACAAGAGGTCAAAGAGAAATCAAATGGCTGCACTAATGAGATACAGCAAAGCCAAACTGCATCAACAATGTCTTCAAAAAGATGCAGTTCAGGTCATAAAGTTCATTAAGCCCACCTGGTGAAACCCTACTAATTTATAAATCCAGTTTGCTTCTCCTTAGTAAGAGCTTGTTGGAGTCTCTGCCTCTGTGGTGTGATTTGATGATCTCAATACTGAGTATAGCAACTGTGCTTCAGAATGTGTGTATTCTTTAAAATATCTCAACACTGATTGTGTACATATATTACTCTCATGTTCCAAGATCTTACTATGCATGCAGAGTTGAGTTTTACCCACATAAAAAATGGATAAGGTCCAAACAGAGTATACATTACTCCTCTTGTGTTACAGTCTGATTGATGAAAAAGCATAATATCAACATATAGTTTATGTATAATATGTCATCCTTAAAGACATTAGTACAACAACTAAACTTTAAAGACAGAAGATGCCCAGATTTTATCCAAAGTTGGTGTATAGAAGGGCTGTCTGCCATTATTGAAATTAATCATCTTGATTATTGTGTGGAAAAAGCAAAAAGGTGGTGGTTCCTAAAAACATGATAGTAAATGCAAAACAGACCACATATAAAATTACTTCAGTTAATTCAATTAGGCAAGTGATAGTACGCAAGAGTATATACCAACCAGTCAGAGCTAGTCAGAGCTAGTAAAGCATTTCATAGTGAGTTTAATAGTGTGTGTATGTAGGGCTTGCTTATAGTCTGGTGTAATATACTTGTGCTGAATGCTCCTCATAATAAGTCATGAACGAAGTTCCTTGGATTCGTGTATAAAGTCACTGGCGTTACAACAAATTCTATGTAAGTTAAAAAATGGGCCGACTGTTAAAGTAAATATTAGGGAATGTTGATGAAAAGCCTGTAATTATGTATTTCTATTAGTGGGTTTCCAATATAATGAAAAAGAAACCCCTGCCTCATGTTTGGTCACAGAAATACTGTATATAAATATAATGTTGCATAGTTTACTGTCAAATAAAGAGTACGCGACACGTGTTTCGCCCTCATTTGGCGTACACACTCTACTGCTCCCCTCTCGGGGAATTGAACCTCGGACATCAGCGTCAGAGACGAAGTCCCTTTAGACTGCGCCACAGCATGTAGTTCATTTATTTGATGGCCTGTAGGTTCGGAGTAATTACATTCATTGCATTCGTAGTCTCGATTCCCCGAGAGGGGAGCAGTAGAGTGTGTACGCCTGATGAGCCCAAATGAGGGCGAAACACATGTTGCGTACTCTTTGCTTTATTTGACAGTAAACTATGCAACATTCCATGATCTGCTTCTCGCAACTGAAAGAGGGCACCGTGGCAGATGTTTGCCGAATGGCAGACCAACCACAAGCGTTACATGGTAGGTAAACACCCACACAATTCAGGTCGTCGAGACTCAGACTACGAATGCAATAAATATAATGGTATAGTTGTATTTGAGTGAAAATTTTAATTACTGCTACATTACTGTTCATCTGGGGAAGCCAACCACATAACCACAAAGATATATACTTTTAAAAATCTCTTGATGTGGAAAAAAATAAAAGATTTTTCATAATGAGATACATAGAGATACAAAGGCTGCCTCTATTGCTACATGCGTGTGATGATGTTGCAGTTAACCTTTAAATAAGCAATATTACAAAGCATTTTTTTATAACTGACAAAATCTGTGTATCTGGGAATAAAAGGTGACCATTGGTCAAGTATATCGTAAATGATAGCTACTGCAAATTTTTGGGAAACATTAATAAAGTGAAGTCACGCAAAATAACATCTTTTATTGGCTAACTGATCCGCTGTGGCAGCCCCTAAGGGGAGCAGCCGAAAGAAGAAGAATTGGCTAACTAAAAAGATTACAATATGCAAGCTTTCGAGACAACTCAGGCCCCTTCCTCAGGCAAGGTGTCTCTACATCCATAATAGCTAACACAGTACATTACCCTAGTACTAGAAACATTAATATAAAGTGAATCAATGTCAAAGATGTCTAGGAAATGATTAGGACTGAAAGAGACATTATTAAGTCCGTATATAAAATGTGAGGAATCTTTAATATAAGACTTTGCCACACAAACCAAATGTTTAATATAAGAATCAATAAACGACGAAATAAGGTGTATTAGAGAGCCTTTGATCAAACCCAGTCACAGGGGATGCACAAACCAGTGTGTTTCTTCATGCCGGTCCCAAGCCCAGATAAATGGGGAGGGTTATGTCAGGAAGGACATCCAGTGTAAAATTTTGCCAAATCAATATGCGGACAGATGCTCCGCTGTGGCAACCCCTAATGGGAGCAGCTGAAAGAAGAAGAGAGTTTTTGATCAGCACTTTTGGGTATACAAGATCTCTATGTGTTTTAAGACATAATTAGAAGACTGGTACATTTGGAAGTGGGTTATATAAAATGTACACATGTGCTTGTCTAACAGGTCCACAGAAAGGGCTGACTCAATCAAACTTTATAGTCTCTCCTACTCCTACTCTATCGTAGATGTTCATGAATGTTGCACAATTGTCTGCAAACTTTATTAACATATTGTACTGTATCTATAATCACAATTGCAACTTGATTGCTTGTGTCAATAGCCAATTGCTTAATAGCAGTCCATTCCATGGAAGAGATTTAAAAAAAAATCTTTAATTGGTGACATCCATATTTTCCATTAAAGTCACTTCTTGTAATACTAGGGCTACAAAAGGTATCAATACCTTGTTCAGTAAGACCCAGAATAGTGTAGGTGGATTTTACAGATAGATTAGTATCTTTGCTAAAGGTTCTAGAGTTTTTATGGAAGAAAGACCTAAGATTAATCTTCCAGGAAAATTTGAATACTAAAAACAACATCCATCCATCCATCCATTTTCTAACCCGCTGAATCCAAACACAGGGTCACGGGGGTCTGCTGGAGCCAATCCCAGCCAACACAGGGCACAAGGCAGGAACCAATCCTGGGCAGGGTGCCAACCCACCGCAGGACACACACAAACACACCCACACACCAAGCACACACTATGGCCAATTTAGAATCGCCAATCCACCTAACCTGCATGGCTTTGGACTGTGGGAGGAAACCGGAGCGCCCGGAGGAAACCCACGCAGACACGGGGAGAACATGCAAACTCCACGCAGGGAGGACCCGGGAAGCGAACCCAGGTCCCCAGGTCTCCCAACTGCGAGGCAGCAGCGCTACCCACTGCGCCACCGTGCCGCCCCCTAAAAACAACATACAGTAGCCAATGTTAAACCTTTTCAGTGTTTATGTTTATGTTTGGAGATATTAATTATTAGACCCTCATTCGTTGAGGAAACTGATAGATAAGCTACTCTTTCCTGTGTTCCCTTTAGTTTTCCTCTCATATCCAAGTGGAATGATGACATCAATGACACAGTTAATTGCTTATTTTAAACATTGATAATTTATTACCAAATTTTTGTCAGTGTAATCCCTTTTTAATATTGTAGTCACTGCTTATAGGTCTTCCATCATAATATTAAAAGATCAATCAATGTCAACCAGTGTGCTTCATGCAGTCATGATGAGTTAAGTCAGGATATGGGTAATATATTTTTACCAACACTTAGACAGAATGATATAATTTTTGACATATATTTTATGCAGAATGTACCTACAAAAAAATCCTGCATATATTTAAGTAATATTTTTTTCCTTCATCTCACTGTGCAGTACAGAAGTGAATGATTTCAAATCCACGCACATGACAGGAACAAATTTCAGTCATCACACCAGTCTTTAGCAGAGCACAGCAACACACGTTGCTACGGGGCAAATTTCAAATCATCGCTCAAGCTAATTGCATCTTTAAACAAAAGAAAATTTGAATTCCATGAAAAAAAATAAATGTATACACATCTCTGCCAGGAACTGTACTTGGGTACTTATGCACCTTCATCAAGTAGGGCTACCAATTATGTAAGCACAAACATTGTTATTTACTTATTAAATTTTGTGTTCAATATTTATTCAAATTGTTCAAAACAGCTAGGTGTTGCTGTTCTGTATTGTGTTTCATACTGGACATTGTATGCAGTATGTATTTGTGCTGTAGTCATTCTTATGTTCTTTTTAGTTAGTGTTTAATTGTCCAAGTGGTAGCTGGGATAGGCTCCAGCAAATCCCTGCAACCCTGTACAGGACTAAATGGTGTTAGAAAATGACTGACTGACTGACATTAATTAATGCCGTAACTGAGCTCTGTAGCATAACTCAAATAAAGAAAGAAGTTGAACTTGAAACTTTTATAACCACTAGGGGGTGCTTAGAATGCTGATTGGTAAGGGCACCAAGTATAATAAAACCCACTCCTGTTGCTTTCATGATTTTGTTTAATTAGTGATTCAGCAAGTATAAGGGTCTTCAGCAACACATTACACCAATTTCTTCTTCTTCTTCTTTAGGTGGCTCCTGTTAGATGTTGTCACAGCAGATCATCTTCTTCCATATCTTCCTATCCTCTGCATCTTGCTCTGTCACACCAATCACCTGCATGTCCTCTCTCACCACATCCATAAACCTTCTCTTAGTATAATTACCTACTGGTTTAATTTGTTTGAACAGGTGTTCTTGCAGTGTACTTACTTATATGATGGTATAGTTAAGTATACATTTCTCTTTCTTATTACATTCCTGATTGTGGACTTGTTCATACTGCTTCATGATTTGCACACAGTGGCAGCAAAACATGGGCTTGGGTACAAGTAACCAAAAAAGCACCCTGCTCTCCATCAACAGACTAGTGCACACGTACTGTGCATAAAGCTAAAGTAAGATATATACAGGATAAAATAGTGACCTTGACACTTAGTAGGCTACAAGTTAAAAATCAACAACCTTACCTTAGAAGTTGACTCATGGCACATTCGTTACAGAAGACCCAGTGAGGATGTCACTGAATACATGACGTACTATTCTCAGCAAAGCCAGAACTGACAGTCTTTCTTGTAACATGACAGACTGTAGATTTTCTTTTGTTAATTTCAGCTTTCTTAATGAGCTCTCAGAACTGACAGCAGTTGGTTAAAGACATTTGACTGTATTTGGAAACACAGATCTCATATCTTGGTTGGCAAATACTGCAGTTGTTCATAAGGAGTGCAAAACATCATTGAGGAGAAAATGAGACCAAAGTTATAATTCATTTGCTTAATCTTTATCATGAAAGTCTCCGAAAAGAACAATAAATTCATCACAGGTTTCAGGTGTATCTCTAGTATTTTTTATGTTTAATAAAATGTCAGAAAGGAAGGTGAATATGCTCAAGATAGAAAAGCTTTCTTTTTAAGTTTTCCTTGGGGGCAAACACAGTATGTGATATGTCAAGCAGGCAAATGAAAAAGTTATTTTTAAAGTTTTTCTCTTCTTTTAAAGGCATATCCACTGCTGTCATGCCAGCAAGTTAAGGGTCATTTTTGTGTATGAGCTCCGTTCCCTTTTCAGTTGCATAGACTGAAAATCTATTGGTCGATATACTGACAGCTGCAGATAAACTTTTGGTGATTTTATGACTATAATGCCATTTTTCATTGTGCTTTGCACAGAATTCCAAACAACTAAACTCACTACAAAGACAAATGTCTCTGGCTTGTGATTTCACTCAGGGTGCCAGCATCACATGTACTGTAAGCTCTTTGTTAACTTCGCACATTACATCTCTACGCTCCTATAATGCTGAAACACTGCTATTATGACATTGCCATATGGCTTTGAAGAATACCCCACTGCTTTGTTGATCTGGCAAATATTTCATACAACTGACTAAGCAATCCAAAGACGTTACTGGCTTACTTTGATGGAGGATTTGTCAGCTTGTTCAAAAGCTACATTCTAGTTACAGGGCAAAAGGGAACATATACAGCCTACGCATTCACCAGCCTCCCTCTGGCTTGAACTCTTTGTTGTGCACCCCTCATATTCCATCCCCCCCATTTTATTTAATTCTATTGTCATATTTGTTACAAGATTTTGCTATTCACTATATCCTTCCTGATATTGTTGGTAGTTATGGCATGCAAAAGTGCAAGGTCAAAAAAAGACCATTCTTCTGAAAATTATGGCAACCACTTTGCACTGAACACTGAATTTTTATACCTTGGTGGATGTACTCGCTAGGGTGTTGCTACTCTAGGAATTATCTTCAGTCCACTAATTTTGGAACTCAACGGTACATGCGACTGCTGTATGGGGAATCTTGAGCCAGGAAATGTATGCTGTTTTGGCTTTCCAGACTCCTTTTTTTAGACTTTCTAATGGACTTTTCGGCTCTTTGTGTTTATCGCTACCTGACCTCCACTTTTTGAAAGTATAACTAAAGTGTAACCTTATCTGTTAATCAGTCTTACAAGGGCACCGGCTATCAGTGATGTATTAAACAACAGTAGTGACTTATTTTGAATGGAACACATCCAAAATGACCAATTGAAATCATTTGTATAGCAGTGCTTTCCAATAAATTACTGTGTTATTGTAAAACGTGCCAAAATAATACAACAACAACAGCAACAACATTTATTTATATAGCACATTTTCATACAAATAATGTAGCTCAAAGTGCTTACTGCACATTCATTTTTTTTATCTCGTTCACTCTTTCAAATAAAAAAGGAAAACAAACTGCAGACAGGCTTAAGTCATTGCCTATATGCAGTTGCACCCTTTATAGCGTGGGCCCTGGTTTCACAGTAAGTATATCTTAACAAGTAACGGCGCACTGCACTATAACATGCAGTGAATACACTTGACTTGAGCATTCATACTTTTCATCCTCTTTCTCTGTACGTTTAGCATTCGTTTGCTCAGAGGTTGATGCGCTTGCTGCTTCCTGAGCAGCTCTTCTTTCTCCACCATAGCGGCCTGGTTCTTCTCTTCTTATGTCAGCTGATTAAGTCAGTGTTTGTGATGCAATTACTTAGTACATTTTCTTTAATTTTTCACTTAATCTGGCACTTAAGTCTTCAATCTGCCTCTAGAATGATTTAAGATATGAATAGGCAGGAGAAGTGATGGCAAAGGTGGTAGGGATGAGAATGGCGCTCATATTCATGCGTCACACATCCTCCCTGCTGGCCGCTGCCGAGAGTTGATTCTACTATAAAATAAAATAAAAATAAAAAGAGGAATAACCTTGGAGGTCAATCATCACCCTGAAAGCAGATAGTAGACATCACGTAGTATATGTGTACCAAATTTCAGGTCGATAGGTCAAACGGATTGCGAGCTAAAGGTGATGTAAAATCCTGGACAGACCAACGAACAGCCATGATAGCGTATTATATATAAAGATAATCCCTAATTAGTTGCACAGATAATTAGCAGGTAATTACAGCATAAATACTAATAGATTAATGACTTTTCAGATGCAGGGTCTGATTACAAAACGATAGAAAAATGACTGTCTGAATAGGGCATAATCTGAAGCCAAGCTGACAAGTTTATGAATGTTAAAGAAGAAATGAAGCCAGCAATCCAATTTCAATAACCTGAAACTTTCGCAGCATAAACTAAATATTGATTGCCGAGGGTAAGCACTTTCAGCAGCTTTATGATCTGGACTATGTTGAAATTTGACTTCTAAGAGCAAAAAACTGTGAAACAGCAGAAACAGCAAGATTAGCAAATTCATCTGGCCAGTATGCATTAAACTAATTCTGAAGATTACATCTCCTGTACTACAGAGTGGGAACTGCAACAGTAAATAATTTAGAAGTTTGCATAAATGAAGAAATGGCTTCTTGTTGGAAGTAGAGTGCTTCAGTAATGGCATAATTCCATATGCTGAAAGAAGTCTGTGGAAATTTCATATATAAGCACTTTTATGCTTGCTTTAGATGCATATTTAATCTGAAATCATTGAACAGAAAATGTTTGCTCAAACTTTGCTACTCTGTAAGCCTTCTTTTTAATATGTTGCTAAAAAATGTTTTAAAACTATAGGCGAACTGTAAGGTTCCTAAATAACTTTCTTGTTAATAGATATGAAAATAAAATCAACACTTGAAATAGAGTACTTCTTTTTTGTATCTTTCATCTATTTGCCAGTTTTGGGAAATATTTTTATGCCTTTGGACTGATTGAAATATGTGATGGACCACACGTAAACACATCGTTTTAAGAATATTTCATGTCATAAATTTTAACTGAATTAAAAATTACAATCTGTTCTAAATGTTCATTTAGTTTATGTATAATCATTAAAAATAAAGGTATTCAAATGTAATTTTGGTAAACTTATTTTTGCATAGTACATATCACCAAGGCCAGAGTAACACCCCCATAGGCCCCAGGGTGTCCAAATGCAATTTATCCCCTCATCTCACCTCACTACTCCAATAGGCACATGCATACTATACTTACTCTCAATGAAAATCATAAATATCAACAATTAATTAGATACAGGGAGTGATAAAAAAACAAAACCTTATATCCAATCATTTTTGGTTTATTAGTGTATTGCCATCCATGAATGAAGTGAAAATAATTATTTGCTGATACTGATGTTTTTCTCAGCTTCTTGATCCTCCTTGTGATGGAGTACAGTTATTCATGTGATATATACATTAATGGAAGTGCATTCCCCTTGGTATTTTTATTGTGCTTGTAGTTGTATTCCACTTTCTATACCCATATAATTGCAAAGACCCTAGATCACCTTGGAGTTTTGTGGGCTAATATACATTTATTACTTAACATTTTTTTTTTTGCTAAGGCCTAGAGGCAACCAGGGCCGCAGGACACACACTGAGGTCACCCTAATGGTGGATCCAACCATGCATATCACATAAATCTGAAATATATAAGGAGTGCTCTTTACATGCAATGAATGTATTAATGTAATAATTCAAAATACTGCAGGTATATTTTTCAATCTGAATAGTCAGGTTTCCCATTTAATCAATTTAATCGTATCACTATTAACTTATGCCAATGAATACTAGTTACTTTGAATATATACATCTTCCCTTGTAATTTTTACTGGGAAATATTTGTTTTTTTGTAGAATGCACAGGGTGTTGTAAATTTTTATTTTTTACTTTTTCTGTTCTTATATGTTGCTTTCTTTGACATACGGTATTTGTTTCGAATTAAATGCGCTTATCATTTAATCATTTTGGGACTGCTTTTCTGTGTAGTATGATATACAGTACATTGGCCATATTATACACACTGTGATGGACAGCCAGCAGCTCATCCTGGCTGACACATCCAGGACGCTAGATGGCGTCTTCCCTGCAGCCTAGAGGTGCCCTGGATTCCCACAGGGCATCATGGAAGATGGAGTTTGGCTTCACAACCCTGCTGGGTACCGTGGGAGCCACCGCGTGACTCTGCAGGGAGACGAGGGGATTTTTGTTTCCCGTGTAGTCCGGAAGTACTCCCAAGTCACAGGGATGGAAGAACAGAAGTACTTCCGGGCTGAAGAAAAATACAAGTCTCCATCTGACCCAGAAGTGCTAATGAATCACATGGACAGAAGGACAAGAGTACTTCCGGATCAAGGACTATAAAAAGGACTATGAGAGACCCAGCAAGTGAGCCGGAGTTGAGAGGAGAGAAGGATATTTATTGTATTTGTGACTATTGATTTATTGTTTATTGGGGTGATTGTGGTGCACTGTGGCACAATATCAAAGAAAGAAGAAATGAAAAAATTTCTTGGTGCTTTTACTTGGTGTCTTGGACATTTGTCTGCAGGGTTTGAGGAGCGACAGCGCCCTCTAGTGTCACAACACACATATAAATATACATACAGCAAATGTATTGTTGAAATAATAATTTATACTCTTCTTATGTTTACAGTATATAGTGTCACAGTTTGCTCCACTTCCATGGGTAATCTGAGACAACAGCACAATGGACACCATTTTGAATGGGACTGTGAACACGGAATACTTCAGAGCTGGTTGTGCTTTCTTTTCTGGACAGGTTGCCTCAGATGCACCTGAACCCAAAAGATAAAAGTGGACTGCCCCTTTGGGTCATGACCCTGAGTATGGAGGAAGATAAAAGTAGAAGGGTTAAAGAGAAGGGCAGTCAGTTCTCCCGTGATCCTTGCAAAAGACAGAAAAGGCTCTCAGTTAATTTGAGATTGCCACTGCATTAACTGGAGAGTGAGCTTAAGACATCTGTTTTGCTTTATTTTCATTTGATCCCACCAAACCTTTTTTTGCCTTAAACTGTTAGATTTCAAACTTTCAGAATATCAAGGGTGAAAAACTGAATTCAGACCCTGCCCAAGGGTCACACCAGGTATATTTGTATTGTTCTACTTTATGACAGTGTTACAAAATGTGAGAATATCACAGAAAGTATAATCATGAAAGATAACAGAAAAATACATCCATCCATTTTGTGAATAAGCATTTCCCTTACAAGGCAGGAGTACTGGAGTTTATTAAGGAATGGATGTAGGTTGTGCTTGAAATCATTTTTTAAAGACTATGTCTCAAAGGGCTGTGCTTAACAGTAATCCTCTGGAGGTGGTAATGGTTAGGTCAACTTCCCCTGCTTTTTCATGTATGTTCCATTAAGGGGTGCAGGTAACATGTTTTAAATGTTAGCATTACCATTTTACTTTGACACAATATCATTAAACCCTATAATACATAGCAGGTTTGACTTTGAACCTAAAGATGCGGAAATCAAATAAAATGAACTGCCACTTTAGGCCCTGAGATTTCCTCTGCTCTGTTCAACTGGCTCCAGGACGGTTGCTTGTCAATTCCAAACAATCTCACTTTTAAGGCATGTCGGTGGAGGGAAATAATGGAAAAAATTCAATTTTCCAGTTAGGTTGAGCTTAACACTGCAGCATGCAACTTTTGATTCACTTTCAGAAACAAACTCAGAGCATTCAGAAATCTCTGCACCTGATGGATGACATTTTCACTGTACATACATTCATCATTTTTTGTTCGCTGTCAGTTCTGCTTCTGCACGTAGAAACTTTATCAGATTTACATTTTGATGGCATCAGGTGCACACAGTCCTGGAGCACACAAAGATATGACAGTTTGTGTGCAGAACGGCCCTCTTGCCCAGGCTTACATGCCGGAAATGCCACATGCTATACCACAACATGCTGCCCTGCAAAGCATGGCTGACTGCTTGAACCTAGGTTGGAATTCTGAACAGGATAAGAGGGCATGAAAAAGCCATAAAGAAATACAAGTATTGTTCCATTATACAAGTCCATAATTCAAAACACACATCAAAAACAAAGTATAAGATAGCAGGTGCAGAAACCAGGCAGATTCGCTATTTTTTTTATACTTGGCTCTTGGAATAATAAACAGACCTTAGTAAATCTAAGGTTACAACTTGAAATGTAAGGTAGATAGGTACTCCAAAATATAGGAATGAGCAAGGTTTTTTGAAAATGTATTTAACATAAGTAATATTTTAAAGTCAGTTATAAAAGACACAGGTAACCAATGTAACAATACCAGAACTGGTGAGATATCCATCCATCCATCCATTTTCCAACCCGCTGAATCCGAACACAGGGTCATGGGGGTCTGCTGGAGCCAATCCCAGCCAACACAGGGCACAAGGCAGGAACCAATCCCGGGCAGGGCGCCAACCCACCGCAGGACACACACACACACCCACACACCAAGCACACACTAGGGCCAATTTAGAATTGTCAATCGACCTGACCTGCATGCCTTTGGACTGTGGGAGGAAACCACTGGTGAGATATGCTCAGATTTTCTTTTTCTTACTAAGATTCTTGCTGCTGCATTCTGGACTAATTGCAACCTATTGATTTCTTTCTTAAGTAGACAAGTTAGACGGGCTTATATGTCACATGACATGATGCGTGCTCCACCAGATGCTACTGCCACACAAGTGTTGTACTGTTTATACTTGTGCTCGTACTTTACGTAAATCTGGAAGATTCCACCAGGTGGCAGTCTGAGATATCATAACGGTGAGAAATCAACTTTCGGTTTTGCTATGTTGTGAACTGCCTGAAACATCCATTAAATTCTTAGGACACCTTGCACAATATCTCTGAAAAGGATGGATGCTTAATAAGTAAATCCATCAATCCAAGGATGCACCCATTCCAGCTAGCATTGGGCATGAGGCAAAAACAATCCCTGGACGGGGCATCAGCTCATTGCAAGGTGAATACAAACACTCACATACAGTACACTAGTGTCATTTTAGCATCACCAAATCCCCAAACCTGCATATCTTTGGAAGGAAAGCAGAGCACAGTGTGGAAACCCACCAGGAAAACATGCAAACTCCAGGCAGGGAACACCAGGGACATGATTCCCTGTGAGGCAGCAGCATTACCGCTCTGCCACTGTGCCATCTCTTATGTGTAATTATTAACAGTATTAATTATTTAAATGAAGTTAACGATGTATCTGTAAAATGTAATATACATACTTTAATGCATTTCATCATAAAAGTGAAATGAAGTATAAATCGAAATATTTAAATGTGCTGAGAGCTGGAATATCATAAATGTAATGTGTTCTGTGTGGCCATTGCTTCTTGCCGCTGCTGTCAATGCAGGAGAAGCACATAGCGATTAACAACTGGGTCGGTTTTAAGATGATGTTTACGATGGTCTACTTTAATGATAAAATAAACTATGAGATTAAAGTGGACAATTCGAGATTTAAGCCGAAATTTCCACTTTAATCACAAAACAGACATTTTCACTGTGTCCTTAATGTTTTTCTCTGTGGCTCAAATATAATGCTGTACATACTGATGCTGTTGTGAAGGTGCAAAAAAAAAAAAGACGGCACAGAAGATGGTATCTGAGACTGTTAAAATGTATCGTGCCATTACAATGGGAAATATGCAACGCTTCAATATAAAAGCACCACAAATGCATTTGTATGTTGTCATTTTGCTTCACCACATTGAATCATTCATCAAACAACGAAGCACGTACATCGATCCCGAAGGATCCTCAAAGCGGCTTTCTGCCACATGTAGACAGAGACTGTGACGCATTCCAAGTTTTATCACACTGTGCCTCCCGACTTTTTTTGCTGGTACTGCAACTTGCACACCTGCCGTGTTAATTTCTGAGGATGTACTCAGAGGACATATCAAATGAACACTGGGAACGCTTCGTAGCCATGATGTGTGTGTGCACATGGTCTGGTCCCTCAAGAGTCATTTTCTAATCTGCTTAGCCCTGTACAGAGTCGTTTGTGGTCTGCTAGAGCCTTTCCCAGCTAGGATTTGGGTGCAAGGCAAGATCAATACCTGGACAGGGCTTCACTCCATCAAAAGGCAAACACACATTAGGGCAAATTTAGGACTGACAATTCACCTAACCTGCATGTCTTTGGACTGTGGTAGAAAACCCACACAGACACAGGGAGAACATGCAAACTCCATGCAGGGAGGACCCAGAAAGTGAACCCTGGTCTCCTTACTGCAAGGCAGCAGCACAACCACTGCACCACCATGCTGCCCCCAGTTAGGGTAACAATAATCTAGATGACTAAAAACAAAAGGATGCAGTAATTTTACAGCAACTTTCAATGTTATAAGAGGTCTAACTTTTGCAATGTTTCTTAAATGGAAAAATGCAGCTTTAGTAAAATTGTTAAGATGTGATTTAAAGTTTAGGTCAGACAATTATTGAACAAAATTATTTACTTTTCCATTGACTTTTAATCTTAGGAGATCAAGGTTAGTTCTAATACCCTCATTATTTGCACTTTTTTGCTAACAACTAAAATTTAATTTTTTTCCTTATTTATCTTAAGAAAATTACTACACATCCATTCAGAAATCCAAGAAAGACACTGGATCAGAGCGTCAGGATCATCAGGTGCTACAGATAAAAAACCCTGCATGCCATTTTCATAGTTGTGGTAGTTCATCTTGTGTTTTCAGATAATCTGGCCTAAAGGGAGCATACAGATTGAAAATAACAGTGAGCCCAGAATAGATCCTTGTGGTACGCCATATACAATATCATGGATCTCTGGACTACAATCACAACTAACAAAGCATTTTCTAACTGTTAAATAAGACTGAAACCATAGGCCCACCCATTGACTAGGTCGATTTATCAGAACACTGTGATGTATTATTTTCCAAAACTTTCCTTCCTTTTTCACATTACTCCCAATGCTACTTTCCTAAAGTCAAATTTCTCAAAATAGCCTTAGCTCTTTTGTTTGACCGTGATCAGATTTTGGTATTGCTGAAGGCTGTGTATATTGAAGTGGACTGACCTTAACTGCAGTAAATAGGCAGGTGGGGGGTGCAGTGGTTAAGGCTTTGGACTGCAAATCCTGCGGTGGTGGTTTCAACTCCTGCTATTGACATTATGTGACCATAAGCAAGTCACTTTACCTTCCTGAGCTCCAACTGGAAAACCAAAAGAAATGTAACTAATCATATCATAAGTTTTGTATGCCACCTTGGATTAAGGCTTCAGCCAGATAAGTAAATGTAATTACTTGTAACTGGAAACCGCATCCCATTTCTTCCCTTACCATGTGTTTTTGCTACATCCAACACATTTACAGTAAGTTGTCATACTAATTATCTTTACTTTGGCTCTAAAAACCTAACGAACAACACAAATGTAGTGATTACTGTTTTTCTTTCATCAATAAAGTATGTTGTTCTTACAACCTCCCCTAACTGTGATTATGTACTTCCATTAAGTCATTGGATGTCGTTTCAATAGAGAAATTTGCCTTGTGCAAAACATTATGAGCATAGCTCCAAATCTCTCTGACAATAATGGATTTTTTAAAGTACTAACTAAATCAGTCTTATTCTGGAATGAAGTTGTGGAGAAGCTCATTTCTCTACCATGTAGACTACCCACAGGTAAAGAGATAGCCCAGTAAGTTTGAACCTTTATGTCGATATTTACTAAGGGCAACTCTACTTTCTGCTAGATATGCTGGTTTTACTCCAGCATCCCAAAGACATGCAGGCTGGATGATCTGACATAATATGACTAAGTATGGATGTGTGCAAGTGTGGTACCCCATCCATAACATTCACAAGATGAATGCAAAACGTTTGCTCCTTTATTATACCTTATGACCAGTAGGGGGCTTTGCAACACTCCAAACTCCAGACACAACCACACAGACACATGTCATGGGTGCAAATACAGATTTATTTATACAAATACTTCACAACAGGCTTATTATATTTATAAACACAGTCACAATTCTCTTTATCTTTTTTATTTCTCCTTCCACTCCTCCAGATGAGCCTCTTCCACCTGACTGCAATTTTCCTGGGTGGAGTCAAGGAGCTTCTTTTATCTTGGACCTGGTAGGGCATTGCCTGTTGGAAGTACTTCTGTGTCAAACGGAAGCCCCACAAAGAAGGGATTGTGGATCCTTGCAGCACGCCCTGGCAGCAGCCACAGAACCTGACCAGGCTGCCTCATGGGACTAAAGTTCCCAGCATGCCTTGTGGGTATCCGTACAGGTAGCATCGTCCAGAAATGCTGCCACCAAGGGTATCAGGGAAGCATGTAGTCCTGATAGGTTGTCTCCCCCTGTCCAATCATCACACATGGCAGGCATTATTGTAGGAGTGGTTAAGGCTTTGGATTTCAAGCTCTGAGGTTGTGGGTTCAACTCCCGATACTGACACTGTGTGACCATGAGCAAGTCACTTCACCTGCCTGTGCTCCAATTGAAAAAACAAACAAAAAAAAAAGAAATGCAACCAATTGTATCATAAATGTTGCAAGTTACCTTGAATAAAGACATCAGCCAAATAAGTAAATGTTAGCATCACATGGGGCAAGGAACAATACTCGGCAGGGATGCCCACCATCATAACCTATGTATGGTATAAAACGCAATTAATATAGATAGCACAAGTTAAAAAAAATTGGTCACATTATTGCTCTCTCAAAGCATCATAAATTATGTATTTTTATATCTGAACTAATTCTATAAAGGAATAAAAATTGCAATAGCAAAAGCCCTTTTTGCCTTGAAAGAGCATTAGGATTATCTTGATTTACTTAATTAAACCATCACAGATTTCTTACATAACAGGCATGATTCTCACAATCCCATAATGAAATTCAAGCCCTTTTATACACTGTCATTCTCTCTCTCTCTCTACCTCTGAATCTTTGAATCGCACTACTTAAGTTAGTTAAAAATAAACTTTAGGATGTATACTGTTATTTTAAAAACACTTATTTCAAACTTCTGTAAAATGCAAACCCCACTGTATTTGGACTGATTGGGTAGGCCTAGAATCAGGGTGGTCTAAACTCAAAGAGACCTACCCATGGCTATGCCTCTGAGATGAAGTCACAAATTTTGCTCCTGATTGTGAAGATGTCTGTTCTCCACATCTAACAAGTTTTGCTTAAGTTCTGCTATACTCTTCCCTTGTAAAACCATGGTGAAGTGTTTGTTGTGCATCCTATCTTTTGTAAATTAGGGTGGCTCTGATGGGCAAGTGACAAAAAATGTAAAGATGTGACGCACTCAAGTAAACAAGGTGACACGCACATTCAAACGAGGTGGTGATGTGCACAAAAATGTGATGCGCACTAGTAAACAAGGTGGTGTGCAAAATTAAATGTGAAGCCATGCACATTAGTGATGATGCGTTCACAATCAGGCGGGTGACGACAAGTAAAAGTGTACATAAAGGGTAGGTACCTATGCAAAATGAAAGGAAAACACTGATTGGTGGTAAGGTTTGTCTGTTAGTCCACAGGGAAAGATCCCAGTTAAGTGGCATGCTGAATGATGGAAAGTTAATATAGCATTCATTTTTCAATTAAATTGTTGGTGATCATAATTCCCAGTGTAAGTACATTAGTGTGTATGTAAACAGGCAGCCATCCATTTCTTATTTCCCATACAAGATTTCATTAAAAAAAAAAATGATTATCTCTAAATTTGCATATGGCACCACAAGTAGATATTACAGCAGCCTGGAGTAAAATGGGGAGATCGTGATAGATGTCAATCAAATTCGACTTCAGTGAATCATGTTGCTAGTACAGGACTTCACTGAATCATGTTGTTGCCAGTACACATCAATAAGTTGCCAGTACACATCAATAAAACATTAATTTGTCCAATGATTAACGAGCTGAGGTTGTCTATCAAATTTAACTTCAGCTAAAGTCCTTGCGTGTCTCTATTGCGTTTGTACCTGCTTTGCGGTTCTGCCTACCTAGGGGTGTGTTTTGCCATTGCATTAAGAAACAAAATTACTCTCTGCAAAAAGCAGGTAAGGTTGCTTTGAAATTGAAATGATAAAAATTTTGCATTGCAGGATTTTGTTTATAATCTGGTTTGAGTTCGTATACAAATTTTTTGTTGTGAACATTTATTTTTTTTCGTCATTTTCACTGTAGTAATTGATGCATATTTACAATGGTGAGATGTTTGATTAAATCAACTGTAATATTATTTTGCATTCTCATCTTTAAACATGTCTGAAGTACTACAGAGATTCAATCTGCAGTGCAACCTTCAGGTGTATTCTTCTGCCCTTTCTGTCATTCGTGACTGTATTCGTCATGCTCGTCTATAGAACTAATGAACATTTGCGAGATCACTGAAAAAATGCAGTTTCTTTCGGAGGTATGTGTGTGTGAGTGTGTGTTTTTTCATGAACTTAGTCTAAGAGTAATTTTTAAACTAAAATGTTCCCGTCAATGAATTCATTTTTCTACATTGTTAATTACTGTGCATGATGTCTTTCCTTCCTTTAATTTAGTTTGGGTATATTACAGCAACGTTTGTTTATTTATTTGATTTATTTATTTGATTTTTCACTTATAACCCTTTACATAGCTATAGCTTCATATTTTTTCATATACCAGTCCATTGCTTGTATTTTTCTGCTTATGCAAAATATTGCAGTGGTTGATGTAGTTTACTGTATTATTATGAACAACAGGAACTATCAGGATATTGAAACCTGTAACCTAACATCAGTGCCATATACACAAGTATTTTCATTTTAAGATATAAGAAGGTTAGAAGAATTTAAAAGTTATTGTTTATGTCATTGCATGAACTGTGTTAACTTTGCCAAAAGGACAGTTTGCAAAACCTTTTAACTTTTTGAAATTAGCTTAGCCTGCAGTGGGTTGGCACCCTGCCTGGGATTGGTTCCTGCCTTGTGCCCTGTGTTGGCTGTGATTGGCTCCAGCAGACCCCCGTGACACTGTGTTCGGATTCAGCGGGTTGGAAAATGGATGGATGGAAATCAGCTTAGAGGGGTTACACAGGTTTATACTAAGGAGTTGAATATTTTAATTCTATTTTCAGTAGACTGTTAAAATACAATAACAACATTTATTTATATAGCACGTTTTTACACAAATGATGTAGCTCAAAGTGCTTTACAAGATGAAGAAAGAAAAAAGAAAAAGAAAATAATAAGATTAGGCAATACTAAGTAATAAAGAATAAAGTAATGTCTGATGGCCAGGAGGACAGAAAAAACAAAAAAAAAAAAACTCCAGATGGCTAGAGAAAAAAACAAAATCTGCAGGGGTTCTGAGGCCGCAGGACCGCCGAGTCCCCACTGGGCATTCTACCTAACATCTATGATTTAAATTAGTCCTCATGGCTTTCAGGCTTCATGTGGAAGAATTAGATGATGATGGTCATGTGGACCTCTGACCTTCAATCCATCAATTTAGGGACTGCATGGTGCTTTGATAAGGTGCTGAACAGCAGAAAAAGAAGGGTTTAGTGTGGATTTTGGAGACCATAATAAAAACAATAATTCAATGCATATACAGAATAGCTGGTTACACTAAAATTAAGCTATAAGAAAGCCATGTTAAAATAATGGGTTTTTAGCAATTTTTTAAAGTGCTCCACCGTATTAGCCTGGCGAATTTCTATCAGTAAACTATTCCAGATTTTAAGCGCATAGAAGCAGTAGGCTGTCTCACCACTTCTTTTAAGTTTAGCTCTTGGAATTATAAACACACACTCATTTGAGGATTTAAGGGTACAATTTGGAGTGTAATGTGAGAGGCATTCTGAGATATAGGATGGAGCAAGATTATTTAAGGCTTTGTAAACCATTAGCAGTATTTTAAAGTCACTCCTTAATGACACAGATAACCAGTGTAGTGACATCAAAACTGGAGAGATGTGCTCAGATTTTCTTTTCCTAGTTAAGATTCTAGCAGCTGCATTCTGCACTCATTGCAATCGATTGATGTCTTTCTTGGGTTGTCCTGAGAGGAGTGAGTTACAGTAATCTAATCGACTAAAAACAAAACCGTGAACTAATTTTTCAGTATCTTGCAATGTTATAAAGGATCTAACTTGTGCTTTATTTCTTAAGTGAAAAATGCTGTTCTAGTAATCTGATTAATTTGTGATTTAAAATTCAGGTCAGAGTCAATAATTACCCCTAAATTCTTTACCTCTGTCTTGACTTTTAAGACTAATGGATCAAGTTTATTTCTAATACCCTCATTATATCCATTTTTGTCAATCACTAAGATATAGAGTGAAAGTATAGAGTAAGTAATAGAGTGCTTTTAAAAATAGGCTTGTTAATTACTACAAATGTGGTTACATATTAATTGTTATGTCAGTATTTTCTCACAGTATGCATGTTATCTAACAATGGAGGAGCCCTTTGATTTTATTGCTGTAAGTCTTTTAAAATGCTAATATATATACATATATCATTTTTTCTCTCCATAGAAAAATACTTTTAACCACAGAATTCATGTATGTATCCTTTTTTTCTTACGATCACATTCTAGTCATTAGAAAGTAGTAGTGATTGCTCCTTCTGAAGGACTGCTCTAGTGGATGGCAAACATTGGTAATTCCTTTATTTAATATACTCAGTTTTCCCTATAATTGTATGTGCTTTTGGCATTCACTAGGCCAGCCATATGACATGTGCCTTTACAGAATAATCTACAATTGTTGGCACTTTGGCATATCTGAACATACCTTTTCTGTGTGTACCATTGCTGACTGCTGCTGTAAGTGCCCTACTTTTGGAGCTGGTCGTTGTGGAACACTTGGACAATCTCATGTGACTCTACACATCCAAACAGGGAAATAAACTTGGAATTGTAAATGCTCAAGTGTCTGAATGAGGTCAAATAATGCAACTGTAAATACACCAGTGTGTATTTTGGTGTGTATAGACAAAACTTCACTGTGTGTTCTAATTTGTCTCTTTCTCTTTTTTTGGTTAAATGAATGACATATCAAATTTTTAAGGTCTAAAAGTCAGGACCAGGAGGAACATGGCAGCAGTGAACTCCTTGAGGAATGTACTGATATAGCTACAACAAGGTATTATTGTAACCCTAGTCTAATCAATATTATTTGCTACTTGGTTTGACTTTATAAAATTAAACATGGTTGGAAGGATTGTCATAAGCTAAGCTTTGTCAAGGAACAATTGTCACGTGTGGAAGTGTCAGATTTGTTATTTTGTTGATTAGAATAAAAGTATCTAGAACATTTTTCTGTGGCTTACATATTTCTTAAGCTACTATTTTTATCCTGATTGGTGATATCTTCATACTCAGTTGAAATAACAGATGTGAATCAGTAAAGTACAGAAAGAATGTAAAGAGATGACCTCCAAGTGTGTTTTTGTGGTGAGCCACAAGGTCAGTTCCCCCAGTTTTAATTGTATTGCAATGTGTGTGCTTTTCTAGATGAAATAGAATAGTTTGGTTCAGAACTTGATGGCTTGCACAAGTTTATGTATAATTTGTGTGTTTTTTCAGCAGTATGGGAGTGAAGGACAGAAGGACAGCTGACTCGACTCCAGAACAAGTGGCTCAGGTTTTTGCAGCTGCAAAGACAAGCAGGGCTTCCAGGAAGGCTTGACATAAAAATCTGATAGACTTCATAATGAAGGACCATGGGGCAGATGATCACAACTAGTAAACATTGTTATTTGAAAGGATGGATAGAATCCTTATCATTCTGGATGTGCTAATGCCAGAGGTTAATTTTTCTACAGTACATCTTAAATGAGTATATAACTTGTGATATGCACAATGTACTCACTTTTTAATGTTGTGATAGGCTCTTATTAAAGCTCTGGAAAGCGCTGATAGGATTTCTGTAGCACTTGCAGAAGACATGTTTATGGATGGCCCAGTGTACACGGAATGGTATTTCATGTGAAAAAAACAATTTCTTTCCTTTTCTTTTCAGTATCACTAGTCTGTTAAACAGAATACCCTTTAATTGTAGAAAATTTAAATAAGAATATAAACTAAATATACTATAGCGATGGATGACACTGATGTCACAGGAGGCTAAGTGGCACTGCATCTAAAATCCATCCATCCATCTATTATCCAACCTGCTATATCCTAACTACAGGGTCACGGGGGTCTGCTGGAGCCAATTCCAGCCAACACAGGGCGCAAGGCAGGAAACAAACCCCGGGCAGGGCGCCAGCCCACCGCAGGGCACTTTATTAATCCCAAGTGGAAATTTAGATCTATGCAACTGCAAAAACATTTAAAACAAAGATACAGACTCTTACAATAAATAATATAATCAATACATAGATAAATAAATAATAAATATATAAATTGTGTAGAAATAACAAAATGAATGCAAGTGAATTTAAAGAGTATAAGTATTTAGTCTGAGACATCCAGGGGAAGCCCAAAATTGTCTAATTTCAGCAGGCAGAAAAGGTCCCCAGAGGCGCTTCTTAGCACACTGTGGAGCAATCCGCCAGTGGCTAAAAGTACTCCAAAACATAACCTCCTGGAGGGGTTGGAAAGGATATTTTAAGATTGTACCAAATTTACCATCATTCTCTTTTTCACACAATAGTTTCTAGTGTGTCCAGGGTTAGCCCCAGGCTTTTCCTAATGCATTTGTTAAAGCATTTTGCATCATTTGAACTCAAGTTGATTCTCAGGAGACCACAGCACAGATCACTACATTGGCTACTAAGGACTGGTAAAACATTACCAGCAAGTTGATGTATACATCAAAAGACCTGAGTCTCCTTAGAAAGCAAAGTACAGTTTACTCTGGCCCTTCTTGTACAGCGCCAATGTGTTGTTACACCAATCTAGTTCATTGTTTATATGAACCCCCCCTCCAAGTACTTGTAGCTCTGCACCACAGGCCAGACGTCAACCACCAACTCTTTTGTCTTGCTGATTTTGAGTTGTAGGTGTTGTTCTACCTGCACCACAAAACGACAAGCTCCAAAATGTTCCTGTACTCTGAGTTGTCTCTATTATTAATGCAGCTTATGATGGAAAGTCAGGGCGCACACACACACACACACACCACACCAAGCACACACTAGGGACAATTTAGAATTGCCAATGCACCTAACCTGCATGTCTTTGGACTGTGGGAGGAAACCGGAGCACCCGGAGGAAACCCACGCAGACACGGGGAGAACATGCAAACTCCATGCAGGGAGGACCCGGGAAGCGAACCCAGGTCTTCGAGTAAACAACAAAAGTAAAATATTTGTATTACTTGGACTGAATTAAGTATGGTTTACACTTAAGTCTATGTGAACTCACTTAAATTAGGCAAACTACAGATCTGTATTCATATGTTCATTGAAATCCTAATTCTCTTCAGATGTTGCTTACTAACAGTAAGTATTGCGCAACAGTAAACATCACATATCTAAACTTTTAGTGATCATTATTTTTTTTAAAACCCCTATATATAAATGATGGTGGTAACACTGTAGTATAATCACAATAATCCACTCAACAGAGTAGCTAATAATATGCCACCCCGTAGTTTAAACTATTGCTGAATAGAACAGCATGCTTTTCTTCACTTGCACACAGAATGGTTCCATGACTCCTATCCTCCATTTTAAATATTGCTAAGGCAATTGGCTGAAGGTGATTGACACCAAAGAACTTACAGTATATATGATTGAATGAAGAAGAGAAAAATCTAATATCCAATTATCTGAAGTCCGAAATGATTGACAGATAACCACGCCCACATGATACAGCCATTTTACTCTGGGCTGCAGCAATACCCTTCTCTGTCACCTGGTATTGTGCGTGTCACCTTAATTAATCACATCTTGTATTTTTTGTTTCTTGCCCTTCGGGGCCACTGTAGTAAATCTTGTTCATAGCAAAAATGTAAACAGGGTCCCTTCACACAATCACAAGTCCTCTAAAGTGTTGATCAGCGAATTTTGCCAAAGCATTATTCGCAGCGAATTTGCAACATTCGTGTTCGCCCTTCTTCATCAAATTATTTACTTGTAATTCTGCCAGTTTCGGAGAATATTGTTTTTAATACCAGCACCCCATAATCCTTTGCGAGGCCAGTGAGACATCCTCTGGAGCTGTAACAGCCAACATTGACGGGACCTCCCGCTGGGTATATAATGCTGATCATTTGCATTACAGACTCTGTGGAACAAGTTATCTATGCATGTAGCCAAATGTGCAGGTCAATCTTCGAGTTCCATGTCAATATAAGTGAAAGAGGTGCATGCCCTATGAGTGCATAATAATTAGCCATGTGGTATGGTGAGAGTTTAAACAAACCTTGAAGGAGCCTGACGAAGACAAGCATAGGAGACTCTATGAAATAATAATAATAAAAGATTTATTACAGTTTACAAGACGTTTCTATCTTTTTGCTAGAAGAAAATGTGTAAAGCAACAGCACAGACAGTCTGGACAGCCTTCAGCTCAACTTCAAAAAACAGAATGAGTCCTTGGCTTCAATCATGACATGGCACTTTGAATGAATTTTTTCTAACTCTTGACTACGATTTTGGCATTTCCACTTTGTGTTAATGAAATATATGATTGTGCATCTCTGACTGTGTTCTTTCTTCTTTGATCGTATGGAGGCATGGTGGTGCAGGTACTGGTACTGTTGCCGCACAGCTCAGGTTACGCTTTTGGCCACAGATATTTCTGTAGTCCTCAAGGACACTTTAAAGATGATTGCACCATTATTATACAGTCAAATCTAGTTCAGTTAGTCCTTCCCCATTGACTTTAATGCATTTCACCAAGTTCGACAAATATCACAAACATTTCTGTGATTTTGGGGAACTCATGGCAAAGCAAACTCGGCAATGTTCGCTCATCACTAGTCATCTCCACTAGTCACCAATGACAGACTTGGGTCCTCGGAGAGCACAAAGCAACTGTCTTAGCTAGAGAAACCATGGGACAACTCTGTTGTTTAAAGTTACTAGGGTGCTTTGCCCCCTGCTCGCTTCGCTCGCCAACCCCCGTGTTTGGTTTTCCGGGATACACACTTTTAAGATTTTTTTTTCTTTGAATTGTTGCTATTTCATTAGTTTCACTTTTATTTCAGAACTTCGCTAAAAACAATATTTGGAATCTTTCGAGTCCCAACATGCTGAATCTTTTAAGTGAGGTCAGTGAGACATGTGTTTAATGACTTTGTACCATAATTCAGGATAGGTTTCTCTGTTTGGAATTTCAGAACAGACAAAACGATCTACATCATCAGCAGTTAATAATTTTTTTTGCAAAGTTTTTTTTTGGTAACCAATAAATGCATGTGAGGTAAACCCTGTTTTTGAAATTCTCTTGACTTAAAATTCAAAGCCTTACAATATTTACATACTTCTGACATATCACCTATGTCCATATATTCGATCTCCATTCCTCGCTTTGTCCTGCTTTTTTTTCAATGACACCTTTTTTTGAGTATTAATTTCCATTTCTTTGCGCTACTTCGATCTTTACTTTCTTTTTTTTGATACTTTCTAATTTTCTTGCTTTCATATTCTTTAACTTTCTCTGCATTTGTATTGCGCCATTTTTTTCAGCCTTTCGAATTCCACTGCTTTCATAATCTCTAATCTGCTCTGCATGTGTATAGCACCAACGTTTTTGAACGTCTTTATGAAGTTTTACTTTGTCTTTTACTCTTTGTCTTTTAATTCTGAGCCCGATTGGACATGATTTTTTTCAGTTCCACTTGTTCCGGGCTGATTATTACTTTCCTTGTTTTCTGAATTTGCACCTAGATTATTCTTTTTCTTTTTTGCATTTTTTTCTCTCTAACGCTTTTGAGACTCTTTTCTCCACACTGCTCTTTCTTCTTCGCTTAGTCGTTGACGTTTCATCTATAATGTATTGTCCTTATAAGCTTTATATGCACTGAGAGCCCTGGATCTGTGTGTCCTCAAAGCCTTGACACGACTGAGTGTTTTGCTGCTCGTGGTCTTATTTGATATTGGTCCTGTGTCCTGGGTCAATCTCTTGGCACAAAGTTTCATGTTTAAGGTCCCTGCGAGATTCTCCGTGGCCAATCTCTTTCATCTAGCGGGTCTTTTAAGTGTCTTCCGTGACCTTCACGTGAAGATCACGTCTCGTCTCCCTTGTCTTTCTCTCCCAGAATTTTTTTTTATAATAGAGAGACAAGTGAGGCTTTTTACTCCAGTGATGTCTTTTCTCCATAGCTCCTTCCACTTGAGCTCTCCTACAGTTGAACAGATGGACTTAATTATTCTGAATATCCATGCCACAGCACAATGTGAACTGCATTACTAAAAGTGTATCTTTCTTCCTGACACAGTCTTCAAATATATTACAAGGATTTAGTCTTTCTTTGGCCTATGTCTTAAATTCAGCTTTTCAGTAGGGCTTTCAACCCATTGAAGATACAGTACATCTAAAGAACTGGAATAGACATACCAGCAAAAGCTAATATGTGAAAAAAAAGACCTATTTATTATATCAAAAATAAAAGTGGACAGAACGCATTGAACTCAACTCACTTCAGCTCTTTTTTATACTGGCATTTTTAAATGATTTGGTCCTATTCCTTGGCTACAATTTTTCCTAGCTATTATGCCCTTTCTAAAAAAATCAGTTATCTGGGTTTGCCTAAGGAGATGAGGATTTAAGTTGTGTGCAGGTTCAGCATGCAGCTGCATTACAATTTAATGTGGCTGCTGACACTTTATCTTGATTTTAATTTTGGACTTTAATTAGTATGTCATGGACTTAATGCCCCATTCAGATTGTGTAATCTTTTTGTGTCCAGTAGGTGCTGGGATAGGTTCCAGTTCCATATGACCTTGACTTGGATTAAAAAAAATTATAGTCATATTATATAATGCAGTCCAATTATATGGCACACCAGCTGTCAGCATTTACTCCACGAAGGTAAAAGGTTCTGTCAGCTGTATTGCTGATGGCATCCTCATGTAATGTAAATTCCACAGCATCAGCAGCTGTGTCTTAAAGGAGGTGGGAATATTTACATTAACTTTCCATGCAGTATTTACAACGTTTCATTTGGCATGCTGTTACGCTTTCAGTAACACTTAGCAACCTAGAATAAATAAATACGATTCTCAAAAATGATTAATCCAAATCGGGGTCATTGGGGACAGGATCAAGCGAAAGGCAGGAAATAATAGTGGAAGGGACACAAGGTCATTAAAGCACCCACCCACACACACATGTTCACTCACACTGGGCCAATTAACACAAACATTTTAATGATGTGGGAGGAAAACTGGAGCACCCATAGAAAAACCCTTTCAGACAGTTAATATGTAGACATAAATTAAGTGTCAGATTCAAGGAGAGAATAAGGAATTTGTGTGGTGACACTTCTAACCACTGTGCCACCCAGGAAACCGATTGTAGTTGCATTAAAGGTAAACCTGGTATAAAGAATGCTGAGAATGAATACCTGGTTAGATAATATTAATATACAGAACTTACTTTACACAGCAATGATAATCACCTGTGGAAATCTGTTCTATTTATGGTGTAAACCAAAGGCAACAGGGAGATGATAAAGGGCTGGGAACCAGCCAAGACTCCACATAATGTCAGTCAAATTAGCGAAAGTAAAGAAAAAGTTCAAATGAAAATGATGTTGTCATCCTTCGGAACCTCTCTCAGACATAGACGTTCAAAATGCATTCCATTGCATTTGTTTCCAGAAATGAATGTCAACTTTCAGTGACTTCATTCTTTAAATAGTTGGAGGTGCGGAAGAGGTAGGACTTCTGGTGCCAAACCAGAAATGATGCAAGCAGTCATTGTGCAACACATCCTCTGGGCTGCGAGTGAAAGAATAGAGGCTGTTAGTGACCATGTTTCCCCAGAGCGTAATGTCGATTTGCTTACCTCAGTAGCATCACACACTTGCGATTATGTTTATGAAGGAGCTACAGAGCTCTTTAGATAGATAGATAGATAGATAGATAGATAGATAGATAGATAGATAGATAGATAGATAGATAGATAGATAGATAGATAGATACTTTATTAATCCCAATGGGAAATTCGCTATCAGACACAGCGTAATATCTTATCTTATTAGAACACCACTCTGATAAAAGTCACAATCACATATCATCCTCTAAATGCAAAGATGATATGAACATCTTCTAACAGGCATGCTTCATATTTAGGATTTGTGCCTGGAACAAACGTGTGATGAAGCAACAAACAAAGGTAACCAGAGGATCATACTTTTCTGGTAGCCAATGCTGTTATGATATTACCTGAAAATACATAAATTGTATCTTTTTTTGTAATAGAGACACTTTTGATTAGAATCATTGAGGTTAATAAGCCAAAATATATAACAAAATTTCCAATCAAAATTATTGTGGCAACAATTACAGAACTACTGTATTTCCCATTTATTTGCATTTCTTTTTTAAAAAAGAGAAATAAATAAGCCCTTGCCATACCTCCCTTTCACTTTGTTCTCCTTTATTTGACCTTCCCCTGCTAGATCTGCGGTTCAGACGTGTTAAACAAGGAAATGATTACCTTAACAGACCTTTTGTAGAGAGATTTAAAAGGACCTTTACTTGTGAGCTGTTTTATAAGGGACACAAAGCGACCTAGCTATATCATTTAAACTGTCAGACTATATCCCGCACAGTGGCAACACATCAAATGAAATACAGCAGGAGGTTATTTATAGTCTAGCAAAGAAAATGATTTGTATGTGTGCAGGGAAACACACAAATACACATGGGGTTTATTCTTTGTTCTCTCATCATTTGATAAGGTTATCGATGAAAAGAAGTGAAACGAAATGTTCTTTGTTCCAGCAATGGATAATATGAAATCATCACTAATCCTATGCATAAACACTCTCTAAACAAAATTAACTACTATAAAAAGTAATTGTAGTGTTGTATTCAAAAAGAGACGAGCTAAAATTTTAGCTTGAGCACTAAAAAACTGATTAAATGAAGTTTGTTCTGTTGTTATCTGTCCTTCCATTTTTCCAGCCTGCTTAGTTCAAATTCATGGTCACAGGGAAACCAGAGACTATACCTGAGAACATACAGATTACACAAAGATAGTGACCGGGAATGGGGTTCAATCCTGGAACACTGAATCTGTGAATCAATAATGCTAACCGATGTGCCACCATGTCCCCCTGAACAAAGAAATACAGTACACAAGGAAAAGGCTTTCTGCACGATTAATCAATAATATTAACTGGTCATGGCTCCACAGTTGATTCTTGTCTGGTGTTCAGTGATGCTGGGATAGTCCTTGCCACCCATAATCCAATAATTTGATTAAGAGCATTCTGGAAATGAATTAGTTGATTGATTGAATTATCAGTAAACTTCACAAAATGCAACTATATGCCACCATAGTCTGATCCCAATATTTACATAAATTTAAGCCTATGTAATACAATATGTTTTATGATGTCCTTAATTTAAGTACCAGATTATCTTTTTCATTTTTGAAACTGATCAATGCTGGTCTTAGACGTCTAAATGAGTGGGTGTCATTTCAGCCTAGTGGTTCCTCAGAGTAGGCTAATCAAAATGTTCTCTGGTAATGCTCGTCCAATCATCAGGAAAAGTGAATGATTGTGCCCACAGTGTTCTTTATATTACTGTATTAGACCTAAGGCTTTAAGTCAAAAAAGTTGGCCAGCCTACATGAATGAGGATTGAATAAAAAATTTTGCATCATAGACCATGGCGTGAAATTAAATTACATCAATTTTTGAGTGGGGATTGCAAATTAGTGTCTTAGTGTGTCTTCAAAGAAATCCATGTTTTGATTGTCTGTAGCACTTAGAATAGCCAGAGAAAACATAAATTGGTCTTCTTCAATTAGGATGAATGGCAACATATTAAGACTTTCAATGCAAAACATGACAAAGTATTATAATTTTTATAAACCATTGTGCAAAAGATCATTAATTGAGTCTAATGTGGTACTGAAATCACATTTTAGATAAACAGATCACATGTATGCTTTCATTTCAGAATGCAATTAATCCCACTTCCTTTTTAGTACTAACGGCCAATCAGTGCCTTCCAAAACATCCTGTACTAGCTTTCCCCCACGGCTCCGCCCGTTTAGTAGTGAAGCAGGACAAACTTTAACAATCAAAAAACAAACCGGTATTGCTAATTAAGCGAAGGCAATGTCCAAAACGTGGTCAGAGGTAGACCAATTCGAACAGAGGATGGTGCATAAGTGAGGAGGGTCCCGCCCGGCTCCCCTCCCCTGACGTCACGCTTCCCCCTCCCCTTGGCCTGCAGCCTATGTCTTGGATTACTGTTTAATATATCGCTCCAGCAAGCCAACTATGATACTTGGCGCGATTAAAGAAGTTGCAAAATCAACTGGAATGTTCAAGCAAATTATAGAAAAAAACCCAATCTAAATCCGTTAAGTAGTTCTCTTGTGAAAAGCAGACAGACGTACAGACAGACAGATGTTGGATTTTATATATAGAGACATGTATAATACTCAATTTTTGATTTTTTTTCCCCATTATATAAGAAGCCAGAGGCAATTCCTGCCCCATTGAGCCATATAGAGGAAAAGGCAGGGCCTAACCCTGAAGGGGACATCAGCTCACAATGATACTACCTCAGCCTCTGCGGAATACTGAATATCTGCATAGCCAAAGTCAGCCAATGTGCCCATAAGGGAAAAGTGTGAGTTTTCACGATTGTCGGCAGTAGCCTAGTGCTTCATTTACCCCGCTGAGTTATTTATTCATTTATTTATTGTAATCACTCCTGTGTTCAGTTGATTTCACAAAGTTTTGGGATCATGTCTGTTTTGAGACTTATGTGTATGTTAAGTCAGCAGTGGTTGATGTTAAAAAAGTTCCGAATGCAAAAAACTCGGAGACAGACTTGCCGCACTGGAAGATGGAAGCAGAAGGAATAATATTAGAATTGAAGGTCTACTTGAGAATCGTGAAAGTCCAAACCCAGTGAAATTCGCAGTTGAAATATTCTCTAAAATAATTGGAGAGGACTTTAAATCAGATACCGAGATAGCAGCAGCTTATCGCATACACGGATCAAATACCTTTAGACCTAGGTCATTTATTGCCTGCTTTGAGAGATTATTATGTAAGCTAGATGTGATGGCACTCCTCAGACACAAGCAAGAAATTATATCTCAAAATAATCACATTCGTATCTTCTCTGATTTCTCTCCCACAACAGCTGCTAAACGTGCAGCCTTCTACAACATCAAACAGCGGTTGCAGAAAGCCAATATCAAATACAGCCTCTTATATCCTGCCAAACTGAAAGTGGATGTTCAAGGCCAATACTACGTCTTCCCCAGCAAGGAGGAAGCAGAAAAGGAATTAAGAAAGCTGATCCCGAGACTATTCTGAAACACAATAGTGAGTCGCATCCTGTCATGGCATGGCAAGGAGATATCACCTGCTGTCTGATCCACTAGTAATGATACGGGTATTATAATTATATATTTTTTACATTACACTTATAGACGTGTGTGGAAGAAATTAATTTCTTTTTTCTTTTTTACTACCCTAAAGGGGACTGTTTAACATCATACCCATTATTGTTATTGTTATTATTGCATTAGGATTTACTATGCATACCTTGGACCACTTTATAACACCTTTCCCTGGGTTTATTATCTTGATACTTTAAGCCTGCTAAAGATTTTATATCTTATGATTATATTTTAGGCATATAGTATTTAGACTATATTGGCAATAAATATCTCTACTTTCTAATCCTCAAACGCCACTGTGTGGAGGCTTGTCTTGCTTTGGACGTGCTCTGTCTCTAGGTATGTCAGATGACTGGGACTTTGTGAAGTGGGGTCCAGCCTCACGTGGGGTGGCAAAATGGGGGGGGGGGGGGGGGAGATAAGGGGGGGAGAGAAAGAGAGCAGGCTATATCTAATCTATCCTTTTAATCCTTATAACTATAACTACCAACGTAACAATAGGCTGCCTGGCAATCACCCGTGGGGAAATAAGAAATTAAGGTCAAAAGTGTCTCACTTCCAGTTAAGACTATAAAATGACATGAAAAATTCAGAATCAATGTCTCCATGATGGGACAGTTAACTTTGTGAGCTGGAATGTTAAAGGCCTGAATCACGAATTAAAGAGAAAGAAAGTATTCTCTCACCTAACAGGTTTAAATGCAAAAATAGTATTTTTACAGGAGACCAACTTACTAAGCAAGGATCAGTTCCTGCTGCAAAAGGACTGGACTTGCCAAATGTTCCATTCTAGCTTTACAAAGAAACCTAGAGGTGTGGGAATCCTCATACATAGAACAGTCTCATTTGTAGCATCAGATGTAGTATCTAATCCTGAAGAGAGATATGTGATGGTCATGGGCAACTTATTTAACTGTAAGATGATTTTGATAAATCTTTATGCACCGAATTTCGATGATAAGGAATTCATGCAAAATGTATTTGCATCCATTCCCAATGTGAACACTCATAAAATTATAATGGCTGGGGACTTTAATTGTGTTTTAAAGCCACTCTTCGACAGGACTCCTGTCACAGGTGGGATGACATCTAACACTGCACAGACAATTACACAGTTTGTAACTGACCACAACTTATCTTACCCCCTGGAGGTTTCTAAACCCAAACTTAAGAACATATTCTTTCTACTCACCAGTACATTATTGCTACTCAAGAATTGATTATTTCTTTATAAATAATAATTTCTTGCCTAAGATTAAATCTTGCAAGTACGATGCTATTGTTATTTCCGACCATGCACCTCTGATCTTGGAGGTAAAGTGACTATGCCCCACACACTCACCTCGCAGATGGCGTCTTAACCCACTTCTATTAGCAAACGAGAACTTTACGGAATTTATATCCAAACAAATCAGTTTCTTCCTAGAGACAAATACAACTTCAGAGGTTTCTGCAGGAATACTCTGGGAAACTTTAAAGGCCTTCTTAAGAGGACAGATTATTTACATATCTTTCCCACAGGAATAAATTAGAAACCAAGAAAGTATCAGAACTAAAAAACAAAATTACTAGAGTAGATGAAGAACATGCCAGGATTCCAAGCGAGGCTCTACATAGGAAAAGGCAGGCTCTGCATTCAGAACTCAACCTCTTGACAACTAAAGAAACTGAACAACTAATTTATACATCCAGGCATCATTACTATGAACATGGAGAGAAAGTTAATAAGCTTTTAGCTCAACAAATCCACAAGCAAGAAGTTCGCAATACAATCCCAGTAATCACCAACACGAACAGAGATGAAATCATTGACCATAAAAATATAATGCACACATTTAGAGACTACTATAAATCCTTATATTCTACTGAGTTTAAAGAAGACAACACACAATCTAATGCATTTCTGGATACATTACAGATGCCACAAATAGGTACTTTTAGTGCGGAGGAACTGGATAAACCTCTGGCGCTATCAGAATTACTAGATGCTATAAAGTCACTTCAAGGCGGGAAAGCAGCAGGCCCTGATGGCTACCCTGTAGAATTTTATAAGAAATTCTCCACTCAGCGAGCTCCCCTCCTATTAGCAACATTTACAGAAGCTAGAGACAATCAAATTCTACCTCAAACTTTTCACCAAGCATTAATCACCATCTTTCCTAAACAAAATAAGGACTTATCACAATGTGCATCATATAGACCAATTTCACTTCTGAATAATGATGTTAGGATACTCTCTGATTTTCCTCATCTTGCACCCACCTCCATGCTGGAAAAAATATTGCTCAATTTCAAGGACTTAGACACCATCTCTGCAATATATAAAATTATCTTACAGTCCCTCAATTTTAAAGATCCAAAAGGACAATGGGAAAAAGATCTCTTAATCAATATATCAGAAAAGGAGTGGAAAATAGCAATGCAGAGACTTCACTCGAGCTCCATATGCACAAAGCATACAATTTTTCAACTCAAAATTATATATCGAGCACATCTCTCTCACCTAAAACTATCCAAAATGTTTCCAGGGCAAGATCCAACCTGCGAACACTGCAATCAAGTCCCAGCCTCACTGGGTCACATGTTTTGGGCCTGCACAAAATTAACATCATTTTGGACCAAAATTTTTAAGTGCCTTTCAGACAGCCTTGGTGTCACAATCCCTCCTAACCCATTAACAGCTGTGTTTGGTGTTCTTCCAGATGGGTTTAAAGTGGAGAAGGACAAACAAACTGTGATTGCATTCACTACACTTTTGGCACGCAGACTTATTTTGCTAAACTGGAAGAATCCTAACTCTCCTCTTTTAAGTCAGTGGGAAACCGATGTTTTATACTATTTGAAACTGGAAAAAATCAAATATTCATTTAGACGATCTGTACAGAATTTTTTCAAAACCTGGCAGGATCTAATCAATAATATCTTAGAATAAGCTCATAATGCACTGAGGCAGCAATTATCTCCACATTTCTTTTTCTTCTCCATTTTGTCTCTATTGCCCTATTAAACTCATCAATTTAGGTATGTTTACAAGCCTTAAGTTTTACTCTGTTGGCCATGCTCTCTCTTTCAGGGATTGTTTTCAATCCTATCTTTTGTAAAAAATTGATCTATTTGTGTGGAATGAGTACAATAAAATTAATAAAATTAAAAAAAAATAAAAAAAGTTGGGTTGCTGCAGTGGAGTTGACAATGTTGTTTAGGATTTTGTTCATTATTAAGAGTACATATACCATATTTGAAATGCATACACTGTGTGTTGAAATTCATGTTGTGTAAACAGATTTAGTCTCATACTGTACACTGCATATGTGTACATTTAATAGTAGACTCTCATCCTCTTAGATTTGAGTGCAGCAATTGATGCCATTGATCACAATATTCTTATAAATTGCCATAGTCAGTGGGTGGGCCTCTTTGGCGATGTCTTAAATTGTTTGAGCACATGCTTCCATTAGGTCAGATTATCTCAAAGCATAATGTGAGCTACCACAGCTACGCTGATGACATACAACTGTATTTATCAATAGCGCCTGATGACCCCGACTATTGATTCACTGACCAAATGTCTTACTTGTATTTCAAACTAAATAAGGAGAAAACAGAAATCTTAGTTATTGGAAAAATGAATATAGAATTTAGGGGTAATTATTGAGCTGTGACCTAAATTTTAGTGAAAGTGAGGATGCTCTTAGTAACAGCTTTATAAAACTGTACCAGCACTGATTGGGACGGGTTCAACTTTTTTAGTTGACAATGAAAACACATGAGTGATATATTTATTGTAATCACTCCTGTGTTCAGTCGATTTCACAAAGTTTTGGGATCATGTCTGCTTTGAGGCTTATGTGTGTGTTCTGTCAGCAGTGGTTGACATTAAAAAAAGTCGGGTTACTACAGTGGAGTTGACAATGCAGTTTAGGATTTGAGTAAATCTGCTATATGATAGCATTTCATGCTCCTGAACACATTACTTTTTCATCACACCATGAGCCATCTGCTTGTGGATTTTCAACTGTTTTGTTTGTGAGTGTTGGTGACCACCCTCAAACCTGCTATGTCTGCATTGTAACAGCATTCAGAAGCAGTTTCATCCGCCTCAGCTAATAGGAGGACTTGCTCAGCCTTGTCCGATCAGATAATGCTTCTGAACACTGCAAGCAAAGCACTTCCTGGTCACATCAGCTGCACTGTCTACTGTCCACTGTTCTGCACAGTACACTCCTTGAACTGAAGTTCAGTTTTAATGTCATATAGAATTCTCTATAAATCATCCTGTTCAATTCATCAGTTTTTAAATGGTCATTATATCACAGACTAAACTGTTAAATGTTTTGCAATGCTATCTTAAACTGACTGCTTAACTTAAAACTATATTACCTGCTTTTTAGACATAATGTAAGTATTCACTTAATTGATGCTCTACATTGGTAAAGGCACTTTCTGATGTAATGTGCAAATGATGGAGAGGAGAACCAAAGAAAAGTTGAGGTGCCAACCGGCCATCCCATTTACAGCAAGTGTTCAAAACAACAAACAAAAAGTGAGTGTGGTGTCACAACAGAAATCAAGGTTTAAGATATGCCTTTTTAGCCTCTGTGGCTTCTCAAAATGATTGGCTCTCTCGAGTGGGTCTGGGTCAGGGAGTGCTGTCATTCCTCAAACTGAGACACCATCTTCCAGGATCCCTCAAATTTATGAAGGCTAGAGTACACTTCACTGAGCTGCTATTTGGTGCTACAGAGGAGAAAAAAGACAGTATTGTTAGCATTGGTGTCCCCCACCCTTGCCCTGGCAGGGAATGTTAAACTACATTGTTAAATTTATATATACTGTACTACACACAATAAGTATTCATTTAAAGCTGGTGATTTTGATGCGCTTCATGGAAAGATGGATAAAAAAAAAAAGTGTTGCTAGTGCTGCTGCCTCAACACTAGGGGGACTTTGGTTTGAATATTTGCTGGGTTATTACCTGTGTACATTTTGCATTTTCTTGTCATGTTGATCAGGATTCTTTCCTGTTAATCTGATTTCCTAAAATCCCAAACAGTAACAGATTAGGATGATTTTTTGCCGGTAAAAGTCAATGTATGTCTCTTGCGAGTAAGTGTCAAAGTCAAAGTCAAAGCAAACTTTATTGTCATCTCAACCATATACAAGTATACAGATAGACGAAATTGCGAAGCTTAGGGTCCACAGTGTAACAACATGAAGTGCAAATAATAAATTAAAAATAGAATTTAAATTTAAATTTAAAATTAAAACACAAACAAGATAAGACATTGTGCAGAGACAAGACAAAGAAGTAGCAGCAATATTGACGTGTAGTAAGCAATATGAACATTGATGCAATGTATGGTATTTGCAATCTAGATACATAAATATAGTCAATAGATATGTAATGTAATAAATAAATAAATAAATAAAGATAATACAGAAATTATCAGTGTATGCTAATAGTTGTTTAAGACATGTGTAGACAATGACAGGTCAAAATATTTCACAGCAGAAGGATATCAAGAATGTCAAAATACTTCAAGGTCAGTATGAGATTTTCAGTCCTTTTTTTTACATACACAGTCGTCTTTGCAGGAAAGTGACTTGCATGTATAAAAGTTCTGTTTTTAGAGGTGGTTGAGGCCGTGTGGAAGATCCCAGGGGGCAGCATGTTGTTAAGGAGTCTGACAGCTTGGGAGTAAAAACTTCTCCTGCAGCCTGGCAGATCTGGCTCTGATTTGCTGCAGTATCTTCTCTTGGATGGCAGAAGTGTGAAAAGTCCATGTGAGGGGTGTAAGGGGTCCTGCACAATGCTGCAGGCCTTGCGAACACTGCGTTTGTAAAATATGTCCTGTAGTGAAGGGAGAGGCACCCTAATAATGTTCTTTGCTGTCTTCACTATCCTTTGCAGGCACTTGCTGTCAGATATGTTGCAGTTGCCATACCTGACAGTGATGCAGATGGTCAGAACACTCTCAATGGTGTATCTATAGAACACGATGAGGATGGAAGGGGGAAGACCTGCTCACTTCAGCCGCCTCAGGAAGTGTAGTCTCTGCTGGGCTTTCTTGATTAGTGATGAGGTGTTATGCGTCCACGTAAGTTCCTCAGTTATGTGCAGACCGAGGAACTTGGTACTCCTAACAGTCTCCACATCTAAACCGTTGATGCTGAGTGGAATGTGGGCAGGATGTGATTTTCTGAAGTCCATGGTTATCTCTTTGGTCTTGTCGACATTGAGAGATAGATTGTTGTCTTCACACCATGCGGACAGTCGGTCCACCTCATCTCTGTATGCTGTTTCATCATCCCTGCTTATCAGTCCCAGCACCTTAGTATCATCCCATTCTCAGTTTGTTCCTGCCTTTTAACTTTTAACTGATGCTGCCAGGATGAGTTTCCAGGAACCTGCAAATGAGGAAAAATGAACTGATAACAAGAACAAAGTAGTATTTTTTTTAGAGGAGATGAAGTGTCTTTAACCTTTAGGCAAGCTGTCTACATTTCCATGGTTGCAAATATTTGTGAAATCAGTAGCATTACTCTTTGAAGCCAGCACACCTGGTGGCATATCCCAAGTCAGCAAGAAAAGAACATATGTTTATAACAAAGCTCTTCTTCATGGTTAAATTGAAGGGTGCTGATGGGAATCCGTTTTATACTGTAGATGCACAACTGTGAACAAAGATGATAATTGCAGAAAAAGAAGATTTCTGATGTAGTGACGGCTTAGGAGCAGTTGTCCTTGAAATAAAAGATGTTATGAACAGTGGCATATCCTGAAAGATTAGGTGAATTAGAAACTAAGCCAGGTGCTGGGAAAGTGACAACTCTTGGCCAAAACCTGCATATGCTGTAGGAAGTAGGTGTTTGATTTCAGTTTTACCTCCATGCAGGTATTGTTGTGCAGCATTGTTATTGATAACAAAGGTGTTACTATTACAAGTCATAGGTAGAAAAATAAAGTCAATGTGCTTAATGCTTAAATTATGTTTGTGTCTTGTTTTACCAGTTAGAAGCACCACTGAATGAATTTTTGATTGATTTCTCTTTAAAAAGTACATCTAGTAGAAGTGCTGGCACAGTAGTTTTGCAGGCTCGCACAATTGCCTGCTGTGTTTAAACTTGATTATCCATGAAAAGAACAAAAAAGGCGATTTGATTAATAGACAGCACAAAAATCAAACATGCGATTAATTTGCTAATGGTCTAGTTTTAAGTAGCATGAAAACGCCATGCTGATAGAATAATGTCTTCTTACAATCTAGTAGAATGGGCAAAGGAAACATACATAAAAACAAATGTACAAGTGTCTCTGAAGTGTTTTACTTTGAAGAGAAATACATGAAGAGAAGCTATGTAAATTACTTTCTTGGCACACATGTTAAACAACTTCAAAATTTCTTCCCTGGGTTTTCTATTTTCAGTTAATGTTTGCTTATGGTAAAATTGTTTATGAATTTATTGATTTTTCTGAACCAGCTTTTTCCATTAAAGGGTTGTAGGTTGCCAGAGTAGGAGCTTAACCTTGCAGCTTTAAAGGTGTAAATGTTGTGAGGCTGAGGCACTACTGAATAAAAGGAGTACAATATTTTTATATGCTTTTAAAATAAATCATATTCAAATATTCAACAACTGTAACCATCCATATTTTCTAAACCGACTGAGACCATTATAGAGTTGAGAGGAGTCTAGACGAGAAATTGGTGCAAGTCAAGAATAAATGAGCACCCATAAAATGCAATGTACACACAATACCTACACTTAGGGCAAATTTAGAGTCGCCTTTGGAACATGAGAGGAGACAGTAGTACAAAAAAACAAAAACAATAAACACCATAGGCAAGAGCAAACAAGCTAACTCCAAATAGACAGTGAGGACCATCTAAAAATTAAAACAAGATTGCTGGAGCTATCAGGCAGCAGTGGTAAAAATATGAACAGATTAACTATAACAGACTAACTAAAAACTGCCTGAATCTTATTTTCAGGAGCTTGTTCCATTGGTACACTGTAACATGAGAATATCACTCAACAAAAGGAGTTTTGTTCTGTAAAATAAGCATGAGCTAATGCTGTGGCATGAATTCTTATTTCTCTAATATACCAAAAATCTAAAACCTATTAGATATGACATTATAGGCTTTTACAACTGAATTAAATGGAATGAAATGTTTGAACCACTCATATATATATATGAACTTTCCATAGTAAAAGAATTTATGTATATGGTATGCATTATATTATTATATAGAGTAAAGTTATGTTACAGTTAACAAAGCATGAATTTGCAGCACTATAGTTTTCCATTAGGAAAAATAGGACTTTTCCTGTTAAAATTACATAACCCAAGCCTTATTGATAAAAAATAATAAATATTACCTCAGAACAATATTCCAAATGAATAGTTCAACTTATAATTTACTGCTCTTACTACACATGAGAAGTGTATTCTAGTTAATCGTATCAGACATCAATTAGTGTTTATTGGGGTGCAATGGTAGTGCAGTGGTTGATGCTGCTGTTTCACGTGTAACTCCAGCATCCTGAGTTTGTTCTCCATGCCAGGGCAGTGTGTGTGTGTCAAGTTCCTTTCTCCTTAAATCTGCTTAGATTTTTCCTGTTGGCACTTTGGTTTCCTTCCTACGTCCCAAAGACATTCTTCTTAAGTTAACTGCCTGTTTTTAAAGTAGTCCTGTGTGCATGTGTTCATAAGTGGGCCCTGCATTGGTTCCTGTGCTAAACCTTTTGTTCTTTCAAGGGACTTCAGCTCCCCATGTTTCTAATTAAACAGGTCTGAGAATGTAATGTTATATCGATACTGATACATTTATAGAGAAAGAATGGGATTTTTTTGGCAGATTTACTTAGTACTGCATTTCTATATTGCCAGGAGATATTCATTCCCTGGAGAGATTCAGTTAGAGCAAAATGACTAAAGAGTGCAACATTATAATTTTGTTCTATATTCAAAAATATAACAATAATAACAAAAGCACATGCAGCTGCTCCCTTTTAGAATTACTCAGCTTCACTTAAACATGGCTTATCTTGCTTGCTAAATTATCACTAATAGAGCAACTCTCTCTGTTTCTTTATCTTTCCATGAATATGGACCTCTGCAATGGCACTTCCAGATTCTGTTTGTTAAAGGGCATCCCCCTTACAACTCCTCTTTTCCATACATCTGCACCTTTTGTAGATTTAAAATTAGGGGATAGACAAGCCTCTTATCAAGTCTAAGTAAATGCCCTCCTTAAATACATGCTTCCCAGCTACAGTGCAAGTTAAAATGTTAAACTGCAGGAAGCAGGCCGCCAACATCACCTTACTATTAAACATGTTAGTGTCAAAACAATCACAGTTATACATTGCAGACACACCTTCTACCCATAAAAGGGTATAAAAATATTCACCAGCTCAAGATTTTACTGTTCCATAAAAACAAAATCTCTTGGATACAGCAGTAGAGTTTTGAGTTGTTTTTATCTGCTTGTGTTTTTAAAAAATACTTACATTGCATGTAAATGATGAATCTATCCTTGTTCTAGTGCAGGGTCATGGGTTTGGCAGATGTGGAGCAGACTTTAGCTTGTGTCGCATACGAGTGCTTAGGCCCAGGGAGTATAAAAACAGGCTGATTAAGTCCAAAACACTGACTGCAGGGCAGGGGCGAAAACAACCAATAATCGCCTTTTCTCTCTTCCCCACAGAACAGAGTATCATGGGCCATAACATAATTTCTAACATACAATCTGAGGAATCTACCCTTCCACTCTGGGAGCTACTTAAACAACCATGACACCTGAATTCACTGCCTATTTTCCACCCTGCTCATGTGAAGAGCAGACCTCCACAAAGAAGAAACATTTGAACAAGAAGCATACGAGGACCGAAGATATCCTATCTTTTTGATTCTATCATTTAGTTTCACTTTTGTTATTAAACGGGGCACCCCAACCCTTTACAGTATTCAGTCTGTTTTGTTTCTAGAAATAAGCCTGGTAATGCCAGAATAGGCTTTTAAGTACTTGATGTGAATTATTAATGTTTTTGTTTCTTGAGCAGCACAAGAGCTGTAATTAATAAAAACTTAAAAATAAAACTAAGAAAAACAAATATGTCACCTAGATTACCAAAGAAAACATATAGTCTTCATGCCCTGCCCCTGCTCTATACTCCTGACATCAAGCTTCCCCCTCCCCTCAGCCTGCAGTCTCTGTCTTGGATTAGCGTGAATATATTGCACCTGCAAGCGAACTATGATACTTAACACTTTGAAAGAAGTCGTAAAATCAGCCAGAATGTTCAAGCAAATTATTAAAAAAACCCTGATTTCAATCCGTTAAGTAGCTCTCTCATTCACTAGCTAAGCAGATGTAAGGAACGCCCTGAGGCTGACGCGTGAGTGAGGAAGGCCATGCCCCCCATCCCCCCTCCCCTCAGCCCGTTGCATGTCTCTCGGATTCAGACAAATAAATTGGTACTGCAAACAAACTATGATACATAGCGCAATGAGAGAAGTCTGCAATATCAACCGGAATGTTCAAGAAAATTATAAAAAAAGCCAGATCTAAATCCATTAAGTAGTTCTCTCGTTCGCTAGCTAAGCAGATTTAAGGTACACTCCGATGCGCATGAGTGAGGAGGGACATGCCCCCCTGCCCTCGGACCACTGAGTCTTTCTAGGATTCACGCAAATAAATCAGTACCGTAAGCCAACTATGATACTTGGTGCAATGAGAGAAGTTGCAAAATCAACCAGAATGTTCAAGAAAATTATAAAAAAAAACCCGATCTAAATCTGTTAAGTAGTTTTCTCGTGACAGACAGACAGACGATAGGATTATATATATATAAAGATATATAATAATATAAAATGTGTATATGTGTGTCCTTATGATTCATATTATTATCAACAACCTTATCAGTGGAGAATACAAAATCATAAATTTTTGAAAGGAATTGTTTTTAAGCTTGCAAAGATGAAGTTTAGAAAAAAGCAGTTTTGAATTTCAGGTATTTGTATTTTTATAATTGTATTATTGTTTAGGGCGGCACGGTGGCGCAGTGGTAGCGCTGCTGCCTCGTAGTAAGGAGACTTTGCTTCCCAGGTCCTCCCTGCGTGAAGTTTGCATGTTCTCCCTGTGTTTGCGTGGGTTTCCTCTGGGTGCTCCGGTTTCTTCCCATAGTCCAAAGACATGCAGGTTAGGTGCATTGGTGATCCTAAATTGTTCTTGGTGTGTGTGTGTGTGGGTGTGTGCCCTGCGGTGTGCTGGCGCCCTGCATGGGGTTTGTTCCTGCCTTGTGCCCTGTGCTGGCTGGGATTGGCTCCAGCAGACCCCCGTGACCCTGTGTTAGGATACAGCAGGTTGGGAAATGACTGACTGACATATTGTTTACTTTTTAAAATTGATATTTTCTTGTCAAATAAAACTACCATCAAACCCTTTTACTATTAATTTTACTTTTACTATCAAGCCATTTTTACTAATAAATTGTTAAATATTATGTGTTTACACATTTTCTAAATAAAATGTACTTAGTACTAACATGTAAGTCAGATTTACATTAATTCACCTAACAATATTTTAGTAAACTGCTGGCTTTCTTTGGCATCATTTGCAAATAATTGTGGAATTCGTTAAAACCAATATATACCTTGTCCCTCACAAGCACATAGAAGTTAGCTGAAGGGTCATTGACAGAAGAAGAAGAAACACGAGGTAAGGAAAAAGAGCTTTGCAGTGACCTAAGTAGGCAAATGGGCAAACCAGGGCTCCTGGCATACGGTAGTAAAGAAAAATACAGAGGGGCAAGAGAATTGTTTGTTTATCAGTTTCTCTATTACTTTACATCTTCTTCTACTTATTACTTCTAAGTGAGTTTTATGTTTATAACAACAACAACATTTATTTATATAAATATTTATATATGTATTTGCATCTGTTCCTAATGTGAACACTCATAAAATTATAATGGCTGGGAACTTTAATTGTCTTTTAAATCCACTCTTAGATAGGTCTCCTGTCAAAAGGGGGATGACATCTAACACTGCAAAGACAATTACACAGTTTTTAACTGACCACAACTTATCAGACCCCTGGAGGTTTCTAAACCCAAAATCAGGAACATATTCCTTCTACTCACCAGTGCATCATTGCTACTCAAGAATTGATTATTTCTTTGTAGATAATAATTTCTTGCCTGCCATTAAATCTTGCAAGTACGATGCTATTGTTATTTCTGACCATGCCCCTCTGATCTTGGAGCTGAAATCATTGTGCCCAACATACTCATCTCGCAGATGGCGTCTTAACCCACTTCTATTAGCAGATGAGAACTGTACACAATTTATATCAAAACAAATCAGTTTCTTCCTAGAGACAAATACATCCTCAGAGATCTCTGCAGGAATACTCTGGAAAACTCTAAAGGCCTTCTTAAGAGGACAGATAATTTCATACCTTTCCCACAGAAATAAATTAGAAACCAAGAAGGTATCAGAGCTAAACAGCGAAATTACTAGAATAGATCAAGAACATGCCAGGTGTCCAAGTAAAGCTCTTCATAGGAAAAGGCAGTCTCTGCATTTAGAGCTCAACCTCTTAACAACCAAAGAAACTGAACAACTTATTTTTAAATCAAGACATCATTACTATGAACACGGAGCGAAAGCTAATGAGCAAATACACAAGCAAAAAGTTCGCAATACAATCCCAGCAATCACCAACACGAACGGAGATAAAATCATTGACCATAAAAATATAATGCACACATTTAGAGACTACTATAAATCCTTATATTCTACTGAGTTCAAAGAAGACAACACACAATCTAATGCATTTCTGGATACATTACAGACACCACAAATAGATACTTTTATTGCAGAGGAATTGGATAAACCTCTGGCGCTATCAGAATTACTAGATGCTACAAAGTCACTTCAGAACGGGAAAGCAGCAGGCCCTGATGGCTACCATGTCAAATTTTATAAGAAATTCTCCACTCAGCTAGCTCTCCTCTTATTAGCAACATTTACAGAAGCTAGAGACAATCAAATTCTACCTCAAACTTTCCGCCAAGCATTAATCACTGTCTTTCCAAAACAAAACAAGGACTTATCACAATGTGCATTATACAGGCCAATTTCACTTCTGAATAATGATGTTAAGATACTCTCCAAAGCCCTAGCTACAAGGATGGAGAAAGTACTGCCTTCGGTAATATCACAAGATCAAACTGGATTTATTAAAGGCGGGCACTTAGCTTCCAATCTCCGACACCTGTTCAATGTAATATATTCACCTGCAAAGACAAACACCCCGGAGATATTATTATCGTTGGATGCAGAAAAAGCATTTTATATGACTGAATGGAACTACCTTTTCACTACATTAGAGAAATGTGGGTTTGGCCCAAATATTTGTGCATGGATCAAACTATTTTATACCATTCCAGAAGCTTCAGGTTGTATTAACAACATTTGCTCAGACTACTTCAAACTAGAACGTGGTACCAGGCACCACTGCTATTTGCAATCGCCATTGAACCACTTAAAGGGGATTATCAGAGAATGACTGGAACAGAAAATTTCTCTATATACAGATGATATGGTTTTGTATATATCAGACCCACAAAATACTGTGCCTGCAGTCTTAACAGCACTTAAAGAATTTTAAAAGATCTCTGGTCTCAGAATTAATTTGATTAAAAGTGTGCTCTTTCCAGTGAATTCTCAAGCATACAATATTAGATTGGACACCTTCCCTTTTATTATTGCAGATCAGTTTAAATACCTAGGGGTAAATATCACAAGTAAACATAAATCTCTTTATCAAGATCATTTCGTCATCTGGGGGGGATTTTTCATACGTGGATTACTCGCTTAGCCGGATGTAATTGTTGACGATTTGGCCTGATCCTGAATCTGTCGGTTTTTCGAAACTCTTGCTGGAAGTGTTGTCATAGCAACACATTCTAATCCTCAAACCTGCTCAGAGCAGGTTTGTTCTAAGTAAACAAGGATTAGTTTACACACGTAATCAATGACGGTGCATGGAAGTCATCCAGTCATGGCTTCGTCGTTCATGAATGAGCGACCAATGGATATTGGTGCACAAATTATACGAAAAGAATTTCATATAGAGAGGGGTTTGCACGATCGGCAAGATCCTTTATTGCTCCCGGAGGAAATTCTGTACGAAAGATACCGCTGTAGCTGAGGGGGAATATTGTACCTCAAAGATGTATTAGCTCCGTATATTTGAAGTCAAACTCAGCAAAGTCGGCTCTCACAACCACACAGACAGTATGCATTGCTTTGAGGTTTCTTGCAAACGGCACTTTTTTATATACTGTAGGTGATGCGGAACATCTATCGAAAAGTGCAGTTTGCCAGGCAATTCATAAAGTCTGTTTGGCTCTGAAACATTTCCTTCGGGTTTTCATTGTGTTTCCTAGACACCTGCGTGTGCAGACAATAAAAGAGGCATTTCATGCCATTGCATTCCATAAAGAATCTCACAATCAACCTAACATTCTCATTACCCAGGGTTTCCAAATGTGATTGGGGCACATGGGACTGATCACAGTGGAGTTTGACCAAACCTTATTTGGAAAATGTACCTCTCATCCTGATGAATAATCAGACACAGTGTCTTCATCAAATATTTGACTTTCGTCAATATCTCGTTGGTCAGACACAGGTTCTAGGGATATGACATTCCCTGCAACTGACCCAACAAAAAAGAGGGCTATATGGAACATACCTATGGCATACATTGAGGACAAATATATGCAATGACCATACTTTACCTGAAATGAAGTGACCACTGCATCCTGCCACTGGTTCTGAGGAGGAGCTTCCCCATGGAATGCCCTCAGAAGCAGGGTGATGGGCATTTTGCTGGAGAGCCAACTCTTCTGCAGGGGTTAGGTCTGGACCGCATGGACCTCCATCTGTTTTTTGCTTGTCTGCCTTCTTATTAGCTTTAAAATTAATGTTCTTTACATTATATATGATTCTTTATGTCATCAATTCTTTAAATAGTTATATACCAATATTTACCAGTTTGAAGTATATTCTTGTACTTCACTTTAACCTGTTCCCGTGTTCTCCTTGTGCTCACGTTTGATCTGGAATTATGACATAATAAATAATAATTAATCTGACACATAGGAAATGAAACGCTGCTTTCAGTAAGTACAATGCACACGCATTTAATTTGTCGGACATTTTTTGCCAGCCGTCTTTTCTGGTTTGGGCTGCTTTTGCAGTGTTACCCCTTGTGCATATTAAATCTTGAAATTCTTCATGTCCTTCGAATGAAAGGTCTTGCTCCGCTTGTGTGAAAAAAAAATGCGCCCGTTCTTTTGTCATTTTGTTGCAGCCTATCAAAGACTTGCTGATCATGTTTTCTAGACTCAATATATATGGGCTTTTCACTCAGTGCGGGCGCGCGCATTCATCTCGGATGATTAGATCCAGCTCGACTAATTTACTACAAGGCTGCGTTTGAAAAACTGACTTATCTGGATGAGTTTCACTGGCATTAACTCATCCAAGATGAGGCATCTGATCTTGGATGGTTTAAACGACGTACAGAAAATACCCCCCTGTATGGAAAAAATTAGGCAAGACTTGCATAGATGGTCAACCCTCCACCTTACTTTAGCTGGAAGAATTAACGTTGTTAAGATGAATATCCTTCCTAAGCTTCTCTTTTTATTTAAAAAAAATTCCAATATACATCAATAAATCATTCTTTAAGCAATTAGATTCAAACATAACCTCATTTATTTGGAACCTAGAACATCCATGTATCCAAAGAGTGACCCTACAAAGACCTAAGACAGAAGGTGGCATGGCTCTGCCTAACTTTAAAAATCTCTCATTCAACATATCAGAAAAGGAGTAGAAGGTAGCAATGCAGAGAATTCATTCGAGCTCCATATGCGCAAAGCATACAATTATTCAGTTCAAAATTATATATCGAGCACATCTGTCTTGCTTGAAATTGTCTAAAATGTTTTCAGGGTAAGATCCAACCTGTGAACGCTGCAATCAAGTTCCAGCCTCACTGGGTCACATGTTTTGGGCCTGCACCAAATTAACATCATTCTGGACAAACATTTTTAAGTGCCTCTCAGCCAGCCTTGGTGTCACAATCCCTCCTAATCCACTAACAGCTGTGTTTGGTGTCCTTCCAGATGTGCTTAAAGTGGAGAAGGACAAACAAACTGTAATTTCTTTCACTACACTATTGGCATGCAGACTTCTTTTGCTAAATTTGGAAGAATCCTAACTCTTCCCTTTTAAGTTAGGGGTAACTGATGTTTGATATTATTTGAAATTGGAAAAAATCTAATTCTCACTTAGAGGATCAGTGCAGAACTTTTTCAAAACCTGGCAGGATCTAATTAATAATATTTTAGAATAAACTCTTAAAGAAATAGGGAGAGAATCTATTTCCTCAGTGCTTTATCTCCATTTATCTGTATCCGCCTATTAAACTCTTCAATTTATTTATTTTTACTATTTTTAAGTTTTAGTCTATTAGCCATGCTTTCTCAGGGGTGGGGGTGGATTTGTTTTCAATCCTATTTTTTTTGTTGTAAAAATTGATCTATTTGTATGGAATGATTACAATAAAATCAATAATACATTTTTATATATATGAAAATGTATATATATATATATATATATATATATGTGTGTGTGTGTGTGTGTGTGTGTGTGTGTGTGTGTGTGTATATATATATATATATATATATATATATATATACATTTTCATACAAACAATGTAACTTTAAAAGACAAAATAAAAAGGAAGTTAATATAAAACATAAACAAAAGTAGGCAATAATATTATACAGTATGTAACAAAGAAAAAAATAAGGTTAGTTGGCCAGGAAGCCAGAAAAATCAAACTCCAGTTAGGCTTGAGAAAAAAACAAAATCTGCTAGGGTTCCAAGGCCAAAAGACCACCCTGCCCCCATTGGGCGTTCTACCTAACACAGCTATTCTAAATAATTCCTCATGGCTTTCAGGCTTCACATGGAAGAATTTGATGATGATGGTCATGGGGACATCTGGGACACCGACCATTCAATCCAGAAATGCAGGGGGCAATATGCGGCACCACCCAAGAAACAGAAAAGACAGTAGAGAATAGTACAGATTAGTATGGAATTGCAGAAACCAGAGGAAAATGATAATTCAGTGCCCGTATAGACTAATAGGGATACAACTAAAATGTAGCTACAAAAAAAACATTTTAAAATAACAGGCACACACTTTGTGATACTTTAGGACCTATTAATGTATGGCATTTAATTCTGAAATGCTCTTCTGCACATTTGTTTTAAAAAATGGTGTTTTGTTTCATATTTAAAAAGTAAGGTTTTGAAATTCCTAGCATCCTTTTCACTTAATCATTCAAGGGAAAAAAAACAAACAAAAAAATAACTCCATAACTCAATAAAGGCAACTTTACATGAAACTGTAGCAGTGAGTCTTTAAAAATATATCTCGACCAAGTTTTGAGATGAGGACACTGCAATAATTACCTATAATAACTAGCAGTTACACTTTTTCAAGTTTACTTGCTTCCATGGCCTGTTAACATAAAGAATTAGAGAGCATTCTTAAAGTCTATATAGGTATGGCAAAAGAATTAGCAACAGTGGCAAAAACCACTGGACAAACATGAACATTCTCATCACTACTGTACTAATTTTCCACACTATTTTTTTTTTTTTGCAATGTGTGTTTTGTGTTTTGATGCTATTGTTGCAGACAAAAACAAAAATTCATTTTTTTTAACTAGGTTTGATGAGTATCAACCTCTTCCACTCCTGTATTCCCGTTTGTGTAGCTATAATAGCATAGTCTATACCATATATATTTTTTTATTTCCATGTTTGAAAATAATTGACATTTTTACTTTGATTTAATATATATAACTTCACTCCCAGAGTCAAGTGTAATACATAAACCAGCACTCTCATTGATATGTGTTACAGGAAACATCACAGAAAGGAATGCTCCTGAACCTTATTTTGTTGCTTCCTTAGGTCATTAAATCAACAATTATGGTTTCCCAAAAGGCTCAGATATCAGTTTTCTGTGCCTACTTTTTTCAGTGCAGGTTTGGATAGTGGATGCAAGGCAGAAGCAAACTGTGGATGAGAGGGAGACCCCAAAACACACAGTCATAATTACTGTTATTAAGTAAATCTGAAGTCATTAATTAACAAGACATTTTTCAATGAATCCTATTCACAGTTCATATGAATGAGAACACATTGACTCTCTATTCAGCTCTCTCCAATCTGCATCAAAAATCCTCAGGATGTATTATTTGAAAAGTCCTTGTTTCTTTTTTGGTATTACTGATGCAGAATGAACCACGAAGAGAAACAGAGTTGACATCTGAGCACTGGATGAGTGAATTAATGACATGCACTACATGACATGTACAATTTCTGAATAAACAAAGAACCTTTTTACATTATTTATAAATTAAACACCTTTTTCAAGCTCATATACATTTAATGTGAAAAGGTAAACTGCAAAAGTGCCTCTAGTTATTCTGGACCTGCTTAAGCTGTTCAAAGTTCCAGATAATAAAATTATTATCTTTAAGTTAAAAAGAAGTAATACCTATTGTTCCTGTATTGAGAACTAAAATATCCTCAAAAAGTATGCAGAAGAGAAATGAACTAAATTAAAGCACTATACAAAATTGAATTTGTTTTCTGAAAAAATTCATTGTTAATCTCATTCTGTTGTTGATACACTTTACTGTGTATTTGTAATATACAACACTATGATAATTATGCATTATAATGTCATTTGAGATATTTAACTGAAACAGCTTTCTGAAAGGACTCTTCCTGTAACGCTGAAACAGTCTGATATTTTAAAGCAGTTACTTAGTCACTGAAAATTGAACCTTGTTTGTTAATGATTTTGTGTTTGTTTCATAATTAACAGTTCAAACATTCAGGTAGTTTAATGTGTAAAAATTGTACCAAATTTTAAATCTAAGGTATTGTTTGGCTTTGCATGTTTTTGCTGTTATTTATAATGCAAAACTGGTACTAAAATGTATGTATGATTTCAAAAGCTGTTACCAAGTGTGAAATAAGGACAAAGACAAAGAAAAAAGGTAGGGGGATCCCTCCATATACTTGGGCTTATGATGCTGCGTCTTCTGTAGGTTAGCAGGGGAAAAGGAGAAAGAGTTAGAGTACAGCGCCAACCCCTGGTCCGGCATGAAAATATGAGTATTCGAGCCCCACACACTGTCTCCCATGTCCACGTGTGTAACACAAGTTATACAATACATACTTTGCAGTTGGCTGCCATTTATGTTGTCAGAAGCATAAGCTAAAGCTGCTGATTCTAAAAGTTTTATGAACTTTGGATGTACACATCCAAACCTCTGTTCCTAGTTACACAAGTGTGCCATGCTATAATAGCTTCCTGACTCTAATGGCATAAGCATATCAGCTCTGAAAGCATTTTTGGAAACAAGAGGCTTAATTTGTAAAAAAAAAAAAAAAAAAGTTGTCTTGGGCACAAGATGTACACACAATACCAAGATTAGCTTTATAAAATCAGTAAAAAGTTTATCAAAGGGAAGTCAGAACGAGGAAAAAGTCAATCCAGCAATGGTCTGACTAACTTTTGGCAATTCAAACAATGCAAGAAATGGACAGCCTGGAAAAGACTCAACATCCAGCAGTACCAGGTCATAGTTCATTTTGCTTTGGTTTTTGGCACTATCTGTTTGATCTATAACATGAGTAACTATGTGTAGTTTTTCTCCTGCATATTCTTTTTCTCTATCTAATTGCTTGAGGTAAGAACAGGGAAGTTCTGAACTACAGTACCTGTCAGTGTGGTAAGAATATGGGATTTGACATTTTAAGGTCTGCAAAATAAAGTATATAAAGCGAAACAGGGTCACCATAGGACTGTCTCATGACCAAAACAGTACCTGACAAAATTTACAAATATAAAAAAATAAGATTATTAGAATTATGAAACTGAATCAAACAGTGAAAACTTATACTATCAGAGTAGCACACTGCAAAAACAGAAATCCATGTACCAGGACAGCAAAGACAGTAGTTTACTTGCTGATTTTTGACATCTCCTCCAAATCTCTTCTTTAACTCATTTATGCATTTTTACCCCCAGCAGTGTTCCTCAAAGAAGAAGAATTCTTTCTCCTGTCTATTTCACTGCTTGTCTGTCAGTGTTTGAGAGTTAAATACGAGTCAAATGAAGACTTACCAGCTGAATGTACCAGTGTATTTCTATATTACTGTTCATATCTTTCTGAGTTTATGTTTTCTTACTTGGCATCTAGACACCATTCTTGGCAGAGCATGCTCAGCTGGCACCTCACAATGTGCTAAATAAAAGAAAACCTGCAAGTTCATTTCAGCCTTGAACTTTCTTTTATAGAAACATAGATCTGTAGTGTCAGTTCCAATGTTTGAATTGTTTTTTTGAGAAGAGTCATATACTGAATACCAAGATGTTGACAGTCATCAGCTAAATCTGCAAAGGCCACATAGTGTGCAGTTGCAATTCAAAGTTCATAATGAACACGTTAGTTAGTGACTGCATTGTGCTTAGCACAATTTCACAATTCAATTATAATAAACATAAAAATAGAAATAGAAATAAGGCAAAACTGAGACTGTAAAAGAGGCATACAGTAGATTCAATTGCATTTTTGGAGGCAAAAATGTTAATTTCCTTATTTCACTCAACTAACATATATCGTTTCATTAGCAAGCAAAATTTAGAACTTAAAAAGTGAGGTGTGCAAATGAAACTAGCTTCTATTCAAAACTTCCTAGAATCTACTGAGAGGAAATAATTATTTTTAGTCCAAAACCATGACAGGTAAAATTATATGTTTTTTTTGCAAAGACCTACAGTAATTAATGACTTATACAGCCTTCAAAATGCAGTGTTTCTTATAGCAGCTGTACTTTATCTATATTTAGTTTATTTAGACAGCTTCCTCTCTCCATGGAATTTATTTCTCTTTCTGTCACAGGTGCTAGTGTAATATTTTTTTATGCTGGGGTATGCAGAGTAAACTATGTGCTAAAGCTATGCAATCTAAGGCTATGGATCTTGTTTTCATTCTGTGTAACAGTAAATACTGTATGTACTTTCACCATTAATATGCATTTTACAGTGTGATGAGTAAATACAAATTAAGTTTATATCTTCATAGCAATATGTTTATTTTCTTAAAGAGAAATATATTTATGTATGTCTATACTGGCCTGGTGGCACATTAGTGCAGTGGATAGTGGTGCTGCTTCACAGATCAGTGCTCAAATGTATCAAATGTCTAAAAGTGGTAAATCAGTCCCAAATAACTAAAATTCTCAGAGTTACACAAATTTGGTCCTGTTCTTAGGAGTGGGAGTGAAAGTATTTTATCAATTTAACTAATTTAGGCAACTACTTCTAACTTCACCAAGTTTTATGAAAGCCCACAAGCTGTTGTAACTCACTAGGAGCTTCCAGAAGATGATGTTTAGGCAGGGATTGGTTCACCTGGAAAATGCAAAATGTTTTGGAAATGCTGAACAACAATGAACTCGTAAAAAGATATTGATTTGACAGGAATAGCATAATATCTGTAACAAATCTTGTATTTTATGTGATCACTCGATCTACGCAGAGAAGCCATGCTCTGTCAGCTCTGCCCGCTTTTTGGCCAAAAGGAAAATGTGCCTTTGCAGTTGCGATAATTTGGTATGTGACAACCACCATTTCTCAAAATGTTGCACAAAACTTTGAATCTTACAACACATGAGGTAGTAAGGAGATTCATGCATTTCCTCACGACTCCATGTGAGTTAATATTAAAGCAAGCTGCATACTTGACACACACATACTAATCATTGCCCCAAATGTTAATGAGAACATATATGAATCACAAGTTATGACATAGCATCAACTACTGTAGTAGCCAGCTTATTATCCTAAATATAAACAGGGTTGGATGGATGATTGCCTGTGGAATGTCACACAGGTACAGTATGTGGAGCTTTGCATTCCATGAACCCTAGAATAATCATGTTATTCTTTACAAGTTTGGGAAGTTTCAAGAAGGCAGTACATAAATAGTGCCTTGAAGAAAATAAGAGGGATCACAGAGAGAGACACAGCATGCGACTGAAAGATGATTTAGAAAACTGGAAGAGTGAAAGCGAGTTATAGCCATGGTTATACAGTAACTATATTTATGTGGTACTTTCCGTGGTCGTAACAGCAGGAAGGTGATTCTTCTGACATTATAGATCATTATTTGTCAAATAAACATACCCATTATACGGTGTGTGTGTCTCGGTCTTCCCATCTCTGTGTTCATTACAGTAATATTCTTAATGTTGTTGCCATCAAGTGGCAACAATTTCATACAGTTTAGAGGAGTATCTTAGAATTTTACGTTTTATTTTTTCTTCTCCTACTACTTTAATTATTATTGTTGTTGTTATTGTTATTATCTTTGTAATTCATCCTTAACATTAATATAAGAAAACTAAAAAACATCATCATGAGAGGCAATTTACTGTAGTAAATCGTGACATCATTCATTCACAGATATGGCCTCCTTTTCCTTGTTGGGATTGGAATTAGGACAATTCATAATACTTCGTACAGTAACTGGTTCTCATATCCTACTCTGAGGTAGGACAAATTCTTATCACAGTGACAGTTTTAGTGCAGTTCTGAGATGCTTAATAAACACGTGCTCTGGTGTTCAGAGTTTGAATCCTGTGCATTGTTTGCACATTATACCTACGTCTAAATAGGTTTTACTCTATATAATCTGGTTTTCCTCCCACATCCCGAATGACATGCAGGTTAGGTTAATTTGTTGTTCCAAAGTGACCTCTGTTTGAATTTGAATATGGATTTCTTGGTGAATGGGCCCTGCAATGGACTAGCTCCCTGTCCAGGGCTGTTTCTTGCCTTGTACACAATATTTCTGGAATAGGTTCTAGCCCTCTGTAACCCAAATATTGTTAATTATATTATATTGATCTATTGACTTAAGAGGAAAAAAGGTTAAAGGTTATGTCCATGTTGAAAAGGAAAAAATGATAAAAACAATGTTACAACTGTGTAGCCTTCATGAGCTTTGACACTAATGTTCACTTATGTAAACTGTCAATTCTCAATTACAAACCTATATATTAATCTAAAAGCGGAGTTACAAAATATGCTGTTTTTGAAACCTATCTTCTTTTTTAATATAGTGGTATATCTATTCAATTTAGGTTTATCAAGCAATAAAAATTATAGACAGATGAATCCAAGGTCTTTCAGCAATCGAAAATGGTTATAATAACAAAGCTGGGCAGCAAACATGTTGATCTACACATTTGGCACAAGGTCTAATGTGCTCCTTTACAGGAAATCTTTATCTAGGATTATCCATCAGGAGCGTCTGAAAATAATACAGAGATGTATTTTCTACTACTGAATGTTCAGAGATAAAAAACTGAGGTGTCTGACCTAAGACATTCTTACACAAACAATGTATTGTTGGAAACTTGAATGGGAATTGTATAATTTCTTTAAGCAACAACCACCTGTTCATCTCAGTTTGAGTCAGAAATGACTTCTATAACATCAAGAAATTTTTCAGTAAGCAGAATATTCAGACTCTTAACAGTGTTGTTGTGATAATTAAGCAGCCTTAATATTTTAGTTTGCATAAATAAAAAATAGACTAAAGAACACAGCTTATCTTGTCAAACATTTAATAGTTTAGATTGTTATGTAGTAAAGGCTTTTATGATCTGTGAAAACTGCAAATAAATATTTACCTTAATGCATGCAGGGTCTCCATTCCTCTAGAGCTGATGTTCACAAAAGCTGACATCATATTTCTTCTCAGCTGAACTTAACTTTCACGAAAAGAAATCCCAAGGATAGGCAATAACTTTCCAGGATCAGATGAATGTTAAGAAAGTATAGCACGTACACCAGAAACTGACTAATCAAACTCTTACTTAGGCTGAGAAGAACTATCTGGATGATGCAGTATTAATATGGAAGATTTTCTTAACAAATTAAATACAACTTGTACTCTTGAGGCCAAAATGAAATTGTTTAATGCTGAGATCAGGGAAACTATTGTAACAAAATTTGTAATAATTGGGAAATATAAAATCCTAGATTTTACAGAATGGTTTCCAAAACCATTTTCATCTTAAGTGGGTCAACTTTTTCAACAGCTGGTATATTTTTTAAGGAAGTCACAATTTTCTAATTACATAAATCACATTACTGACATATTCTCTAAAAATCTCTAAAGCACAAATTATTTTTTTTGCATTTTGAAAAAAATTTTAAAATGTCATTAATATAAAATAAGACAAAAAAAGAAAAACTAAACTGGAGTATTTAATTTACAAATTGATTGGAAACCCCTATTGAGATTGTTTTTTGTTTATCTCCATCATGATCAAATTGTAAGTGCTTTCACATAGAGAACAACAAATACATGGACTAAATTAATAAGCGTTGTGTTACATAGTAGGACTTTAGGCACCTTCAAAACTCGAATAGATGTTATTTTGTTGGAATTAGGTGGAGAGGATAAGTGTGCTTTGTTGGGCTGAATGACTTGATGCTGTTGAAAGTCTTTTAATGTTCACTCCCTAAATTTAATTTCATAAATACTGTTGAAAGACACTTGATTCAGAATTGATAATAGCATTGGTTGTGGATAATTATTTTTAAGTGTTATTTTATTCAGTTTGTTACATTTAATGCAAGGTTTTAATTAATCACTGTTTATTAGAATGGCTGGCTTCCACCAGTTTAATACAGATACAGATCTGTTAAAATATTCTGAAATGTATAACCCCACACTGACTTTGCATAAAATCTATATATGATACTATAAATGAAATTGTTCTGTGTATACAAATTCCAACACCTCTAGTTTTCTTTGTTTATCTGAAATGGAATATTTGGCCAGTCCAATCTCTGTGCAACCAAAACTGATCCTTGCTTAATAAGTGGGTCTCCTGTAAAAATACTATTTTAGCATTTAGACCTGTTAGGTGAGAGAATACTTTCTTTCACTTTAATTGTTGATTGAGACCTTTAACATTCCAGCTCAGAAAGTTAACTATTTGGTCATAGAGACATTGCTTATGAACTTTTGTTGACATTTTGTAATCTTAATTTAAGATAGTACATTACAGTAATCCCTCCTCCATCGCGGGGGTTGCGTTCCAGAGCCACCCGCGATATAAGAAAATCCGCGAAGTAGAAACCATATGTTTATATGGTTATTTTTATATTGTCATGCTTGGGTCACAGATTTGCGCAGAAACAAAGGAGGTTGTAGAGAGACAGGAACGTTATTCAAACACTGCAAACAAACATTTGTCTCTTTTTCAAAAGTTTAAACTGTGCTCCATGACAAGACAGAGATGACAGTTCCGTCTCACAATTAAAAGAATGCAAACATATCTTCCTCTTCAAAGGAGTGCGCGTCAGGAGCAGATGTCAGAGAGATAGAGAAGAGCAAACAAATCAATAGGGCTGTTTGGCTTTTAAGTATGCGAAGCACCGCGGCACAAAGCTGTTGAAGGCGGCAGCTCACACCCACTCCGTCAGGAGCAGAGAGAGAGAGAGAGAGAGATAGAGAGAGACAGAGTTTGTTTTTCAATCAAAAATCAATACGTGCCCTTCGAGCTTTTAAGTATGCGAAGCACCGTGCAGCATGCCGTTTCAGGAAGCGGCTGCACAAAAGATAGCAACGTGAAGATAATCATTCAGCATTTTTAGACGAGCGTCCGTATCGTCTAGGTGTGCGAACAGCCCCCCTGCTCAATCCCCCTACGTCAGGATCAGAGAAAGTCAGTGCAAGAGAGAGAGAAAAGTAAGCTGGGTAGCTTCTCAGCCATCTGCCAATATGCCCTTGTATGAAATTAACTGGGCAAACCAACTGAGGAAGCATGTACCAGAAATTAAAAGACCCATTGTCCGCAGAAATCTGCGAACCAGTAAAAAATCCACAATATATATTTAAATATGCTTACATATAAAATCCGCGATGGAGTGAAGCCGTGAAAGGCGAAGCGCGATATAGCGAGGGATCACTGTATTATGTAAGATAGCTTTAACCTTAATTTCCCATTTTTCCAGGAGTTATTGCCATGAAGCATATTGTTAGGTTGGCACACACAATTAGCCCCCCTGCCCCCCCATGTGACCGTCATACGCAGAAGAAAATTGGTTTAGATCAATTGTAATAACAGCTGGGTAACAAGCATAGGTGTAGAACAGGGGTAGGCAATGTTGGTCCTGGTGAGCCGCAGTATGTGTAGGTTTTTGTTCCAACCCAGTTCCTTAACGAGAACTCAATTATTGCTGATGAAGCACATATTGCTTAAGTGACATTTTGATGCTTCATTTTAGTGGTCTCGCTTGTTAAGCTTCTCCAACCTTAATTGCTTATTTCAATCTTAAACTGCTGCATTCAGTGTTTTAATTGTTCCTTATTAGCAATAAGATGTAAAAGACAAAGCAGCCAGCAGTTCTCCAACTAGCTTTTTCCAATTACATCTGTGTGTGTTCATCATGCACTGTTTGATTTAATAAAACACTTAATAGAAAAATGTGACAGACTGAAAATGATCTGTTTTAGGCTTCAAATCATTTGGATGATATCCTTGGAAAGGAAAAAAATCTATGATATAAGAGCCTTGTAGTTGTTCAAAGTTCAAATATATATGTAATGGCTCTTCGTAAGTTTTCATCCTCCTAAGAGGGTCTTAATGTGATCCTGAAGATGTATAAATATAACCGTGGAAACAAGGAGTGGCAGACAAAAATTGCAGTTTAAGGACATTTTTCTGTTTCAGCAATTAAGACTGGCAAAAAGGTAGCAGAAAACAGAGAGAATTAATGATTGGAACACATTTTTTAAATAAAGCATCAGTCTATCATGAAGGTATTGCCTCTTGGGTTGTCTTGGCTTCTTTGAATGACCAGTCCATTCACTATATACAGTATGTCTTCATTTTGTTATTTACCTACTTACATACTTAGTAATATGGTGTTGTGCTTTACTTCTGATATAGCCATAAAACATGCTCAAATAACATCTTGTTCAAAAAGCAAAAAAAAAAAAAAACATGATCCAAAAAAAATTCTGGCATATTACAGTAATGGAAACTGTTATGATGCTTGAGTTGTGAACAGAACATTGTTACCGTATTTTTGGTGTAATTGCATACACTAAATAACCACAAAACAGTTTTGCCACCTGTCATGTCTTCACCCTCATAATTGTGGTTTATAACTTCTAGGCTTCAGAAGAACTGAACACTATTGTTTTGATTATTCTGCTGTCATTTATATATTGTAAGAAAAGCATGGGACAAAGAAAATGATTTGGGGGCACCTTGAAAGTCAATCCTGTGTATTAAATGCATGCAACAGTCATGAAAGAAAACACATGTGAAACGCTAAGTATTGAGTCTTCTTGTTTCCCTTAGTCATAGTGCTGAAGATGGTGTTTCTTCCGGTCATATGGCTGTCAGGCAGGAAGAGGTGGGTCCAGGTGGATGAACACAGGAAGTGATGTTATTGGTGGAGCTCTGTCAATCTTCAGGTCTGCACAGGGAACAAAAGACTGTTAGACTGTTATCACACAGTGTCTCCCCTTGGATTGGTGAAGAATTACTATTGTCTGAGCCCTTAAACTGTTTCCCAATTACTCACGTGTGACTCATCTCGTAGCACAACATGCAGATCACACAGCACGGCAAGCTGCTGCATAGGCTTTTAAATGATCGATGCACAGCGCAACATGCAGATCACACAGCTTGGTAGTAGCTAGCAGCAAGCTAGCAGCTGATCCATCTATTATCATGTGTTCAGCCCATCCCTTCACAACGCAAGCGGCAGAGACGCAAAGTGGCTAGCGTGAAGTACGCCCCCGTGGGTGGGGGTTGTGGGGTGGGCCAACAAAGCAAGTAGTATATATACAGGTAAAATTCTGTTACAACAAATACCTTTACAACAAAATTTTCATTACAACGAAGAATTTTTATGGTCCCGACAGTTTCCCCATATGACACGAGTCTATAGAAATCTCTTTACTATGAAATACATTCAGCAGATACTTTCATTACAACGAAGTGCCCAAAAGACCTTGAAATGCCTGAATGAACCCTCCACAGAGCAGTTAGTTCTGCAGTTGCAGCTCAGTTGTACACAACAACCACCAAACAAAAACATTGTAATTTTTTTTTTTCTTTCTTCGAATTTTCCTTGAACTGTTTTTTTGCTGTTTTTGTTTTCGATGTTTTTCAATGATACCTTTTGCTTATTGCCTGTCAACATCTGAAAAACATCCACTGGAATTTAACTCAGTGTCATCCTCCTATACAAACGGCAGACACGAAAAAACGATAACAATTCTTATTAGAAGAAAAACCTTTTATTTTTTGCAGCTCTTGATTGCGTCAAAAAGAAAAAAGACGTTGCCAGTGAATTTGGAATTTTGCCATCGACACTGTCAACTTTCTTGAAAGACCGAGCAAAAAAAGAAGAAAAATCTCTGGTTGCAAATGTATGCGAACTGCTGCATTTGAAGACGTCAAAAAAGCCATTTTTATGTGGTTGAGTGATGCTCGTTCAAGTAATATTCCTATTCAAGAAAATTGAATTCATTCAAGAAAATGTGCAGTTTCTAAACTCTCTTGGGACCTCCCCCAACGGAACGACATGCCGAAGAGCATCCTGAAATGCGATCACCGCATCTGTGGAATACTGTTTATTCATTGCCGGAGCAACAGTGGCTCACAGCTCTGTTCCAGCTCTTCACCAAAGACAACAGAAAAGATCTTGATGGGTGATGCAAGGAACATTGTAAATGCAGGGAACAGTATTACTTGGCCACTAACCTGGTCACAACCCTGCCTGACTGCTGTGTCTATGTATAGGTGAGTGGCAGATCCCGCTAATAAATAACTGTGCTGTTCTTGTTTCAAGCTGAATAAAGCTAGTTTTGGTAAAGTACTGAGACTCAGCCTTGTGTTTTGGGGTGCAACACAGGAACTTATAGCGCCACCCAGATCATTTATGATTTGCTTCTGTGGCGCTTCACTGCAGCGCTGTGATCCTGCTGTTGCCCTGCCCTGGCAACGGACAAACTATCTTCCAAAGATACGGCAATTGCACTTTGGTGTGTTGTCCCGTTGGGTGGGTGGAATCCCAAAACAATATGAAGAAGAAGAAAAGGATGATTCGGCTTCTGATTGATAACTGTGCTGCCCACAACATGCTTCCACATTTAGATAATAATTCGCATTGAATTCCTCCCACCCAATTGCACGGCAGTGCTTTAGCCATTGGATTTGGGAATCATTCGCACCCTGAAAGTGTATTATCGTGAGGAAATGCTGAGAAAAATTCTCATTAGCATAACTTGTAGACAGGAGAAGATTAAAATGAACACGAAAGAATTGAAACGATTGCAAACGCTTGGACGCAAGTTAAATAAAGCACTATAGTGACAAATACAGAATCTCATTACTAGGAAATTTTCATTACAACAAAATATTTTTTAGGTCCCTGGCAGTTCGTTGTAACGGAATTTTACCTGTATATAGATAGATAGATAGATAGATAGATAAAGATACAGTATATACACTGTATTTTCAAGCTTGGGTCACAGAATTGAGTCCAGTAAAATAACTCTCAAGGCTTTTTTCAAAATACGAGTTTCTGCACACTGACACTGCACAGGAGAAGCGTTGCAGCAATTGTCCTGCTTTAGCTCATTTATTCAGGTTAAAAGAACACAAAGCCTGCCTCATCAAGCAGGTCCAGCAGCTGGGAAGCACCGGCTGTGTCAGACACAGTCTGAAGAACAGACAAAAGGAGAGAGAGAGAAAGATTAAGTGAAGGCTCTGTTTTAAATGGTCTAAATATGGTGTGACAAGCACGTTGGGTGGTAAGGGTGCAGCTGATCCTGCACAATTCCTTCCCTCTCACCACCTCACTGCCCTCGTCCAGTCGAGTGTTACCTCCCTTCCCCACAATGGAATGCAGTCCCTTTTATTAAGAACCCAGAAATAGGGCTATGGCCGAATGGATTTACTTCCAAGTCATATGGAAGTTCCATATATTCCATATATTGGGGAGTACCTCTCCCTGCAGTACCCATAGACCCCAGCAGGGCTGTGCTGCCTGACTACAACTCCCAGCATTCCCTGCTGGTTCCCAAATGGGCACCAGTATGGAGGACTGTTGCCATCTAGCGCCTCGGGGGAATAAACACCACTCAGAGACAATCCTTCCCTGTCTTTTTTTATTTCGGCCAGTGAAGGTGTTACACATGTGCCCGGTCAGGGGCGCCTGACCATTTGATTGGGGCTTCCCGTAAGGGTAAGGAATCGTCCCTTCTACTGTCTGTAATGTCTGTCTACCCCCTTCGATCAGGTAAGTCACCTTTCTCTCTTTCAGTCAGAATGCCTTTACATCCAGTTGTGGCCTTCCATGTAGGTAAGTAACCTTCCCCTCTCCCGGCAGAGATGCCCATCCATCCCATGGGACATTCTGTGATAAAAAAGAAGGGAAAAAGCCAAAGGAAATCCATGAATACATGACTACAGTTTATGGTGAGTTTAAACCATCATCCTACAAAGAAAAATTTTGAAGCAAGCAGTTTAAGTGGGGTAGAGTGTCCATTGAAGATGACCCTTACACTGGATGGTCTGTGGAAGCAACTTCCACAGAAATGTGGAGGACAGTCGAGGATTTAATTTTGTCAGACAGACGAATTAAGGTTTCTCGAATAGCTAAAGAAATGGGCATCTCGGCATGACCAGTTTGGAAAATAATTCAATTTGGGCATGTCAAAGGTCAATGCAAAATGGGTTCTAAGAATGTGCTGATGCCATGTCAGAAGGTCATGAGGCTCCAGCTCTGTCAGGAGAAATTGGAGATGCTCCGTGAAGACCAAGTGAATTTTTTCATCATTTGGTGACTGGAGATGAGACTTGGGTCTATCACAAAGATCCTGAGTTCAAAATGGAGTCAATGTAGTGTAAATACAAGTCAACCACTACCCCAAAAAAGTTCAAGACAGAAAAATCTGCAGGCAAAGTCATGGCAACTGTCCTCTGGGATATTGAAGGACTTTTGCTTCTGGAGTTCATGCCACACAAGGCAACCACAACCGTGGGGGTGTTATGCCAACAGAATGATCGCTTTGCAGGAGTCAATCGAGGAGAAAACATAAGGAAAACTCACAGCAGATGTGCTGCTTCTTCTTGACAATGTACCAGTTCACATATTACATCAATCACAGACTGCAATCCGAGAATGTGGGTTCCAGCAGCTGAACCATCCACCCTACAGTCCTGACCTGGCTCTATCAGATTATTTCTTGTTCCAAGTTGTGAAGAAATATCTCCATGGACACGGTTTTCAAGTGATGAAGATGTCAAGGCAGCTGTGACGTCCTGGTTTGAGGGTTAAACAGAAGATTTCTTTTCAAAAGGGTTAAAGTCATTGCAGGAAAAGTGGATAAAATGTATGGAGCTATCAGGGGACTATATTGAAAATTAAAACACATTTTTTTTAAAAACTCCTTTCTTTCCTACTGTGGTAGATAAATTATTGAAGGCCACTTATATATATACAGTTTATATACGTAAGTATCACATCCCACTGCATCACCTCTCCATTAGATCACAGTTTGTTTTCTCTTCAAATACACCCCCAACCCAGACTGCCCATTATATTGTTGCCCACCTCTCTTTGTTGCTCACTTTAATGCTGGCACTGCAGTAGATAAAATTCTTTATTTTTGGTTTGGTGTTCAGATTGTAAAATGGTATGTGTTCCAGTTCCAAACATACACTTTTCTAGTTGCCTAGGTGGATTAATATTAAGAAATAAACAAAACAACATCTCTAGGCAAAGTACCATTCCTTACAAATATATATTAAACTAGCTAAAGGGCAACCAGACGGGAGAGTAGGCGTTTCTGATAAAAGGCAAATAGCTAAAATGCTTATAGCTGAAAAATGTGTTGAAGAAACAAAATAAGACTCAAAATGTGTGAAATATGGTGAAAGGCTGTGGTGCTCAAGAAGTGTAAGATTTTCACTCGGTTTCTCTTGTGCTGTCTTTTTTGATTGTAGGACAGTGGCAATGCTTTCTAAAATCAGAGACAAGCCAGTCACAACCATGGGGAATGATAGATGAATGGATTTCTTGCTCCATAATATCACCATTAAGGACAGTGTCAGGATTCAGTATTCTCCTCAGATGAAAGTATCATAGGGATTACTGCTTCCTTAATAAGCATAAACACATAAAAAATGCAAATCAAGAACATAAAGAAATATCCAGGATTTATTTTCTGATTTGGAAAATTCTTTCTTCTTCTTCTCCCATCTAAAGTGGCATGGGATTAAAAATGAACAATGGCTTCATTGCCTTCTGTTTGCATGTCACATAGAACTATTTATAAAATTTTGCATTGTGCTATATTAAAATAGGGCCTAGTTATGCCAACATCTTTGTCAGCTGGGAAGAAGACCATTTCTTTTCCTCCTACCTGGGCTTTGTATCAGACATGTACAAAAGATATGTCACAAATAGTGCTGGTGCCACTTGTTCCTGAAACTAGGAATTCATTAATGATTTTACTAGTTTACATCCATCCCTCAGGATTACATTTGAACTTTCCTCCACAACTCTGCCATTTTTAGACATCATCTTTTCTATCCACTTTCCTGGACTATTATAAGCCAACTGACTCACACAGTTACGTCCTCTATAGCTCCTTCCATCCATAGCAAACTAGTTAGACTTCACTGCCTCTTCAGTGATGAAGATGACTTCCTTATTGAAGCTTCTCATATAGTGGACAGAACACTTAATCAAGTCAGGAGCAGACCTCATAATATCCACTCTGAGGACCCCCAATAATGAGACCCACTTTATGCTATCTGGCCTATTCCACCCTAACTCTCTCCCCAACAGGTCTTCAAACAAAATTTCCTAATTTTAAAAAAACTGATCCTTCCACAGGAACATTTTTTCCTAACCCTCCCTTGATCTCCTTCTGTTAACCAGCTAACCTACGCAAACATCTCATCTGCAGCCCATAGAGGAGAGCCGCATTCCTCATCAGACACCTTGAGCTCTAACAGGAGCTGCTGTGTCACTTGCAAATATGTCACCAATGCCCATGTATCTGGTCCTTCTAGTAAATTCAATATTGAAGACAGCTGTCTTGCCAGTCTAAAAATCTTATGTACTGTATTTCTTGTAGGAAGTGTCCAGCTATCTACACAGATGAAAAAAGGAAACAGTTAGAAGACCCTGTTAGGGACCTGTTAATGTCAAAGACCTTAAAAGATGAAACTGAATGGGTATTCTTTCATGAGGAATGAACCACCCTGCCTTTCTGCCAGTGTAATAAAGATGCAACCAGGGTCAATGCAGATGGAAGTTACTTATGTGTAAGACTTCAAGTCTTCTTTTAAACTTTGTATTCCAGACACCATCTACAAAATCATTCTGGTCTGCAATAATTGGGAGAGGAGGAGTGTTTTCTGTGCAACAATGTCTCACAAAACTTTAACAATTATTCCAGGGTTATCCACTATAATAACTGAGACACCAGAAAAATAAACTTGATGACAGAGAGTCAGGCTAGCTGCAGTCAGGTCAGTGTGGAACAAGTGGGTGAAATGCCTTCCCCTGTACTACAACCCTGGGTCTAACAATAGAGTTAATGAGCAGTTTTTGCCATTTAGGGACTGCTGCCCCTCCACACACCATGTGCTATCTAATTCAGGTATATACTGGGAAGCCCAAGAAGCCCCTAAGAAAAACCAAGGGACATCCAGGACATGACATAGGGATGGCATGCTCACAATGTCACATGTGACATTTATTACTTCTCACAAATTCTTACAGGAACTCCTAAAGAGAAAGAAGACAATGGTAGAAACAATAAGAAAAAACAGGTCTCTCAGCTGATGAGTACAAAGAAGAGGTCTGACAATTCAAGTAAGTCTGTGTTCATGGCTGACATATCCCAGGTGTCTTATATACCAAGAAAAGGAAAAATTGTGGTACTCTTGAGCATGCTTCATAGGGACCAGAGAATCTGTGGAGGGAACCATCATAAACCAGAAATCATTAAGGACTACAATGATCAAAAAAGGAGGAGTAGATACGTAACTTGGATAAGTTGTTGAGTGAATACAGCTGCAAAAGAAAAAACATATTTTTCAATATTTGCTTATAATGCATTTGTCATCTGGATCAGGGGTTGCCAACTCCAGTCCTGGAGGACCACCGTGGCTACAGGTTTTCATTCTAACCCCTTTTTTAATGAGTGTCCTGTTTGTGCTGCTAATTAACTTCTTGTGAATTAATTTTAATTGAATTGCTTTTTTAAGATTTGTTCCCCTGAATTTCTTTATCACTCCTCTGAATTGCTTCATTTCTTTCCATAAATGGCACCCAAACAGAAATGAAATATGAAGTGAGTGAGCTGACAGAAGACCAACTAAGTCAGGGCCTCAAACTGCAACCAATTTCACTCCAACCAGGTGCTTAATAAGGTGGCAATTCTTGTCGTTAATTAAACTTGTTCTTTAGCTTGTTGCTGCTCTTCTGGTGCATTAGCAGAGATTTCTGAAATTGTTGATTTTCTCTTTTCTAAGAGCACTATGAAAATGTTTTGGGGTCCTGAGCAGATCAACATTTCTGAGACCTTCATCGTTCTTTTTTTCAGATATTGTATGATGGACACCAGTTGTTTTGGCTCATTTTGTATCTCATTATTGTTTGGCTGCTAATTAAGGAAAAAGAAACAATTAAGGGGTCTGAGTCTTCAAAAGCAAATCAATTCAAATTAGTTCAAAAGAAGTTAATTAGCAGCAAAAACGGGACACTCATTAAGAAAAGGGTTAGAATGAAAACCTGCAGCCACAGTGGTCCTCCAGGACTGGAGTTGGCGACCCCTGATCTGGATGTCACTTAATCCAAATACAAACACATGAACGTTCCAGAAGAAACAACTCTTTCTTCAAAAGCTGGGCTAGGAATTGGTAAGACCTCAGATCCAGACGAGACAACACAACACATCCCAAGGGCCCCGGCTTGCTATGATGTCCTCACAGGTGGCGCAGTGGTAGTGCTGCTGCTTTGCAGTAAGGAGGCTGTGGAAGATTGTGGGTTCGCTTCCCGGTTCCTCCCTGTGTGGATAGCACTTTGAGTACTGAGAAAAGTGCTATATAAATGTAATGAATTATTATTATTATTATGTTTGTGGACCTATAGTAAGAAGGACAGGAAGACACAGTTTGCAGGCATCAAGTGCAAAATACATTTGCAATGCATACAAGGTAACACTTTGTTTTTCTTCATGTGGTGTGTAGATGCTATGAATGTGCATATTTATTTTTAATAAATCTGCAAACATCTCTAAAATCTTGTTTTTACTGTGTTATTCTGGGGGCATTGAGTGTTGCTTGATGAGGGAAAATATGAATTTCAATAATTTTAGCAAAAGCCTGTGACATAACAAAATGTGAAAAATTGAAGAGGTCTGAATACTTTCTGATGGCACTGTATATTTTTTTTTTTTTACAATGTGAAAAAAAAACATAAATATTTCTACACTCCACTGACCTGTGTTGGATATGGTAATTATCAAAATTATAATGAACTTTTACACAATTTTTACATTTATGTGATTTATTTTCATGTATAAAGTAATGGCTAAATTCAGGAACAGAGAGTAAAGCTCATCGCATCATTGAGTAGGCAGTTAATGTACTTTACACAATGAAGACAATGGGGCACACAGGGGCTACTTGTACAAGGGTGAGTGCACAGACTCTACTTAATGAGGCATTTTATTAAATTAAATGCCAACTGAATATTCAATTACACAGTGTAATGTGTACAATTTGTTTTTAACTATTTTCTATTTCGATTCTTTATGTATACACAGTATATACAGTACTGTTTTGTTTTGATTTTTTTTTTACTCTTTCGTTTTTTCTCTCTGACCTTCCTTTGTTGGCCTATTGTCCCTTTTGGCTTTGGTCTGTAATGTCTTGCCCCTTAGCATTTCATTTTAACTAAATTCTGACCACTTTCTTTGCTCAACTGCTCTCACCTTAAAAATTAGCCATGCTAATTTCTCATTATGGAAACGTTGTGCCAGTCTTTCCATTTTACCAACATCTTCCTCAAAATGATGCATTGTTATGTGCAGGTTAATTTTAGTATTGTTTGTTCTTTTGAACCTTAAGCGGAGTGTTGATTTGCCTAATTGATCAGTGCAAATGGTATTTATGGCTATGGTAAGTTTAGATCATGCATATTGAAACTTCAGGGAAAGAAGTTTGTGAATGTGGTGTCCTATGACTTTAAAATGTGCCATCCATTGAAGTAAAATGATTCAGCCAAGGTTGTACAGTATGTGGTGAAGTGCAATCCTTAAGTGACCAACCTGAGCACAGTGGAGGTAGGTGATTCTGTTTGGGCATATATTCTCCTTATTTTCCTTCAATTGTACTTCATAAAGTTTTGTTATTGCCACCTCCTGTATATAACATTATTATCAGGTAGATGTAATAGTGATAGGCATCGCTTATATGAGAACTACATAGATGTCCAAGCATCAAGTTTAAGTTCACATTGAGAATAATTATTTTACATTTTCCAGTAACTTCAATAATGTTTAATATATTTAGCCTGTATTAAATACTGTATGCACATTTGTTTTGTCAGCTTATTGAACAAAATAGGTTTCCAGCTACTCTTGTCAGATTCACATGAAATATACTGAATTTATTATCACTCCCTCTACTTTTAACTTCTGCAAAAAAAAAAAAAAACTTTCATTCATGAATGTCAATCATAAGTCTGAGTCAATTTTACTTCGTAAATTGGCCATTGCTGTTTTTCCAACTTTTCCTTTAGTGAGTGCAAAAAAAAAAAATATATTCAAAAGGAACCATACTGTTTGAAGTGCTTTAGCAATCAAGGAAATGATGATGGCCTCAGCAGATAGAACTGATGAATCTTTCAGTTTTATATTGTATGCCCAGTAGAATTCTGAAAAACATACTGATGTATATCACATGTTGAGAGTAATTTCCTCACAATACACAAATTTATTACTTTCTGTTGCACAAAATAAAATAGAATTGTTTAATTTATTCTGTGCAGTATTACCAAACAAGCACCATATAACAACCAGAACCTAATAAAAACTCTATTCTATAGATTGTCTAATTTTTCTACATTTTATGTAACAGCAGGGCAGCATAGTCATGCAGTACTTTTTCTCCTGGCACACTGGCCTTCTCCCCATATTTCCAAGATGTAAATGTTATTACCTGGGGACTTGTGTGTGTTTGTAAGTATGTGTGCATGTGCTGGAAATGTACCTTTTGTCTTGTGGTGCCATGATAGGCTCAGGTTCACTGTGACCCTTAACTGGGCACAATGAATAGGAAATGGACAGATACAACAACACCAACATTTATTTATATGGCACATTTTCATACAAAGAATGTAGCTCAAAGGGCTTATGGATGATGTAACAGTGCATAATCTAAATGTCACACAATTTAAATCTTAGCTTTGTTAGGGATGAAAGTAGTTAATAAAAGCAAAGGGAAGGAAAAAAATGAATATACAAACAGCATTAATATAATTTTCTAACCTGCTTTATCCTGGGCAGGGACACGGGTTAATTTGGGCTGCAGTCTATCCCAACTAGTATAGGGCACAACGTAGGAAGACCCCCTGGACACACCACACAGTAGGTCGGTTATTCTTCTCTGTGCTGTATGGCATATTGACATGATGCTAACATGACTTGTTAACAGGAAGGATTCACAGGTCTTATACTAAATAAGTAATATCAAGAGAAATGACTCTCAGTTAAGCCACCTCAGAGCACTCCAGAGTGAGGTTTTCTTAGTAGGTCACATTGCAGAGATGAATCAACACTTTACTGATGCTTTGTGTGTGTTTTGAAGACCCAAAGAAGTGTTTTTTTAAAGTCTTGCTACATAATAGTCAATGAGTAATAGGTGAATTTTTGCAGTACCTAAAGTAAAGTGTCACCAAAACATGCTAATTTCCAGGAGATTCTGTGCAATTGTAATAAATGTTGTGCCTTCTGCTGTTTAACAGTTATTTGTCTGTGTAAGGTGAGATTTTTAAGGTGCCGTCTGGCAAAATGGACTGAAGCTGAATTCAGCCTTTCATTACTGATGTTGTATATAATCCCATGTAAGAAGGACACTATATAGTGCCCGACCCAACACAGATTGACACGGAGGCACGTTTAAAATAGAACAAATATTTATTTTTCTTCATCTGTGGGCTACGCCTTCCTCGTACCCACAGACACAACACAGTCCCAAAGCACAGTACACTAAACACACTTCTTCCCTCTCTTCCACCACCACTCCTCCTCAGCAAGCTTTGTCCTCCTCCACCTGACTCTGGCCCCCGAGTGGTGGTCTCTGGCTCCCTTTTATTGGGTACTCGGAAGCGCACCAGGTGCTTGATTGGCAACATCGGCTGCACTTCCAGGTAAGGTGAAACCAGTGCCCAAAAGGGCCCAGCAGCTTCTACTGCAGCACCCCCTGGTGGCGCCTGCAGAACCCCATGGAGCTGCACAGAACTCCAATCTCCATGAAGCCCTAGGGGAGTCCGAGGCACCGATGCAACCAAGGGAGGCTGCCATCTAACGTCCTGGGGGAGATACTGGGCTTCCCACCCTTGTCTCCCTGGCAGATGTGGTGAAGGGGCGTCCTGGCCAGGCATGGACCCCGGCTATTCGTCACACCCAGGATGGCACATGGCAAGGCATGGTAGGCTCTATTATAATACAGTATAATAACTGCATAATTATTGCAAAGTGTTCCCTGCAAGAGAAATTGGTAACACCTTAATTTAAGTACTGCAGAAATTCACTTAATACTCATTTATGCTTATAGTATGTAACAAGACCTTAACATATGTTTCTTTGGGTCTTCATAACACTAACAAAGCATCAGTAAAGTGTTTATTCATCTCCACAATGTAACCTACCAACAAAACACTATTTTGAAGTGGTCTGACATGGCATAACTGGGACGTATTACTCTTTATATTACATATTTAGTATAAATGTTTTTAATATAAAAACCTGGGAACCCTTCATATTAACAAGTAATTTTACCATTATGTCTATATTCCTCACTTCACAGAGATGAATAATCCATCTAGTGATGTTTTATAAGTGTTAGGAAGATTCAAAAAAATGTTTTTACGGTCTTTTGCAAAGAGTAAATGAGTAAGAGATGCATTTTTGCAGTACCTAAACTAAAGTGTTACCAAGAAATATCCATGTACAACACCAATAGAAAGAGAGTGAGAGAAAAACTGAACACCCCAGTGAGAAACCTTCAACAGAACATGACAGGATGCTAGAAAACAGATAACCCAACATGCATGAACACACCTAATTGTTTAACCATGAGAGAAGCAGTGGAGAACAAGCAGAAGACCAGCCAATCTCCTAGAAGATGGGACAAGGCAGCAGCAGCTTGGATACATGGGCCTCCATTACACATTGAGATTAGACATCTTCGAGGATACATTGCAGTCATCCATCCATCCATTTTCCAACCCGCTGAATCTGAACACAGGGTCACGGGGGTCTGCTGGAGCCAATCCCAGCCAACACAGGGCACAAGGCAGGAACCAATCCTGGACAGGGTGCCAACCCACTGCAGGACACACACACCCACACACACAGTAAGCAGCATATAGTAACATAAGATAATATTAAATATTAGAAAATGTGTTGATCTCTAGTCCTTCCAAGATCCAAGGTTCCAGCCACAGCAGTTCACAAATACCAACAGGTTGCCTTGCCGTTTGGCAACATTTGCCAGACCTTTCACTCTTCTTCTTCTTATCACGTAATCAGCTACTGCAGTTTGTGTCACACTCAACAGATGTTGCTGCTCTTCTTTTTCCTTCTACCATATCACCTTCTTGATCAGCTTGCCAATGCAGCTTGCCATAAGAAGACTGTGAACCCTGATAACTGTGCGTGACATGTCATAAGCTTTAGATTAAGACCAAGATCAATGTTCTAGCCCCAGTAGTTCACAAGTTATCATATGACAGATGGACACAACCCTTAGAGTTTTATACAAAAGATATACAATGATTGAACTGCAGTTTTTCATTATTGACTGGCATACCTTCTGTGCCAAATCTGGGTGTTCTCCATGTTTTTATAGATTTATGTGGATTCTGTGAGGGGACTCTTGCTTTCCCACCACATTAGACATACTTGCTACCAGATTGACAGGCAAATCTAAACTGGACTGTTGCAAGTGGCGGTGCATATATGATAAACTAGCATTTCTTCTTTAACACTAGAATTACCAAAGCCTACAAAAAACTCGTAAACCTAGCCCACCTTAAATCCATTTACACCTCTCCGTCATCGTCTTTTGTTTTTATAAATGTGTCGACAAGCAAAAGTAGCAAGCAGCCTGCTATCCCCCCTCCCATCCCCATCACAGCAGAAAGGGCAAAAAGCTCTCCCAGCTCAAGCCTTGTTTATCTGGAAGTGAGATACCTACTGTATAGTTAATAATATATCGTTATTTGGAACACATGCATTTCATGTGTGTTCTGTGACTACAAAGATCTATGAAAGTGTAGGATGACAGGAAATGCAAGAAATGTTGAACACATACCTAAAAGACATGTTTTAGTACTAACAACAAAATTTTGACATGAAGTGTATAATATGTGAAGACTGAAGTCCAAATATCAAATAAGCACTTTCACAAAAGGTACAAATATAACAAAACAAATGCCCTATTATTTAAGAATATAACCGAAGAAAAAGAAATCGGGTTAGTGTACTTTGTTGATATGATTGCTTTGGTTGTACAGTGGTAAAAACTGCTGACTCATGATCAACAGGTCGTGGGTTCGAGCCTTGCTGCATCCCAAAATAAATGTTTTGAGTAGTGAGCTCTCTTATTATTACTATTACTAGTCATTTAGCCTGTTACAATAACGGGCGCTAGAACAGTAGTGCATAAACATTAGTAGGAACAGTCTATATTACATGGCAAGGGACTTTGACCTCATTCTTTTTGTTGGTCATATTTTTCTTTCTTTCAGCCTTTCTTTTGATGATGTTTACTTGCTGAGCTGACCGTTCTTCGTGGGCTGCCGCCATGTATTGTGTGTCTTTAATTTTCTGTGACAGCAATACTGTCTTGTACGGCTCTATTCAATAAGGGCGCGAAGATAATTTAGTTCAAATGGCTCTGGAATATGTGAAGAGCAACAGGTGCAGATCTTTATTTACATGCGCCTTTATTCGCTGCGCCCAATTGAGGTCGTCCTTTTGAGGCTCGCCTTTTTTGTGCGCGCCCTTATTGAAGGATACCGTCTTGTACGTCCGCTGGCTTGTACTCCCGTAATATACGTCCATACGTCCGTAATATACCTTTAATTTTCTCTGGCGGTAATACAGGTGTGCGCATCGGTAATATGCCTTTAATCTCCTCTGACAGTAATACTGGCTTGTATGTGGCTGTAATATGCGTCACTGTATTGTGTACCTTTAATTTCCTCTCGCAGTAATACTGGTTTGTATTTCCGTAAAACGCCTCTAACTTTCTCTGACAGTAATATCGCGCATAGCACCGTGCCCCGAGCATGCGCACTTCACCAGAAGACACCCGCACACGGACACCTGGACGCAGATAGGGATTTTATATATATAGATACAATAAAAACATACATTTGATTTAGGTCTGTAACAGCCGGTGTAAATGTATGCTACTAATAAAGGTTAGCGTTTCTTTTTTTTTTCTTCAGTTTTATTGTCGTTTCTATGGCGGTGGGGGGATGGGATAGTAGGCTGCTTGCTGCTTGTGCTTATCGACTCATTTACAACACCAAAGACTCTGACGGAGAGATGCAAATGGATTTAAGGTGGGCCGGGTTTACAAATTTTTTATGTAGACTTTGGTAATTCTAGTGTTAATTGCTGGAACCTACTCTTCCTCAAGTGATTCTGTACTGTAAAATTTGAAGTCTGGGTGAAACAATGAAGGAAGAGGATACAGCATGAGTTTTGTGCTAAAAACCCCAGCAATAATTTAACAAATTATAGTCAGGATAGTGCAACATACTGAGGCCTATTCTGTCTCCAAAGAATAAGAACAAAAGTGGGCAACTAGTGTAGTTAGACAAAGATATTAATTAAAGGTATAAACCAAAATGGCTTCCCCAAAACACTACAGACCGAGGTTTTAGCGTGGTGGCAATGTATTAGTTATGGGATTATATGCATTTTGTCCAAAGACATGGATGTGGGTGATTGGTGAGTGTGCCCTTGGACTGGCTTCTATAGGCTCCTATAGGCCTACAGAGATGGTTTCTACTTACTTCCTGATGTGGCAAGATAAGGTGAACCTGAAATGGAAGAAAAGAAAGTCTTTGTAAATGGATGCATGAATATAAGGTAGAAATTGACCCGTGTTTGTAATAAAAACTCTTGTTGATTAGATTATATCAGTTTAGATAAACTTTATTAATCCATCCATACATCCAATATCCAACCTGTTATATCCTAACTACAGGGTCACAGGGGGTCTGCTGGAGCCAAATCCCAGCCAACACAGGGCGCAAGGCAGGAAACAAACCCCAGGCAGGGTGCCAGCCCACCACAGGGCACTTAGTTAATCCCAAGTGGAAATTTAGATCTATGTAACTGCAAAAACATTTAAAACAAAGATACAGACTCTTACAATAAATAATACAATCAATACATAGATAAATAAATAATAAATATATAAATTGTGTAGAAATAACAAAATGAATGCAAGTGAATTTAAAGAGTATAAGTATTTAGTGTGAAACATCCAGGGGAAGCCCAAAATTGTCTAATTTCAGCAGGCAGAAAAGGTAAGAAGAGGCATTTCTTAGCACACTGTGGAGCAATCAGCCAGTGGCTAAAAGTACTCCATAACCTCCTGGAAGGGTTGGAAAGGATATTTTAAGATTGTACCAAATTTACCACCATTCTTTTTTTCACACAATAGTTTCCAGTGTGTCCAGAGTTAGCCCAGGCTTTTCCTAATGCATTTGTTAAAGCATTTTGCATCATTTGAACTCAAGTTGATTCTCAGGAGACCACAGCACAGATCAATACATTGGCTTCTAAGGAGTGGAAAAAATTACCAGCAGGTTGATGTATACATCAAAAGACCTGTGTCTCCTTAGAAAGCAAAGTACAGTCTACTCTGGACCTTCTTGTACAACGCCAATGTGTTGTTACACCAGTCTAGTTCATTGTTTATGTGGACCCCCCCTCCAAGTACTTGTAGCTCTGCACTACAGGGAAGGAGTCAACCACTAACTCTTTTGTCTTGGTGATTTTGAGTTGTAGGTGTCGTTCTACCTGCACCACAAAATGACATCCTCCAAAATGTTCCTGTACTCTGAGTCATCTCTATTATTAATGCAGCTTATGATGGAAAGTCATGGCGCACACACACACCCACACACACACACACCAAGCACACACTAGGGACAATTTAGAATCGCCAATGCACCTAACCTGCATGTCTTTGGACTGTGGGAGGAAACCGGAGCACCCGGAGGAAACCCATGCAGACAGGGGGATGCAGATGGAAGAGTCATCTGAGAATTTCTGGGTAGCACTGGTACTATACTGGTAAATCCATTGTGGAGAGAGTAAATGAGACAAAGGACAGTTCCCTGAGGTGCCCCAGTATTAGACATGAACATTTCTAACACACGGACCCTGTGCCTCACAAACTGTTGTTTGTTGGTCAGAGAGTCCATGATTGATGAAATTGTGGGATGTTCAAGATGCATAGTCTTGAGCTTCTTCACCAGTCAGTGAGGCTGAATGGTGTTAAAAGTACTGGGAAAAATCAACCTGTGGTGCCAGGTTTGTCCAAGTGGGAGTAGGTTCAGTGAAATATGTACATCAGAGCCTCCTCCACACCTATATGTACCTGACTGCAGAAGATCAAGGTGTTCTGGATGTTCTGGAAACTGGGTTTGGAGCTGTCTCAGGATGTAGGAAGTGAGAGCAACCAGTCTGAAGTCATTGGGACCAATGGAGACTTGTATGTTGGACAGGTTTTTCTGTACTCTGTTTAGATGACAATAATTTTGCTACTACTAGTACTACTACTATTAATGAACATTAGCAGCTAGTGAAGGGCGCAAGAATTGAGTTTGGGAAGCAATATTCTAAAACATGAAATATAAAAATAGCAAACTGATGTAAAAAGAAAAAAATCAACTTACAAATAAACCTTTTCCTGATTATCAAAAGAATGAACTGCTACTGAACTATAAAAACTTCACCTTCTGGCAAAAGCATTCCCTTGGTGAAATAAACAATAATTCACGTATTGGCCATTTGTGTTATACTGATATTTTTAATTAGCTTTTTGTTTCCCAGACACAAAAGAAGATCAAAGATCTGCTGCAGAGAAAGGGAAGAGAGAGCACAATGATAACAAGGCATAAAAACCTAAAGGCAAAAATCATTTAGAGACTGCAAAACCAAATGATTTTTCTAAATGCATTTTTGAAACACTGAAGCAGCTCTGGTTACAACAGGCCCCTTTTATGTGAATGTTTTTGTCTGCTGCAGTATTATGCAAATAAAACTTCCATTTGAAAGTCACAGAAAATGTTGTTTTCCAGTATTTTTCTTTCAATTATATTTGAAAAGCTTGCTTTTGCTATTGGGTGGTGGTGGTGGCGGCAGATGTTTTAAATTTGCACGTACTAGTAAAATAAAATGCTGATGCAGTGGCACCTATGAAAGTTTATGAAAATTGGTTCCATTTTTTTAAAAATACTTTTATATATATATCTGTTAACCACAATATTGTTTTACAACACCAAGTACTAACTGGAAAATGTGTGCTTTTACAGTGACTGCAGCTGTTAAAATAGCAATTCTTCGCCTGTTCACATGTGAGAGGTACTTAATGAAAAATAATTTTTTTTTTGGTTGACAGATGGAAATCTTGTTTTACGTTTTGCCTTCCAATCACTTAGTGGTTAACAGCCACCTACATGCATTTGAGACAGGCCTTTTTCTCAAATGTCTTTAATAAGCATAATGTGAGGGTACAAGAGCTACCGTTTTTCATAAAAAGATAGAAAGAGAGTTCTGGATATAGGACAGTAAGCTATATAAAAGTAGAAAGACTGGCACATCATCTGGGAAGTGCTGCAAAAATCTGGCTTACTCTGCAGGGGGAGGCTGGCAGTAAGCTGAAGAAAAAAGGTAGTCTTTGAGGAGAGTAAAAGGCAAAGATATATCTAGATGTTATAAAGAATGGGAAAAGAAGGAATACAGACTGAAGTGACAAGATTGAGAGATGCCACAGAAGAAATGACAGGAAATGAAAATAAAAAAGTGTCTTATTCACTTATCCACTTATTTATTGTTAAAAACGTGTTTTCTAGTTTAGGGTGTGAAAAACCTGAAGCCTATTCTGGCAACTCTGGATACAAGGCAAGGACCACACCATGAAATGGCATAAATGAATTTGATAACGGCACCACAACAAACAAGATACCTATGTTAAATGCCACAGTATGGATACTTTTTAAGTCTGTAACAACTACTCACTGTGGTGGGCTGGTGCCCTGCCCGGCGGTTGTTCCTGCCTTGTGCCCCGTGCTGGCTGGGATTGGCTCCAGCAGACTCTGTGTTAGGATATAGTGGGTTGGAGGATGACTGACTGACTAACTGACAACTACTCGATGAATGCTTTGAAATCACTTCAACTTTTTTTGTCCCGCGTCTCCTGACTCACCTGTATGAGAAAACTCCCACATATGAAATGCTGTTTCATACATCTTGATGTCAGGTTATGCAAGACATCAGTCTTTTTGGGATTCTCCCCTAGTTTGACCTCCTCTAGACAGGAAAAACTCTAATTTTTAGGCCATTTTTGGACTATAATTTATGCAGGAAATTACACCCTTATTATAAAGAGTAAACCAACAGGTGTCCTCAGTAAAAATGACCAGAAGGACTTAAAGTTGTGCAGGCCACTCAACCTAACCCCAGGGGTTCACTCTGTAAAGGGACATCAGGGGACAAAACTTTGAAAAAACGGGGAACAGTATAATAGGCACATGGAGTGCAATTTTATACTATTCTGAGGTTTGCTGAGCATGAATAGGAAAATATTCTGAATAGCCTCTCCCAGGAGGTTAAAAATTACACATTTCAAACATAAACATGTAGGGTTATCATTTTAGACTATTTCAAGGTCAGTTATTATGAATCTGATGTTAGCCATCTATGGATTTGTATCAGAAGGAAAATTAATAACAGATTTCTATTACAATTGAGAATATTTTAAACATTTAAATTGAAGCACACATTTCAATATTTCAAATATCTGACTTAACTAGGGTGGCACGGTGGTGCAGTGGTAGTGCTGCTGCCCCGCAGTTAGGAGACCTGGGTTCGCTTCCCGGGTCCTCCCTGCGTGGAGTTTGCATGTTCTCCCCGTGTCTGCGTGGGTTTCCTCCGGGCGCTCCGGTTTCCTCCCACAGTCCAAAGACATGCAGGTTAGGTGGATTGGCGATTCTAAATTGGCCCTAGTGTGTGCTTGGTGTGTTTGTGTGTGTCCTGCAGTGGGTTGGCACCCTGCCCAGGATTGGTTCCTGCCCTGTGTTGGCTGGGATTGGCTCCAGCAGACCCCCGTGACCCTGTGTTCGGATTCAGTGGGTTGGAAAATGGATGGATGACTTAACTATTGTTGTACTTCTACCTCATGAAGTAAATCATTATATTTCTTATGAACATCCCAAATTAGGGCAAGTTTTATTTTATTTATTTGTATATTTACTTTACTATATTTTTGTCATCTGATGTGTCAAGCAAGTAAAGCACATCTTGAACTCCACACCAACGGCTCCCCAGCCAAGCCAACTGTGGTCCACACTCTGTAAACTGGAATCATTATCTGCTGCACCCCTGGGATCATTCATAATTGGAAAATGGAAACTTATTTGTCATTTTTAAAACAGATTTTTATAGAAATTGCTAATTAAAATACTGTTTATTAGGACACAGATGCAGTATGTGTTTTTAAATTTTGTTATTAAAACAGATACTTGTGATTTAAAGTGAAAGCCATGCAGGGCTGCATTCTGCCTTATGTTTTTTGCTCCTGAGGCTTATGCTTGTCACATCTCTGAGCTTGATAAACAGATAATGAAAACTGTGGTTACTGCTGCTTGCCCACCACTCACTGAGCCTAGATTTAAATCTTAGTTTTATCTCATTCTTTGTAGTGTTTACACTTTGATTTAATTCTCAGTCTAATCTCATTCTGTGAAGAGTTTAATATTTCATCACATTTGTGTTGGTTTTCACCCGTAAGTCCAATTTCCTCTCACATTCCATGTAACTTTAATTAATGCTTCTAAACTGACTTGGCACGTGTGAGTGTGGGTGTGAAGACTTGGTGCAACCAACAAAGGACTGGCGCCCCCTACAGGGTTAGAACTAAATGGAGTCTCTCTGCAACCTTGTAATGGAGGAACCAGGAGTTCTTGGCTCATTGTGCTTGTCGCTTTGTGCAAGTCGCATACCATGGATCCAGCAAGAGCCCCAGACCATCACGCTTCCTCTTTCGTGTTTGACAGTCAGTGTCATACACCGAGCAAACATCATTACGTTTACTCGATGGCATAAAAAAACCCTGAGTGCTGAGCCAAAGACTTCACATTTTGAAATATTTTGTTGTTTTATCCCTGGCAGTTTACCTGGACCTCAATTGCTTAAATTTCAACAAAAACATGAAAATAGAGGTATTCTAAAACTTTTCATCAGTTGTTGACAGGTATTTAAGTATTGCTGGGGGCTGAAGAGCAGAGACCTCAGGAGGTGTTTCTTTCCAAGGCATTTTAAGTCTCACTAGTAAGAGGAAGAGGAGGCAGGCAGGAGAGTATGAGAATGACAGAATATGAGAACTACATGGCAATTCTGAGCCGTGGAGTAATAACCAGAGATGCAACAGGAGGAATTTGGTGCCATGTGTTTTCCTTTAAAACTCTGTACTCTCTGCTTGAGGCCCACTCTTATATTTTTAATACATAATGAAAAGACAATTTTTGCTATATCTTCATTTCTTGACATTATTCTTGGTGTGCAATACAGTATCGTATATAGAATTTGCTAGGCCTAGCGCAAAAACAAAAAAACCATAATACTAAATTATGCTCCATTATGTGAAAGTAACTTACATCTAATTAAATGGTCATCATTAATGAAATATATCAAGTATATAAGCTACATAATAGGGTAATTGCCTTAATTTAGCTTTATTGAATTGTGGGAATGATAACATCATTGACCTTTTCATTTTGAACTCAAGTAGACAAGCATGTTTAATGTTTAATCTAGAAAATATTTTTAGCTGGGTGGGAGGAAGGAGTATCCCGGTGGTAAAAAAAAAAAAAAAAATTAACTGTGCAGTATTATTAAAAAACATTAAGTAATGAAAATCTTTCAATACTCAAAGTGATTACCAAGCTTAAATTTTTATATATATTTATTCTTCTCTTCTTCTTGCAAACTTTTCACAATCAAAATGGCATGGATCCAGTTTCCTCCAGAGAAATCAGCATCAGATATTTTGCATGTTCTGACTCATGTAATTTCTCAAACAGGTTTTAATTCTTTGTAGGGCAGAAAATCACATTCAGCTGTGCTCCTAGATATGGCCAGTCCAGCAGCAGCTAGTTTTGCTAAATTTGGAAAAGATTCTTACAAATCAGGCATTGTTGCCAATCTTTGCAGTATTTGTTTTGGACTGAGATTTTTTTTTGTATGGCTGTGCTTTCATCATTTTTAATGCAACAGCCCATTTTTGTTTAGTACAGTCATAGTTACAGCGTTCACAATGTCTCTGTTGCAAATCAACAGTTCTGGTATAAGTTTCAACTCTTTTAAAATAATTAAATATAGTCTGATTGAACTTTAACTCCTTGTGTCTTAGCCTGATGGTGTTTTTAATATGAACAAATCAATGATATAAACTAGTTTCAATTTAACATGTTTAACCTTAATCACTGCAGAATACCCAGCAGTGCACAGCTCACACCAGCAGTAATTTCCAGCAATCATTTGGAACCTCTTTGCAAGGCAGATTAGCAGTAAATTCTTCCTTTTCCAAAAGAATAAAATTGAATTAGAGGTTATGTTCACTTCTTTACTCAATCTCAGGAATTACATTCAAATCCTTTCTATGTAGATGTTTCTGTAAATTTATTTTTTATTTTGCAATTTGTTTTTACATTTAAAGTTCTCTTCTTTGTTCTAGCTTCCACACTTCTTTTTTTTGATTAGGCATTATGAAATTTGCAGCCCTCACTCCTCTTCCCTACACACAACTTTTCTAACCACAACAGGTCACTTCTTCGAGTGTTCCCTTAAACCTTTCTACAGCCAGTTACAAATTGCCAATGGTTGGGTTAGTAGTTTTTCTCCCCACTGTAGCAAAAGGCTAAGAACAACAATTAGAGGACACCTCTGGTGTATTCTTATCTCTGCTACTTTATAATGTGAACACACTGTCAAAGCAGTAGTAGGAACAATGCCTTTATGCTGTGTGTGCCGAGGCATGGAAAAGCCAAACTAAAATGCAGCATTGCCAAATCTGTGAAAATTGTTGACTTTAGGAAGACTAAGAGTGACCATCTGCCACTGAACATTGACGGCTCAACTGTGGAGGTCGTCAATAGCACCAAATTCCTGAGTGTCCACCTGGCAGAGAACCTCACCTGGACCCACAACACCAGCTCTTTAGCCAAGAACGCCCAGCAGCGGCTCTACTTCCTGCGTAGACTGAGGAAAGCCCATCTTCCACCAGCTACTTTAACAACATTCTACAGAGGAACCATAGAGAGCATCCTGAGCAACTGCATCACTGTCTGGTTTGGAAATTGCATGGTCAGGGATCGCAAAGCCCTAGAATAGATAGTGAAGACAGCTGAGAAGATCATCTCTTCCCTCCATCATGGACATTTACACCACACGCTGCATCCGCAATGCCACCAGCATTGTGAATGATCCAACACACCCCTCACATTCACTGTTTACACTCCTACCATTGGGAAAAAGATACCGAAGCATTCGGGCCCTCACCACCAGAATGTGTAACAGTTTTTTCCCCCAAGCAGTTAGACTCCTGAACACTCATGGACCAGACTGATATCTGATATATGTGTTCTGTTCTGCAGTGTTGCACATGGTTGCACATGTTTGCACATTTGACTCACATGCACTTTGTGATATATTATGTGTCTTTATGTTATGTGTCGTGGATTCTTCATTGTCCTGTGTTTTATGTACCACCATGGTCCTGGAGGAATGTTGTTTCGTTTCACTGCATGCTGTACTACTGTATATGGATGAAATGACAATAAATACTCTTGACTTGACTTGAGATGGGTGGCAGGCATGGCAAAAAGGCCCAAAGGAAGTGACGAACACTGCTCTCAATAACAAAACCTTGCAAAAGAGCAAGCATGCACTCACTGATCCAGTCCCATGGCCCTCGGTGCAACAACCCTATACTCATTGGCTATAGTTATGCCACTGGCACAGGGCACAGGAGGCAAAACAATTTCTAGGGAATTCACAATCAAACTTTGAGTAGTGCATAAACCATGTAACAACAATAGTTTATTTCTTCTTCAAAATCACACAAGGAATGCCACAATTGGCTTTAACAGGTTCTGTTTTTTGACAGCTTCAGCCTTGACTCTCTAAGAAGTCAAGAAAAAAAACTCCCAAAAAACCTTGTAGGAAAAAAAAGGAAGAAATCTTCAGAAGGGCAATTCAGTGAGTATCAAAAAATAGGGTAAATACACCACACAACACAGAATACAAGTAATCCTATATACAGAAGGTTTTGATCATAAGTTGTGGGAAAAATGGGTCTATCACATGTTCAAAAATGATTCAGCTATAGGATGGGTCTTACTGTTAAATCTAAGCAGAGTGCCAGTCATTGCTTTTACTTAAACAGTAGATGTACAGTGCATGAAACAATGATCTCAGATTAAACTGTGGAAATTTAAGACATGTAGATAAAGCGGAATCTCTACTTTAAAAAAAAACTATGTAAGCTAATGGGTTGTGTTATCTATTTGGTAATGGTATCAACATGATCAAAATTCAATTAGTAATTTTTGTAGTACTTTAAATATTGAAAAATGTATATCAGGTTCCTCAGAAGATAATCTGTAATCTAGCATGAGAATATGAAAAAAGACTACCAGTCTTTGTTCTCTAGTGCAAGATTATTTTATTTTCTATTTATGCTCGAATCATATATCCTGTGCAAAATGCATACAATCATTGAAAGATTAATAACAGCATGGAAGGGACTGCCTGTCAAAGTAAATAATTCTGATTTGATAGACTCCAAAATTGTTCACTTCTTTGCAGTAATTTGCTCCTGAGCCAGTTTTTGTTACATTTCCACTCGCTGCCCATGAAGTGGGTCTCCCTCGAGGGTTTGCTTGATCAATCACCTGTTTTCTGAAACTGGCAGAAAGTTATTTCTCCCAAAGTCCAGGTTAATATATGAGATGCCTGAGGTGTCGAATGAGTCAGGCCATTAAGGCAGGCAGAAAGAAATGTGCATGTCTCACAAGGCCTCGTTCTTAGAAACAGGAGCTCTCTTTAACACCATTTGCTATTGTGAAACCTGTGTTAAAATTAGAAAAAAGAAGTTAAATATTAGAATTTAGAATACCCAAAAACACCAATACAGCATGGTAACATACCCTTATAATGTATTGTTATAACACTCTACACATATTTTACTTGATGCTATAAGCTGTTGACACAAACTGTGCAACAAGGGGATTTTATACATTTAGTTCAGTCATTGAAAAATGTAAACTCTACCAAATGTTAATGTACTTAATAATACAATATTAACAATTATCCAAATTCATTGCTTCAAATATATGTTGAAGTATTCTACTAATCTCTCTTTACATCAGTTTCCAGGCTTGACTGGAATGGGAAACTACTTTCAAATCATTTATTGCATTGAATATCGAATGAACCTGATTTGGTGCTGATAAGATGTGTGTGTCATGCTCTAATGGTCCCAGTTCACTGCTCAGCTTCTGTTATCTAACTAGTTTTTATCTTTCTTGATTATTTGCAATTGGCTTCCAAGATTACTTTAGCTGATAATAGATTGACCTCTGGGTTATTTGTTCCACAAATGAACAAAGAAAGCAAGACAAGAGATTCAACAGTACAGCAAAAAATAGGTTAAAGAGGGGAACTGACAGCTTCATGGTTTCTGTCTTTCTTCTTAATCATCCTGTGTATCAGAATGAACATCACTTTAATTTAGTATGGCTTTTGTTAAGTGTCCCTGTACGACATCTTAGAAAATCAAAGCAGAAGAATATTGTGTTTAAGAATTACGACTGCGCTGTTCTTGTGTGCTTTGGGATGTCGAGTGCTTTGTGAACTAAGACTATAGCACAAAAATACATTTTCATCATCTCTGCCCTCCTGTAACAATAACAGGAGATGAACCTTTGTCTTACAAACTTATGGGGGAAATAACTCTGAAAATCTTTGCAGTGCTCTTATTAGTAGAGCATGTATCTTTTGTACACAGAATTCTGTGACCTGAAGGCATCTGAGTGACTTAATGAGGCTTTCAATCTAACCCTTCAACTGGTATCCTAGATTCATTTTTGTGTACTGCCTCTGGAACTTATCATTTATTATTTCTATTTGTTACTTCCCAGTGATGAGGAAGACAGCAGAGCATCCTTTCTTATACAGTTATGCGAAATTGCTTCTAAAATTTGTTTTGCATGCAATATCACAATGTTATGAAACAGCCAAAACCATGGCCTCTTTTCTCTGTCACCCTCCCATGGAGTTCTGACCTTTCAGCTCTACCTACTGTCATCTGCCTTAAGGACTGTGTACTTGCATATTTATGTCACAGGTTCAACCCCATACTACTAATTTGGGGTCAAAGGTAACAGCATCTGTGCCCACTATCCCTAACTCTGTAAGCTGATCCAAGTCTGGATCCTTCCAGATGATTACCAGTAGCCACATCCCCATTTCAATTGATATTAATAGCACCTCCAAAGTGAATTGCAATTAAGTGCTCTCTAGTTGCACCCCCATTTCCATCTTCTGCACCAGAATAAATTATGCCAGGTGGCAGATGGGATGAAAATATATGTACTAATGTAATGAACTTCACTTGTTGTTGACCAAATTTTCAGGGAAGCAAAATTTAACTTCATGTTAGTCAGTTCACACATCCCTATTCTTCTTCGTCCTTCTCTTCTTTCAGCTGCTCTCGTTAGGGGTTGCCACAGCGGATCATCTTCTTCCATATCTTTCTCTCTTCTGCATCTTGCTCTGTTACACCCATCACCTGCATGTCTTCTCTCACCACATCCATAAACCTTTGCTTAGGCCTTCATCTTTTCCTCTTTTCTGGCAGCTCTATCCTTAGCATCATTCTCCCAATATACCCAGAATCTCTCCTCTGCACATGTCCAAACCAACGCAATCTCGCCTCTCTGACTTAGTCTCCCAACTGTCCAACTTGAGCTGACCCTCTAATGTACCCATTTCTAATCCTATCCATCCTTGTCACACCCAGTGCAAATCTTAGCATTTTTAACTCTGCTACCTCCAGCTCTGTCTCCTGCTTTCTGGTCAGTGCCACCGTCTCCAACCCATATAACATAGCAGGTCTCACTACCGTCCTGTAGATCTTCCCTTTCACTCTTGCTGATACCCGTCTCTCACAAATTACTCCTAACACTCTTCTCCACCCATTCCACCCTGCCTGCACTCTTTTTTCACCTCTCTTCCGCAATCCCCATTACTCTGTACTGTTGATCCCAAGAATTTAAACTCGCCACCTTCGCCAACTCTACTCCCTGCATCCTCACTATTCCACTGACCTCCCTCTCATTTACACACATGTATTCTGTCTTGTTCCTACTGACCTTCATTCCTCTCCCCTCTAAAGCATATTTCCACCTCTCCAGGGTCTCCTCAACCTGCTCCCTACTATTGCTACAGATCACAATGTCATCAGCAAACATCATAGTCCAAGGGGACTCCTGTCTAATCTCGTCTGTCAACCTGTCCATCACCATTGCAAATAAGAAAGGGCTCAGAGCCGATCCCTGATGTAATCCCACCTCCAACTTGAATGCATCTGTCATTCCTACCGCAGACCTCACCACTGTCACACTCCTCAGGCATCCTCTCACTTTCCAAGATTCCATTAAACAATCTGGTTAAAAACTCCACTGCCATCTCTCCTGAACACCTCCATACTTCCACAGGTATGTCATCTGGACTAATGGCCTTTCCATTTTTCATCCTCTTCATAGCTGTCCTTACTTCCTCCTTGCTAATCCGTTGCACTTCCTGATTCCCTATCTCCACATCATCCAACCTCTTCTCTCTCTCTCGTTCTCTTCATTCATCAGCCTCTCAAAGTACTCTTTCAATCTGCTCAACATACTCTCCTCACTTGTGAGTACGTTTCCATCTTTATCCTTTATCACCCTAACCTGCTGCACATCTTTCACAGCTTTTCTAGCCAATCGGTACAGGTCCTTTTCTCCTACCTTAGTGTCCAACCTCTCATACAACTCATCATACGCCTTTTCTTTAGTCTTCGCCACCTCTCTCTTCACCTTGTACTCTTGTCTACTTTCTGCTTTTCTCTGTCTATCCCACTTCTTCTTTGCCATCCTCTTCCTCTGTATACTCTCCTGTATTTCCTCATTCCACCACCGGGTTTTCTTTTCCTCCTTCCTCTTTCCAGATGTCACGCCAAGCACCCTTCTTGCTGTTACCCTTATTACATCTGCTGTAGTTTCCCAGCTGTCTGGTAACTCTTCACTGCCACACAGTGCCTGTTTCACCTCCTCCCTAAACTCAACATTGCAGTCTTCCTTTTTCAACTTCCACCATTTGATCCTTGGCTCTGCCCTCACTCTCTTCTTCTTCTTCTTGATCTCCAATGTCATCCTACAGACCACCATCCTATGCTGCTTAACTACAATTTCCCCTGCCACCATTTTGCAGTCTTCAATCTACTTCAGATCAACTCTTCTGCATAGGATGTAATCTACCTGTGTGCATCTTCCTCCACTCTTGTACGTAACCCTATATTCCTCCCTCTTCTTAAAATACGTATTCACCACAGCCATGTCCATCCTTTTGGCAAAATCCACTATCCTCTGACCTTCTTCATTCCTCTCCTTGACACCATACCTACCCATCACCTCCTCGTCTTCACTGTTCCCTTCACCAACATGCCCACTGAAATCCGCTCCAATCACCACTTTCTGTCCCTTGGGTGCACTGTTCATCACTTCATCCAACTCACTCTAAAAATCTTCTCTCTCACCCATTGCACACCCAACTTGCGGTGCATATGCACTAACAACATTCATCATCACACCTCCAATTTCCAGCTTCATAATCATTACTCTGCCTGACACTCTTTTCACCTCCAAAACACTCTTGACATACTGTTCCTTCAGAATAACTCCTACCCCATTTCCCCTCCCATCCACACCATGACAGAACAATTTGAATCCACCTCCAATTCACCTGGCCTTACTCCCCTTCCATTTAGTCTCTTGCATGCACAATATATCAACCTTCCTTCTCTCCTTCATATCTTCTAACTCTCTCCCCTTACCAGTCATACTGCCAACATTCAAAGTTCATACCCTCAGTTCCACTCTCTTTACTTTCCTCCTGTCCTCCTGCCTCTGGACATGTCTCCCCCCTCTTCTTCTCTTTCTTCTTCTTCGGCTAACAGTAGCCCAATTTCCGCCAGCACTATTAAAATCCACTCAAACCCATTTAATTATTCCCCAGGGAGTATGCCAGTGGGCATAAGATTTAAAAGTGTGACTGGAAGATAAGGGCATAGTAAAAAAAAAAAATAACAAATTTAGGCAGGAGAACAACTATCAGAAACCAAAACCAAGAACTGCAAGACAAATTGAGGACACAATAACTCTGGAACCATCTCAACAACAGGAATCAACATTAGCATCTTCAAAATGGAGGCAAAATAACAGTCCTGATAACAAATTAAAATCAAAATTCAAAAATAAATGAAACTAATGGTTTCCTTAGGGTATGAAACTCTCAACAAAGGACAGCAATTGAGCTTCATAATGTAAGTAAGATTGGAATAACAGGTTATTTATTTATACAAGAAATTTTAGATTTGTATGCATATTTTCTTAACCACAAAACAGAGTCTTGCATTAGATAACAGATTGTTGAATTTATTTGAGGACTCTCTGACCCAGAGATAAAATTCCTCCTAAGTGCTTCGACCTAGGTTTTTTATTGTGTTTAGTAACGTCAAAACAGCAGGTTGCAAGTTGGCTTCCTATAAGTAAAATAGCTTAGTTCCCTCTTGTTTTCCATTTGCTTAACCTTTTTAGAACTATAACTCTGACAGATCAAGATGATTTGTTTATACCTACCGGTAGTCTTTTTTGTCCTACTACATCAAAAATTTATTTTTGTATTTTATCTCATTTGACAGTGTCTTGATCATGTTACATGCAAGGCCTCCAGGGGCAATTTGTCCTTTATGCCCAAACTTTGATTGACATTTCTTAGTTTTAAGCGATTTGAACTTTACTCTAAGAGTCTTCTAAAATGTTCAAATGGCAGTAGGCAAAAAACCCCAATAATATAAAAGCAAAACAGAACTCCTACTGCCTCTTTGAGTCTACTGAGAATGGATTCAAGTCCTTGTTTGGCAGGCAGGACAGTTGGTTCATTTGTCTACCTTAGAATACTCTCTTGTGTATCTCCTGACTCCATCCTTCTCCACTCTGACTTCTGTTCCTGACAGATTAGCCCTTGCTTATATTTACCTCCTGACTCCACACTCCACTGGCCTTTTATGCTCTGGCCAAGGACAACTTCTGGAATGATACCAATATAACTCCTGTATTCTAGATCCCCAATTTACTCTTAAAAGGGAAGTTGGCTCTCTCTTTGGTCATGGAGTCTCCTAAATACCTGCCAGATTTCTTAACAATTCTTATACCCATGGATTAATAACAACTGGAGCATGATTCATGCTCATGCCTGCAATCAATCACTACCATACCTACTGTCACAACAGTTAATGACTGGGCAGGGCACTGAACACTTCACTTGGAAGATGAGAAAATAATCATGGAACCTATATGGCTAAATATTCTCTTTGGAAATCAAGAACTTTTCCAAAGATAATAAATCGTACTTTTCCAAATGAATAATAAAAGTTAGGCTGATAACTACTGATATTAAATCAGTGGTTGATTTTTCTTTAATTCATCCTATAACTCGTAAAAGACAACTCACTATATTTGAACTACTTCTTGTCCACTCTCATATATATTTTTGAGGGGTCAAGGTGTTGCTTTGGCTACCATTGTTGCTTCACAATACCTGAGTCCATGAAAAAGAAGAAAAAAAAAAATATATATATATATAAATATATATATATATATATTTATATATAGTGACAGATGTCCAGGGACATTGCCCCACTGGGATGCTGGGAGATGGGAAGGACTGGGAGAGGCACAGTATTTTCCCCAGAACCTGAGAGGGCAGCCTTCCTGGGTTGCATGGGGGCCACAGAGCTGGGACGCTCAACCTTGTGGGAGGACGTGGCCACCACCAGGGGGTGCCTGGACAGCTCCAAAACGGTGGTCGACAGCACTTCCACCACAACAGGAATTGCTGTCAGAAGAAGTGCTGCCGGATGCTAATCAAGAAGCACCTGGAGCACTTCCGGATGCTGTATAAAGGAGGCTACCGCACTCAACTAGGGGCTAGAGTCGGGAGGGAGAAGACAGGAGCCTGAGGAGGAGGAGGAGGTGGCTGGAGACTTAGAGAGAGAAAGAGACTGAGTTGGCTGGTTTAGGCATTGTGGTGCTGTTTGTCACATTCAAAGAAAATAAAGTGTGTGTATTTGGGATATTCGGTGTCTGTCTGTCTGTGGCCTGGCGGGTCTCTCACAATATATATATATATACACATACAGTGGAACCTCGGTTTGCGAGTAACTTGGTTTACGAGTGTTTTGCAAGATGAGCTAAAATTTTTAATAAATTTTGACTTGATAAACGAGCGAGGTCTTGCAATACGAGTAGTATGTATAATCTTTGTCTGCTGAGCGTCATGTGATCACAACTGAGCTGATGGGCAATCGTCTCCTATTCTCCATCTTAGTCGGCGTGCCTCACTCATAAAGTCAACATCCATACGGGCGTATACTGTTTACTACAGCATTGTGTGCGTGCGCGTGTGTGCTGTGACGTGCGAGTCCCTGTCTTGCACCCCAAAACACGAAGCTGAGTCTCAGTACTTTAGCAACACCAGCTTTATTCAGCTTGAAACAGCAACAGCATGGTTATTTATTGTAGCGGGATCTGCCACTCTCTTATACAAAGACACAGCTTTCAGGCAGGGCTGTGGCCAAGTAATACTGTGCCCTGCACATTTATAATGTTCCTTGTTCCTTGTTCGACGGCAGGCGCCTATAGTATGTCTGCGATCTTTTTGGATTCGCTTTTACGGCGAACTGCTACAGCGCTGGGAGACTGCGATTGCTTTGGGACGCTCTTCCACATGTCGTCCCGTTGGAAGGAATCCCACAAGAGTTTAGAGACTCACTCACATCAGCCATGATTCTTTTTAAAGGTAAAGTGCAGGTTAATTTCTTTTATGTATTTTTACTTTATATTTTGTATTAATCATTTTATATGAATAGTTTTGGGTTGTGGAACAAATCATCTGAGTTTCCATTATTTCTTATGAGGAAATTCGCTTTAATACACGAGTACTTTGGACTGCGAGCACGTTTCCGGAACGAATTATGCTCGCAAACCGAGGTTCCACTGTATATTGTTACGCACGAGAGCATGGGGAGCAGCTTAAGGACCCGAAGCGTATCACGACAAGTCGTGTCAGGGGACAATGGCGGGGTACTAACATCTCTCTCTCTTTCTCTGTAGAAAAGATGAAGCACAGCCACCATAATCCTATCCGGACACCTAAGAGAACAACACTTCCTATTCCCTTTCTTTCCTCTGGTCCCCCACTGATGATGTCTACTGCCCATCCACCACCACGCCTTCCCAGCATTCCACGTTCTTAATTTCCAGTCCAGCTCTTTAAAATGTCTGTCCACCCATCCCTTTTTGTCTGATGATCTGTTGCAATTATTTTGACCTTTTTGCTTAACAGTATACGGGGTTAAACACCTCAAATCCTTATGCGAGTTTGTCCTTATTCTACAATATATATATATACAGTATATATATATAGTGCATGTGTGTAATGTGTGCATGCAATTTGTCTTTTTGCTTTCTTCTATAAGATCAAGTTTTCTCTTCAGTTCTAAAAGTATGCTGCCATTTTCATGATATACATATATGCCACAACAGTTCTTTTAACTTTCCATATTGTGAAGACTGTTTAAAAAAAGCAATTTATGTGTTTGGATGAAGTTTGGTTTAATATTTATTTCCATTGGAAGCTTAAGCTTACCTTGGGAGCAACTGATGGAAAATCTAATCTCAATTGGACAACATTCCTAGATAAAACACATCCCAAAATAAATAAAACTTTATTTAATACCAGTAACAGTGCACTGCATGATAATGTGCAGTGAATACACTTGCCTTGAGCATTCATAGTTTTCATCCTCTTTCTCTGTACATTTAGCATTCATTTGCTCAGAGGTTGATGCTCTTGCTGCTTCCTGAGCAACTCTTCTTTTCCTCACCCTAGCGGCCTGCTTCTTCTCTTCTCTTCTTTGGCATCTTTTTGAGTTAAAACTGATTAAGTCAGTGTTTGTGTTGCAATTACTTAGTACGTTTTCTTTAATTTTTCACATAAGCTAGTACTTAAGTCTTCAATCTGCCACAAGAATGATTTAAGATATGAAGAGGTAGGAGAAGTGATGGCGAAGGTGGTAGGGATGAGAACGGCGCCACACGGCCACCCTGCTTGCCTGCTGCCGATAGTTGATTCTACATTAAAATAAAATAAAAATAAAAAGAGAAATAACCTTGGAGGTTAATAGATAGATAGATAGATAGTTAATGGTCACCCCGAAAGCGGATAGTAGACATCATGTAGTATATGTGTACCAAATTTCAGGTCAATAGGTCAAACGGTTTGCAAGCTAAAGGTGATTTAAAATCCTGGACAGACAAACGAACAGCCACGGTAGCATATTATATATAAAGAAACACTTAATTGAAGAAAATGTCATAATTCGTTTTTGAAAAATTAGTGTGGCATGGCCAATGCTTCAAAGGTACATAAATAACATAACATTTTCAATCCTGCTTAATTCAATTTAATGCCATGGGGGCAGAAATCAAGTTTAGAAAGTGCACTAGTCACTCACATTCCCCCACAACCACACAGTGCCAATTTAGAATCATTTAAGAAAAAGTGTAACATTTGGGCAGGAAATACAGTTAAGTATTTTTTTCTTGAAGAATCACATTAAAAAAAAAACAATTATTTCCCGATGATTATTGACTTATTTTTCATAAAAGATTGTATCTAGGTTTCTCTATGCTGATCTGTACAAAGCAAAAAGGAAAGTGATAAACATATTAATAGGTTATAATAGGATGAAAGAGAAAAAAATGTGATGGTAAAGGATGAAAAAATAAATGGGATAATGGTATCAGAAAACATATTTCATATATCCAGATGGTCTTATAGTTTCCTGCTGTGACATTTTTTTTGGCCTTATGTAGAGCTTGTTGTATTTACCATGGCAACTTAATACTGTCAGCTATTATTGTTTCCAGTTCTGCATGCCTGTGTAACATACTTCCATACATTCATTTTTGGAACACTATATCTAGGACAGTTTTCTTTTAATTATAGAATTAAGGAGAGCAAGACTCAGTTATAAGGCAGAAACCAAACCTGGATGAGATATCAGTCTATTACAGAGAACACATCAACATGCACATAAAATGAATCAATTTATTAATTAAGCTACATGTGCTCTTTTGAGATGTGGAAAGACAAAAGACTACCCGAGAAAAATATCTTGCAGAAACAAAGATACATACACATACTTGCCAAGGCTGAAAATCCACATTTGCTACGATTGAATCAAGATTGGTATGGCAGTGTCAAATTGATAATTGCCAAATGGCCTGTCCTTAGTACTGTGTTCTATAGTCAGTGAAAAAATATAGCTTTATAAAGTAATTCATTGCATACATATTGCAATGACTGGTAATGATTGGACATTTTGTAATTTTTCAAAAAGTATGACAGCTTTATCTGAAGCAACTGTATACACACACACACACACCTTTCCTCATAAAAAACATTTAGTGCCATAGACTGTCAAGATTGGTGTGACATTTTCAGCTCTTTTGATAACATTCATCCATCCATTATCCAACCCACTATATCATAACTACAGGGTCACGGGGGTCTGCTGGAGCCAATCCCAGCCAACACAGGGTGCAAGGCAGGAAACAAACCCCGGGCAGGGCGCCAGCCTACCGCAGGGCGCGCACACAAACACACCAAGCACAATTTAGGATCGTCAATCAACCTAACCTGCATGTCTTTGGACCATGGGAGGAAACTGGAGCACCCAGAGGAAACCCACGCAGACACGGGGAGAACATGCAAACTCCACGCAGGGAAGACCCAGGAAGCGAACCCAGGTCTCCTTACTGCAAGGCAGCAGCGCTACCCACTGCACCATCGTGCCGCCCCTCTTTGGATAACATCACAGTGAAAATACCTTTTCCTACAATACTACTCCTCATACCCGTTCATCTTTGGTCTTACCATATATTTGTACTGCTTTAGCCTTTCTCCTACCCTACTTGTTCTCACAAGAAATGCTGAAACTGGCCATTGTTTCTCAGTTCTCTATCCTAAGGAACACATTTTCCAGGACCACCCACTTCCAATCTAATGTTGTTCAGATGCTTCTTTGACACTCACCATTTCACAAAGTGTCCTGTCTGCCCTTGTTTCAGATATCTGCAGTTTTACTAACTTAATTATTCATCAATCAAGCCTAATAATCAACCTAACGTAATTATTTTTATCTAGTATAGAGATGAACTCTGGAGATACATAAATTATGCTCAGCTTTGATCTTTTTTTTTTTGTTACTTATTAAGTTTGTAATTTAATCACTGAGTTTTTGCAACTCATGTGGTGTAAAGGTATCTGCTAGGTTACAATAATAATTATAACAAAAGGGCTACATTGCTACTGTAAAGGAGTGGACGCTCAGGAGATGTTAGCCAAGTACACTTATCTGTATTTAGGTAATGGGAGTACAGAAAATAAGAAGGCAAAGAATGACTACTGGGGGAATAATTTTGTTTGGCTTTAGACAATAGACCAGGGTGAGATTCCATGAAAGACGCTTATGAAATCATGATTTAACTGAATAGGCTCACCTGAATAAGGCTTGTCTCACAATTGAGACTCAGTTGATTCCATGAATTCAGTGTTTCTTATTTACTCAAGACTGGCTTAGGCAATCTAAAATTATGTGATTATTAAGTACATCTATCATGAATCCAAAAACACAAAAGAGTACAGTGATCCCTCGCTATATCGCGCTTCGCCTTTCGCGGCTTCACTCTATCGCGGATTTTATATGTAAGCATATTTAAATATATATCGCGGATTTTTGCTGCTTCGCGGATTTCTGCGGACAATGGGTCTTTTAATTTCTGGTACATGCTTCCTCAGTTGGTTTGCCCAGTTGATTTCATACAAGGGACGCTATTGGCAGATGGCTGAGAAGCTACCCAACTTACTTTTGTTTCTCTCTCTCTCTCTCTCTTGCGCTGACTTTCTCTGATCCTGACGTAGGGGGTGTGAGCAGGGGGGCTGTTCGCACACCTAGACGATACGGACGCTCGTCTAAAAATGCTGAAAGAGTTGCTACCTTCTGTGTGCAGCTGCTTCGTGAAGCGACATGCTGCACGGTGCTTCACATACTTAAAAGCTCAAAGGTCACGTATTGATTTTTGACTTTGTTTTTCTCTGTCTCTCTCTCTCTCTCTCTGCTCCTGACGGACGGGGTGTGAGCTGCCGCCTTCAACAGCTTTGTACCGGCGGTGCTTCGCATACTTAAAAGCAAAACAGCCCTATTGATTTGTTTGGTTTTCTCTCACTTTCTGACATTCAGTGCTCCTGACGCGCACTCCTTTGAAAAGGAAGGTATGTTTGCATTCTTTTAATTGTGAGACTGAACTGTCATCTCTGTCTTGTCATGGAGCACAGTTTAAACTTTTGAAAAAGAGACAAATGTTTGTTTGCAGTGTTTGAATAACGTTCCTGTCTCTCTACAACCTCCTGTGTTTCTGCGCAAATCTGTGACCCAAGCATGACAATATAAAAATAACCATATAAACATATGGTTTCTACTTCGCAGATTTTCTTATTTTGCGGGTGGCTCTGGAACGCAACCCCCGCGATGGAGGAGGGATTACTGTACAGCATCTTCAAACTGAGTACCTGTGACTTTATGTGTGAAGGTGATAGAATGTATGGTATTGTTAGGACACCTTGGAAAGTTTAGAGTTTTACTTAATTGTTTTTAAAAAGAAAAACATAACAGAGATGGTGGTGGCTGATCAAGAAATAATTCTTGATCTATAATGACCCAGAAGTAAATGTTTTTGCTATTAAGAAAGCAAACAAAGGTTTGGGGTAATCTATAGCACTCCAATTAAATGCCTAAGTACATTACAGTTCAAAATCGGTGCATTGCTTAAATAAATGTTAAAGGAATATGTACCTCACTCAGAAATAACTTTTTTATCTGTAACTTATACCATGTCATTTTCTTATGGATGCAACACTCAAACAAGCACACCGGGGCAAACTATATAAATAAACAAGGCTTGTTTAAGCGAGGAAATATTCAAACTTTAATTAAATTACAGTATCACTTATATGGTGGCTCTGAGGCTAGGGATCTGCACTGGCAATCGGAAGGTTGCTGGTTTGAATCCTGTAAATGCCAAAAAGAGACTCTGCTCTGCTGGGCTCTTGAGCAAGGCCCTTAACCTGCAAATGCTGAGCGCTTTGTGTAGTGAGAAAAGCGCTATATAAATGCAAAGAATTATTATTATTAAAGAAATCAGATATTATTACAAGTGAAAAGTAGAAGAAAACATACAACCTTAACAATTCAAATCAATGTTCATACAGCAAGCTTGGCTTTAGTATAACCAGGAGAGAGATGTCGGTGTAATTCAAAGAGTCCATTCTTCTTAATCCAACTGAGGCATTTTTGAAAGCTTCAAGGGGTAAAGCTCTACCTTCATGGTGAAACATTGGTCTGTACTGTACTTTTGTAGCATGATGGTTCGGTGAGGCTTTAGGACTGCATACACCCTGACCCCTCTCTCATATCAACGAGTGAACAAGATATTATAAGCCTTATTTCATAAACCAAAAAAAAAAATTCAAATTTTTAATCCCCATTACAGTGATAACAAAGCTCCTGGCACAACAGACTTGAATGGGGTAAAACTCTGAACAAACTACAAGCAATAATAAAAAAGATTCATGAAAAAAATCTGTTTACTCATGTTGCATAATCCATATTTCAGAAATCTAGTCTGTGCCACAACATCAAAAACACAGGTATTTTTGCTAATTTTTCATAAACACCATTTCCAGAAAATACTCTTATGAACAACTGGGGGGTGTGTTTAAACGGAATCAAGCATTTGAATTGAAGCTGCATCACCTTTAACCTGGCATGGAGAACATTGTAGTTATTTCCTTTAGGGGAATCAACGTTATATTTGCTATGTCTTTTAGATATGATGGAACAGAAACAAATTGCTGTTATTTTAGGATTTAAAAATGCAACAAAGTCAAGCAATAATGAAGTTTTCCCCACCTATCTTTATAATGTTGAATTTTACATCAAAACTGACATCTGTATCATAATTGAGTGAGACTATACATATCTGAGACAGTCATTGGAAATATTTAAGTAAAGAGTGTAAACAATAGAGTAAATACCAAAATATTGATGGTCATTCAACCAGAGGTAGTGCTACTCCCTCACACTTCAGTTTGTGCTTGTGGTGTCCTCCATGGAGACATTCCTTGTCACCCCAACTCCATGTTAGTTTCCTCCAGAAGGATTTTTTTTGCTACAATCCAAAGACTAATCCTAAAGTTAATTGCTGACCTCTAACCGAACTGGTATGATAAAATATTTTTACTTCTACCCTCTTTTGATACTTCTGTCAAAGGCTAAGCTCTATGTGATCCCATAACTGGATAAAAGATGCATGTGTGAACAATTGCATGGTATATAGATTTAGGTTTTTACTTAACTGACCATTTATACATTTACAGTTGTGGTGGAAATAGGATGTTTTTAAAAATATTTGTTGCATGTGCATTGGTTAAAACTGTTTTTTTATACCTTTGTTATAGAGATTCATTATACTGTTTTAGTCTAACCTCAGTTTTGAGCTTCTGATGGCTTATTCATTTAGTTATCTCCTTTGATTATGCATAACTAATCTCTGATTGCTTCTGATGTTTAACAGATTGGGCCCTGGGCTGTTTGTTCTGCTCATAAAAGCAACTCAAGAGACAGCAGCTATGACAAAAACAGATTCATTACAAGAGAGCTGGCAATTTCTTGTTTCCTCACTGTATACTTAATTGTCCAGTATATTGGAGAGAATATTGGTTTAATTTAGAGTTACCCTTACGATTTGTTTTTCTGATGTCCCAAGCAGCGATACAGCATGCAGTATTCAGAAATCAGTGATGTAGAAATAATCATTTTGATGTGCTCTCTGGGATGCTGAATGCTTTGTGAACTTCAGACTAAACCACTGAACAACAACCATGTATTATGTGCCTTAATGAAACCTGAAGTTAACATTCCTGTATGTAAACTTTTTTTTCTTCTTCTTCTAAGTCCTCCTTAAACTGAAAGTTCACAAACTTCTATACGTTATACAGTATTCACAAGTATATTCACTCTCAAGTACAGAGAGTTTTCTGTATTGTTTGGCTTCTGGACAGACATAATAGTGTTTGATTAACACTGTTATTAAATTTGGCTTTAAGGTTTCAGGTTTTACAACTGAGTTGGAAAGCATTTTGTAAGCAGCTTGCATATCTTATATCTCTGTAAATTCTTGTAGGAGATGGGGGTTTATTTCAGGTACCAAAAATATGGCATTGTATTAATGCCTCATAATAATTTGTTCTAATACATTGTGTCTGTGTGTGCATTCTGCAAGCTGTTACGAACAAATAACTTTCTGCCTTCTGTCATTTTTTGCTAAGACAGCAGGCAGATTTTAAAATGGGTGCAAGGAAATGTATTCTTATGCAAACTATCAGTTCTTCAATTTAAAAAAAAAAAAATTATGTTATTACATGCGGTAAAAGCTAAAAATATGTTGACAGTAATTGATTGTAGCCAACATGCTATTGCTTGCAAAAATACTGGGAATAATTAATATAATCAATTAACATTAGGAGATTTTTTTATCTGTTACAGAAAATTGGCTACAAACTGAAGAACAGCCAGGTGATTTATCAGAATTTTGTGTTAGCATTATGTATTATAAATTCTCATATACCCAACCTTCACTTCAAAAAATGATTTCTTTATTAAAGTACAAAAGCTTCCAACATTATTACTTGAGCACAAAGGCCTTCAAAATATAAAACACAGTTAGGTCGGGCAAACAGCCCTTAATTACTTGTAAATAACAAAGTCTAGAGGATCAATATAGTCATAATATCCAGGATTTAAACTTTTGCCAATGAGCATTCACACTGTTGTCCATCTAGCCAATGTGTTTCGGGGCTCTGCCCTTCATCAGGACCAGATAAACTGAAAACTAAAGATAAAAAATTTCACATCTCATTAAGACATTACATAATCCATCTAAATACATACTCTAAAAGGGGTATTCATATTAAAACCTTACCAAAATATACAAGATTTTGGAATACTTTTCAGGAAGAAAATTGGCATGCCCATGAGAAAAATCAAAAGGAATATACAGGGTGGTCCTGATCTAATTATGCAATTATGATTACGCTATAACTTATTAAGTTTATTACATAGAGAATTCACAAAAAAATATTTTTGTTGCCGACAGATGGCAGCACCTGTCCTGCATTCATTTATTGCAAGATATTTTGAACAATTCTTTTGTCTTGCATTGTTTTCCTGAATTGCATTAAAAGTTGCATAGTTAGATCTGGACCACCCTATAGTATATAAGTGCAAATTATAAATCACCAATTTTCATTTAATGTCATTGATCACAAAAAAATTCATACTGAAGTATGAGAATAAATGATACATTCCACTCATATAATGAAGTTATTGAGGTAAAACTCAGCTTGATTACATCTTGCCTGAAGAAGGGGCCTGATTTGCCTTGAAAGCGTGCATATTGTAATCTTTCTAGTTAGCCAGTAAAAGCTGACTTCTCAGTCAGTCATTCTCACTACATCCATAATGGCTAATACACTACAACACCCTAGTACTACAAATGTTAGTTTGCTTAATGGTATTCTTTCCAGGTGGAAAGTTGAAACTTTAGAAGGACAGTGGAGTGTCATGACAATATATTCCCCAGCATGAAAGGAGGCAGCCTACTTTTACAGAAGCTTGTAGTTGGGCTTACACGGAATTGCTTGGGAATTGGCCATTGTGTTAGAGACCTATGGAGCTACTGGGAGAGCTCCTCTGATTAGATATCTCATTGTTCCTCAGAAACGTCATCGGCCTTGAAGCATTTCTACATTATACCCTTGGCATTACTGGAAGTACTCTTCATCAGGCTTTAAAAAAGAGCCACTGTACATATTGTCCTTTCCACTTTGGTTATATTTACAGTATATACTCAAGTCGGGGCTTGATTTTACCATATAATTATAATTATAATATTTTATATTGTTGGTCGTGTAAATCGAACGTGGAAAACTCACGCTATTGGTCCAAGAGATTATGATATGCTAACTCCCACCTGAGTGAGTAACCACAGAGCACACTGCCTTTTTTTCTATGTATTGTGCCTACGTGATTACACAGTAATACCCTCACTATTCCAAAGCAATGTTTGCACTGTTTTGTGTTTTTTGTATCTCACACCCTCATACACGTTTATCGTATGAGCGTCCGATCAGAAAAAATATAAAGCTGGTTTTAAATTAAAAGTCGTTGAAGTGGCGAAAGAAATTGGTAACTGCGCTGCTGAAAAAAAATTTGATGTGTCTGAGAAACTAGTGCGAGATTGGATGAAGCAAGAAGTGTCATATTTTTGAACAGGTGTATAAGTCAGGGTCTGATTTTATGATTGATTTTTCAGGTTTCAAGACCCGACTTATACGTGAGCATATACGGTATGCACATTTCTATATGTATTTTTATATTTTGTTTGGCTGATGTTAATCATTAACATTATTTTTGTTTATATATTGCATGTCATGAGCACCACCATTTTGTAGGCATTTGGGTCTGGTGGCCATCCTGTTAATACCTGCTCAAACTGCTACTATATGATACCCAGAAACAGCGAGACTTGACCTCATCACCTAGGGTTGTATTTAAGAAGGTGATGTGCTAATCCTGGTGTCTAAGATTTTCGGATTTAAAAATAGATCATTTCAGCTCTAGTGAGTGTGTCTAAAAAGACTTTTTGGGTAATGTGTTTCTGTTTGCAATACTTATGACTTTGATTCTCTGAAATGTTATGGTCTTTGGTATTTTTAATTAGCTGGTTTTCCTGGGGTCTCATTTATAAAACTTTACATGTATTCTAGCATGAAAATATGCGAACAACAGGAAAATGCGTGCTTGAAAATAAAATCAGATTTATAATACCTGGCATATGCACATTTCTACACAATTTACCCTTTATAAATCACAATTATCTTTCATATATGTGTACATGAATGCACATCGAACCCCACCTGGTTGCTATCCTGAAACTGCCATATATGAACTATGCTAATCAACCTTGTAAACATGCAATCACAATGCTCCAGAACTTCATTGGCTTGTAGAGCAACTTCCCCCTTGATGCATTGAGGCCTTTACTGTGCTCCACAACTGTGTAACGGCCGACCCCTTACCCAGCCGGCAGCTACACCTCCAAGACCTGTGGCCTGGATGAATTACTGAGAATGAATCTAAATATCAAGCCGTACCTCTAACAAATAAACTTTTCCCCACAATTGACGGTGTAAACATAAGCACAAAAGTAAAGCAGATGTGTAAAAAATAAGTGAATATATTAAAACAGAACCCAACAAAACACTATTGCACATACACCATGTAGAATATATATATATATATATATATATATATATATATATATATATATATATATATATATATACCTCCACCAGAGCAATACCGTAACAACACTATATATATACACAACAAACCCTCCCTTGCCCCAGTAACATAACAAACAACAATGAATAACAACAATGAATGAAACACGGAAAATGGCAATGATATTGAACTTGAGTCCGAGTGTACAACTGTCCTGAATCCAGATGACTGGTCAACTGATAAGAGATGCGTTTGTTTTTCCCGGATTAAATGGAGCAACCTCATCATGAATCCTTGGCACATGGTGGATGATGTAATCCGACCCCGGGGTCTCTGGTGATGAGGGAATTGAAGTCAGTCCGGCGGAATGAAAACAAACTGGTGCAAAAACGCGCTGTGGAAAAACAGCAGGTAAGTTGATTCGTGGTGGTGAAAAATGGTCTCCGTCTTTCTCTTCTCTTCCCCTCCTTGTTTCCTCCTGATTGCTTAAATAGTACTGCCGGATGTAATTGATCGTTAACAGGTGTTTCCCAATTTGGAACTGCGGACTATCTCCATCATCCGTCCCCCTTGTAATTTACAGGGACGACATTTACTGACGCACACAAACAGCAAACGGGACGATGGAAACAAAACGCACTCAGTACAAACATAGAACAACACTATTACTATGTAGCCCCGCTACAATTGAACCTGCAAGAGCACATGTGGCATTGTAGTGCCTATCCTGCATGATCTGTGGTAAGGGAAATCGTAAGACACCATTCTCAGAGCAGGGTGACTGAGTGTTCAGATACCAATAAGACAGCCACCAGATATAGCATCAGCAAGCCATCTAATCAACATTATATTGCCTCAAAATAAATTAATTATGGGTTGACCTGGGCCGCTCAGACAAAACATTTGTCAGTCTCATCTTGGCATCAAAAAGTAAATTGTGTGTTAATAGAAGTCATATGCAGTGACATAAGAGAAGCCGCTTCATTGGTATTAGGTGCCCTTATTGCAATATGAGTGCAGTAAATTGCTCTGATTAAGTTAGGAAAATAGGACTCTGCTTCAAATTGCCCTTTCATGTTGGCAAAAACATGTTATGTTTTATGTATGTACGCCCACACCATACAAAAAAAACTGTCTGTCAGTTAATGACTTTCAGCACAGCGGGCCTTAAGGAGTGAAGCTTGGCTGAGATATTCCTGACCTGTCAGCCAGTTCCCTGAGAAGTGACAACAGGTAGCTTATAAAAACTAAAAATGCAACAAAGTTCTTCAGTGTAAACAGGAAGAATTGGCCCTCTTACAAGGGAACTAAAATACAGCCTGTACATCATATTCACCACTTTTAAGGTTTAATGTATTTTTCACATCAGTGCACATTATAATAACAGCTCAGTGATATGAATTATGATATGCATGAGTCATCATTTAGTTGGTTTGACTGCATTTTCCTACTTGATTAAGGATGGTGTTATTTCCCAGTAACTTTGGAAAGGTTGCATGCTGACTTTTGCATGGAAAGATGCATTCACACATTTCAGGCATATTTTTATGTGTATGCCAGTTTTAGAAATTTGGCCCCAGGTCTGTTTCAGTTGTGTTTTGGGCCAGGGGTGTGCAAGATTCCCCCTTCACACGGTCTATATTGGATTTTGCCGGGTATTACTTCCAGTATCTTTTTTGATTAGCTAATAAACAACAAATACATTTAATTGATGTTGTCTTACAACTTCAGAGTCCTGGATTTCAATCTAGGTGAAAACTTTGAGTGATAACAAGCAAACAAGTGAACGGATGCCATATGCCACTTATGGTGCAAAGCCCAAGCCCCACTAGAGATGGCACTTCAATTTGATGTACTTATGGAGCTGCAGTCCTTTAAGCAGGTGGACTTATGCTGAGAAGAAGACAGCAACATTGGACTAGGCATGGCACAGAGCGTCATAACTCAGATCAGCCTCATGGCAGAGACCCACTCTTTCTCTCTCACTTTTATAGACTCCAATATGCTGACCAGCTACTCAAGACTCAAGCAGCTAATGTTGGTCACTTGCCTGGAATAGGTTAAGCAAATGGGAACAACAGCAGTGGAATACTCGAATAACTGCCTGTAGACTGAGAATTGGAGTACTGGCAAATGGAAAATATCACTGCATAAAATCAGTATGCAAAAACAATTAAAAAAAAAAGCTTAAAATGGGACTTTTTTGATTTTAATTAAAAAAAGAATCTGCCAATGGGCTACACTAAATTTACTTGACAAGATTTATTAAAATAAGCTAAATAATCTTAAATACATATTTCTTGCTTAGTCAATATATCTTACAATAAGGGAAACAAAATTTAATAGCCGGATATAAAAATGTTTCACTTGGTTTGATTTCATTTTTTGCAGATAGGATACAGAGAGAATTTTAAAAATTGCTCCAGGGGCACTGTACAATGGCTGACCCTTCGCTCTGACCTCCAAAGGTCATGCGAAAAGATAGTTTCCCCCTTGGGGATTAATACAGAGTACCAAATACCAAAAAAAAAAAAACTGGTCTCAGCTTGTTAAAAACTGGCGGGGTTACAGAAAAAGCACACCCTGCCAGATGTCCAGGAAAGGGTACCAGCTTCCCCCATCGGGATGCTATTGCTTCCGGGATATTTAAAGAAGATTTTCTTTAACAATCTGCTAAAAAAGCAATTCTGCCAATCCTGAACAGAACTAAAGGAGGAGGCCAAATGACTGAGTCTAATTCAGGAAGTTAAAAAACAAAAACAAAAACAAATGGGCTATTGTTAAAGTTCCATCTTGTTTTTTTGTATAGACAAACAGAAAATCCTATTATTAAATGTTTCTCAGACATCCCTGAGATAAAACTGTAAACTTCCCTACTGAAATGTTGTCCCCATGTTTGGAGGGCACTACAGATAAAAATGAATACAAGAAAATATATTCTGTTAACCATAAAATAAATTAATAAATAAATAAAACACACATAGACACTAGTGGCAAGTTGGCAACCTCACTGGTGCAGTATACTCCCCACAACCTTGTCACACCTTATTCTTTGATTAATGAATTGAAATGGGTGGGGTGTCACATGACATGGTGCCAATCTGAGAAATTATACCCATGTTAGAAAGGATTGGAAAGAAGGAGTCAATAGGGAATATACTAAGGCTGGTCTGTTCTTTATCAGGTGGACCCATGGTTATAGTTGTTGTTCCTTTTTGTATATGAAGTCACAAAATAGGCTACGGCTGTACCAAAGTCGTTCTTTTTAACAGTTTCCCTTAATTTCTTCCATCTTTGACTGTTGATGAGCAACATCTGTTATGCAGCAGTCACATGATGGGGTCAGGCTGTGTGATCCACTAACTTTTATTCTCTCTTCTTTTTGGATCTTTGGTATCTTAACTTTGTGTTGGTTTCTTTTTGGTTCTAGCCTAGTGTACTTTTGCCTACTTCTTTACAACATTCTGCTTGAATTTTAGGTTGTCTTTTTTATGGCTTTGCTGCTCTTCTCTTGCCTTCCTCCACTTCATGTCCTGCCTGTTTATAATTTCTGATTGTACATTCCACAATTTTGTGATTAAGCATTTTTATTTACCATCATGCCCACTTGCTTTGTGGCATATAAGGATTTGCCATATTGTTGTGGTGTGTGTGTGGTCAGCTACACTTAAGAGAGTAGCAGACCTGACCTAAACTGGTGTACAGCCAACTATTAGATGATTATCTTGCCCCCTGGCTACAACAAAAGGGAAATAAACAGGCGTATTGTGCATAAGCAGCTGTTGGATGACTGGGTGTCCAATTGGTTTACAAAGCAAAAATGATGTAAATAAAGAAAATGACATTCAGTATAGACAGAAAGCCAGGAATGTTTCCCCATACAGGGAGGTGGCAGCACTGAGCATCTGCATGAGGTACGTGGAACCCTGATACCTATGGTGAGAAGGCAAAGGATGGGAGATCTAGAGCTTTTGATCTCTTACCTCTAGATAGATAGATAGATAGATAGATAGATAGATAGATAGATAGATAGATAGATAGATAGATAGATAGATAGATACTTTATTAATCCCAAGGGGGAAATTCACATACTCCAGCAGCAGCATACTGATAAAGAACAATATTACATTAAAGAGTGATAACAATGCAGGTATACAGACAGATAATAACTTTGTATAATTTTAACGTTTAACCCCCCAACCCCCCGGGTGGAACTGAAGAGTCCCATAGTGTGGGGGAGGAATGATCTCCTCAGTCTGTCAGTGGAGCAGGACATTGACAGCAGTCTGTCGCTGAAGCTGCTCCTCTGTCTGGAGATGGCATTGTTTAGTGGATGCAGTGGATTCTCCATGATTGACAGGAGCCTGCTCAGCGCCCGTTGCTCTGCCACGGATGTCAAACTGTCCAGCTCCGTGCCTACAATAGAGCCTGCCTTCCTCACCAGTTTGTCCAGGCGTGGTTTTCCTCTATCATGGAAATCAAGGACGCAAGAGTACCTGGGACAATTACGGACAATTCTAGTGCAATAGCCACCAGACTTTCAAGTCACACTCTTAACACCTTAACATGGTTCTAAGGATTAGTTTGCAAGTAACCCCAGGATGGCGTATAAGCTACCTCCTCTTTATTGTGTAAATTGGTTTGGAGATAAGTGGAAAGTAAAGACTAAAGTTCAACTGTCAGAAACATAGTATGGCCTGAAAGTGGGAGAGTACAGAGGTGAATTAAAGATGGTATTTTATGTTTTAGACACTATACCCAGGATGTTTGCTCGAGTAAGCAGACTAGCCCACCTTATAGGCAAGATCTAAAATCTGTATAGCTAGACCAGTGATGCACAAAGGGTTTTCTTTCAGTTTACTTTGTATTGTTCCATTATTTATCCTTTCCATATTTGTTTATGTTGTTATTTAAATATAGAAATTGTGTGGCACATGTCAACATGTCAGTTTTAATGCATTAAGATATTATTTTAAAATGCTTAACAAAAAACATGAATATCCTTAAGTAATAAAAACTTTTGCAATACTGTGTGTACAGATAGGAAGAAAGGTATGAGCGAAGAGCATTACCCAGAACACATGAACACAGTTCTGTACAGTTTTGTGTGTGTGTGTGTTCTCCATATGACTGTTGCCCTTGCTGCCTAATGTCTACTGGGATAGGCTTGAGCTTCCCCACAACTCTGCCCCTGGACGAGTGGGTTAAGGAAAACAATGGATGTAGTACAACATGGGTGAAATGCCATCTAATGTACATCTTTAAGATACATCTGATTCTAGGAGGGCAACAACTTGTGTCACCTGTTCTACTGCACTTGTTGACCAAACAGGCCCTAGCCTAATGTTTACCTCTTTTGGAAGTCGCTTTGCATAAAAGCATCTGCCAAGCAAATAAATGTAAATTTAAATGTAACACGACCTAGAGGAATTCTTTTCATTTGAGCGCAATAAGTACAGCAGAAAAAATGACTAAATTGTGACATTATATTTCATTTACTGCTGTAAATTGTTAGGCGATTACTTAATTTGCATTTTTTTCAATGTATCAAGGTAAGTTAGCAACTATAATGAAAAATAATTGCGCTGACTGAGTACTCCGCTAAAGATATTTTTTCTTCTTCACACAACAAGGTTGTCAGCGTTGACAGTTGACAGCAATGAAATCTTTTAATTTCTAAAGCATCCAGTCTGAAAGCTTATATCCGGGAGTGTTGCAGTGATTGCATGGTTTCATTAAATACAATCCCTTAATTAAAAAAAAAAACTTGACTTGCTTTCAATAGAACACTCATTCTGGTGCATTTGAATTTTCAAAACCTGTATTTTTAATTTAAATGAGAAAAATCAAGATAATAGTTTAAAAACTTCAATGGCTGGAGCCAGAAACATTCTGGGGATGACTTGCTTTAGGTTGCACATTGGGTGTGACTCATCTGTAGAATATGTGCCTTTTCTGGAGAGGGAAAACACAGACTTTTCCACTTATCCTATATATACGTATCATATATACTGTATATATTTGAAGGGCACTTGGCTTGCCCCTCTGAGAAAGTGGACATTATAGAATTATATTGGAGTGTGGCTGTCTGAGACCATTCTGAAGATCTGCCACTGTTTGCTGCTACAGAGTGAATTAAATTATTTCTACCTCTTTTACAACCCTTATGGTTGTGTAAAAAAAAAAAAAGGTAAGATTGCTATCAAAGAAATAAAAACTCTCTCAAGTCTGGGAGTTTTGATGATGAAAGATGAGAAATACCTTACAACCTTAAAAAGAGGCAGATGCCATGGTTGTTGATGAGGGACATCCATCTGAGTGTCCCATCCCCTGAACTCGGACTATGATGTATTGGTTCTTACAAAATTCTGATTTATCCATTTTCTATCTTTCTATCTGACATACTAACCCTACCAAGGCATTCTAAAATACATTCAACATTTCATGGTTCACATTTAAAATGTATTGCTTTCAGATGATTTTATTTGAAAAAGCACAAATAGACATTTTGGTCCTTGGGTCCCACTTTTACCTATTTGTTTTGGTGTGGTACACCCCCACAGAGTTTTGATTGTGCTAAAAAACCTAAAGTGAGAAGTTCCCACTTTAGTGTAACAAGCATGGAGCTAAACGTACAGTATATTGTTTTGTTTGCACATGCAGATATAGTGGGGTGGGGAGTGGAATATGTGAGGTAGTCAGCCACTGAAAGTAGATTGTGAACCAGTGACTGGGAAACACTAATATAAAGTACAATGTACAATCTTTTCTTGACATTAAATGTCAAGGAATCAGGCCTATTATTTGGAATTTGGTGAGGGTTTGCCAATGAGACCACTCTTGGATTCCTGCTCAAAATCTTCATGACCCTTGTCTTTTAGTTGAGATTTGCATTTTCATTCATTTTTTGTGATATGTTGAACTTTGTTTAACTTCTCCATCTTATTCTTAGGGTTTTGATATGCACAGAATCTATTTCTGCACTTGGAATTTTTTTCAAGACATTAAAAATATTTCACGTTGTTTTCATCACAGTGTTTTTTCTTATGCATGTCGCCATTTTGTGGCGTGGTAACCATAACATTGCTAGATTAATTGACTATAGGTGTCAGGTCACTGTTGAGATGGGATAAAGTTTGCACTTCCAGGTCATCCAAAATATCAAAAGCAAATCTTTGTGTTGGTGTCTGAATTTCTCTTCTTTTTAACTGATCTTTTGCTATGATCTTTTGACTACATTTTTGTTTCACTCCTGGTTTAGCTGAAGGATAAAACCGATTTTGAAAACACAAACACACAGTTCGTTACATTGTCTCTCTCCTATAGCATGGTACTTTTTCATGACTTTCACAGACACTTGCCTTCCAAGATAGATGGACATGTCCAGAGTTCACGTCTTTGGAGAGGGTTTCTCTCATTACCCTCTAATTATTTACAGTTTTTTCTGACTAGTGGTTCTATTTAGTTATTTCTAATTCAAAAAACAAAGTGAATGTTACAACATTAAAATGTATTACATACAGACAAATATTCTTACATTTAAAACCATCTTAAAAACAAAGATATTCAGATATTTCATTTATTTGATTGCTTCATTGATCTTCAATGTATTTCATGAGTATTTAGTGCTGCCTTCATAGACCTGAAGTAGTGACCTTTTTGTGACCCATAACAGACATCATCCAGTTCAATCATTGTTAGAAAAACTAATCCTAACTAAAGGAATTAAAAAGTGCACCCTGGATAATAGAAAAGCTGCCTCTGACACAGAGGTTTTTATTCTATAGCTTTCCTACTTTGAAAAAGAGAAAACCAAGAATACAGTTCCTTCAAAAATCTTGTCTGCTCTGTTAATGTAAGCTCCATCTGCAATGCACAGCTCTGTCACTTTATATATTCTTCTTCTTGTCTATGGTATTGAAGTCGACATTAAATTTGTATGCTGTGTTCATATAAGTGTAGATGATGTAATAACTAGAAGAATAATCATGTCTAAGCTTCTATGTTTCCATTTTTCCTGGTGCTCCAGAGTACTCCTGTCAAAATTTTATCTCAGCTAAACTAAATGTACCTTTATGGAAACAACGAAGACTTTCATGTACAGAAACTATGTTTTTAAAGTGTTAATTGAAACATCTGAATGCTATACCACGTATCTCTTTTTAAGGATATCCAAGATTTCTTATTTTTTCATAATTAAAATGTGTTTTTGTGAAAAGAAATAAAAACCTTGGCCTTTGTTTCCAGTGAGATAGTAGGTGTAACAATACATCTGAGAGTAGAACAAGGTTAATTGGCTGTCTCATTTACAAAACAAGCATAAACCAGCAAATGTGATTGTATTCTCAGCTGTGCTAAAATACATCTCACTTATATTAGGCAAATTTTCATCAAACAAACAAAAGAAATGCAACATCCTATTGAACTTGACTTTGCAATGTAAAATACATAATTTAACAGTCTAAACTTTTCACTCCTGTAATCAAAACTGTACAAAACGAATTAGACGTTTTATTTTTAAGCATAATGCCTATGGAGAGGAGAAGAATGCAAGGGTAAAAGTGACAGAGTAATTTTGCAAGGGAAGGTGCATGCAAAATGAGACTAGCCAATTAATGCACATGTTCTGGGTGTGAGCAACTCTTCCAATTCATCCTGGGAGTTTGTGAATGACCACAACCAGTAACGTTTTTTTGTTTATAACACAGATTAGAGGAAATAAGCCCCAAATCTATTCTCCCAATCAAAATAACGTGTCCCAAGATTTTATCCACAAGGATCAATGTAACTTTTACCAAGTTTTGTCATATTCTAGGTTTTAGATTTGTGCTACTTTTTTTGAGGTAGCCAAAAAAGAAAGAAGAGGAAAGTTCAATAAAAGCCATACATGTGTCTGACATTAAATACTCTACAGATTATACTTTTACTAAGTTTATTTTTTTACTAAGTTTAAGTTTTTTTTATTAAACCTCAGCCCACTGCAGCAATATTGGGCAATGTTATGACCAGCTTGGCTCACAATACACAAAATGAGGCTTTGCTTCCAAAACTAGGTTCCAAGGATCTAAATGAGGCCTAGAAACAAAACAACATCCTGGTCCCAAACTCAATAAGCAGGCTTCATGTCTTGCACAGGCCAAAAATAAGCCAAGGCTGATAAAATGGTGAGGGGAACTGTATAAAACATCCTGGGCCACAATACAAATGACAAGGTTCCTTGATAATTAAATATTTATTAACAAATATTCAGAACAAGAATCAGTACAAAGAAATCAAAAAGTACACCATAAGGCAAACCTAAAAGTAGACAAAATCAACTTCTTGATACTGAAACAATCAAAAACAGGCAGTTAATTGAAAACCAGAAAAGCATTAACAGGTAACTAAATAACAAAATGAGAACCAAATAAACAATGAATGTCTCAGTTCAGCCCTGAGGCTTTTCCAAAGTTATACAGTAAATAACAGGAGAACCATAATTGAACTAAACATTTAGTAATGCTTACTAAATAAGAAGGACATAATATAGAAAGGAAGAAAACAAACATATTCGGTGATAAAAGTTTACAAAATAACATTCAAAAAACAACAAAAAGAATACTAAAAATGAGATGAAGACCTGGCTTTACCATAACATGGCACAGTACTTTAGAAAACCTCAGTTGCAACAATGTATTCAAGTAGGCATATAAGAAAAGAGAAAGCTATGTCTTTTATTCATTTGATTTCATAAAACATTTAAATAAGTTGTGATATTTGATGCGAGGCAGTTGTCTGTATTCTTGTCAACTTTAGTAGACACCTGACCCTCTTCTTTTTAAGTGCAGGCTTGGCTGACTTTCTTCAGAGTACTAGTTTCATCTGTCAGAGTACTTACATTTACAGTATTCTTTAAATACTTAGACAGATAGATTCCTAAAAACATTATCTATTAGGCAAAGAAGGACTGCCTGCTTCTTAGTAAAGTGATTTATTTCAGCTTTTGTTTTTCATTCATAAGATGTTCAAAGTGATTTACTATGTATTTCAGAAGCATTCAATTTTGGAGTTCAATTTTTCAAAACTGAAATCTGAAATGATCCGCATTCCACTACAGATAATAAATGGGATAAAGGTACAGTCAGTCATTTATTTTGAAAAGGAAATGGTACATCAACTATGGTTCGCCTCCTGGCTGAGATGTACTTTGTGTGAAGTTTGTATATTCTTGTTATGTTGATTTCCTTAGGTAAGGTTCAGTTTGTTCAAACAGTATAAATGCAATCTTTCAGCTTGGGATGAGTAAATGTAGATGTTGGAATGAGCATTGCATGTGACAAACAGGTGATCCTTCCAATCTTTTTCCTGCCTTATGTCCTGCTGTAAATAAACTGGAAAAATGCAAATACAGAAAAAAGAACAAGGTAGTATAATAAAACACAGACCAGAAAAAATACCATGATCCAATTATAGTGAACAAATCTTCTTTTTTTCTTAGATGCTGCTTAGATTCTTGGTATTTGTTTTTAAAAGTGGCAATGATGAAGTTACTAAGTACAAAAACAGAATTATTGTAAAAAAAAAAAAAAAAGGTCATTAGTGGACTATCACACATAAACAAGAGAGATCAGAAGTCATTGTCACAGGGAAGTATGGAGCAAATCCTGGAATGCACAAATGTACAGGGCATTTTTAAGCAGGACTTGGGAATGCTTCCAGTGTAATGCTGGATCTTCTGGGCCATAAAGAAAGTAGGGAGGTCCTCCCCGAACAGCGCCCTCTAACTATATCCAGGGGCCCCGACACGGTTACATTTCTGGACTTCAAATCCCAAGCATTCCTGTGGGTATCCTCACTGGGTTCACATGTGAGGACCACTGTCACCTGTTGTATTGGGGATTGGACTGCTCCTGATTCCCAGCTATCTCTGGTCCTTCCATTAATTTACACCAGCTGGGCACAAAGTTATTTGTTCCACTGGCCTTTCCATCTGCATCGTCATGCTGGCCTTCTAATTAATGGCCTCTTCTCTTTTCCAGCTGAGATGCCCATTCTCCTTCTACACTACATAGTGTAGTGAGAAGTCAAGCAAAATGACACCTTTGAAAGCTTGCATATTGTAATCTTTTTAGTTAGCCAATAAAAGGTGTCGTTTTGCTTGACTTCTCACTACATCCATAATGGCTACACTAGTACTACACTATATATTCAAACACAAATGCCTACTTTTACTCTGATAGTTTCTGCTAGACACATTAGTTACTGCAAGACTAAAACCAGAAAACAAATTGGCTACAAAATATGCACAACGCCTTGCTCAGTCAATAAACTAAAAAAATGTAGAATATTCTCAAAACATATTTTAGTACAATAACAAAGAATTTTTACGTTATTACTATACAACATCAACATTCTGTCTGTTTGATGAGATCATCATTTCACTTACTTTAATTTTATAAGTAAAACATTTTGTCATTATATGCAGCCTAAAAGCATATTACATAAATACAGATATCCCAATTAAATTGTTATGCAATATGCGGATTCACAAATGTGCAATAACCCAAATCTGCATATAACTTACAGAAAGAATCAGTGCTAGTTGAATAGAAATAGGTTATTTGAAGTTTAATTGCAAGGAAAATAAATATTTGTTCTTATTTCCATACTTCCAATATATAAAAATAAGGGATTGCACTATTATTCCTAACTTCTTGTTGTTCAGATACAAGGACTGGTAGGTATATGGGTATGGATTTGTCTTAAAATAAGAAAGGCAGTAAAACAACACGGCGTGCGATGCAGATGCTTAATTAAAGTCAGGATTTTTGTTGCTTTAGTATTTACAGTGGATGTATACATAATAATCTTTATGAAATATACTTCTTCTAAAGAAGGTCCTGCAGAATTTTTCTGCTTCCTTCAGATTCAAGACACAACAGATTAAAATGGGAAGAAATGGTGTAAAAAAAAAAAAAAAAAAAAGGTGTATCACAAGTGAGGTCCACGTAATAACTCTCCATAGTGCAACAAGTGAACTGGTCAATGACAGAAACACATATTGAATGTCTAACTTTGGATGGATTATTGAATAATCACACACTAACACAGTTTTGAAATAAAAAGTGAATTATGAAAATTAGTGTGTTGACCACAAATAGAAGAATTTTTAAGTTCTTTTTACACATTCAAAAGTGCTGAGCCATCAGTATGTAGCTGTTGAAAGAAGCTATTTAGGTATGCATAGGTTGTACTTTCTTACTGTGCATATAAGAAATGCAATCTACAATAGGGGTCTTCAAGTTCAATCCTAGGGCAACACTAGCCATTGTCACACACGTGTGTTTTGGAGACAACCAAAAGGGCTTGAATACATGTGATTCCATGCCAGACCAGTGGGTGGCGAAGTGCACTAATTTTCCCTCTCGATCTTTTGCAGACCAGTCTAGGGAAATCCTGCCCGGCTCTGGGGCAGCCAATGACGTCCCTTCCGGTTCCGGTACTGATGACATCACTTCCTTTGCTGGCCTTTAAAGCCGCCATATTGCCTGAAGAGAATCAATTCTGTTGTGGACTCTGTTGAATAAACATGTCGCTATTTTTGAATCAATTTTGCAGCCGGGAACTATTAAATGGGTGGCTGCCCCAACCCTTTGCAATGTCTCATGGTCGTTATTGCGACACCATCTAGTTTTATAATAAGGGAAAAGCTCTTAGTTAAAATTGATTTGTTTCATTATTAGCTGGACTTTTTCCTGCCCCTTTCCGACTTAAAATAAGTGTAGCATTGTGTGATCTACATTTCTAGACATACAGAAATTTTGCATCTTTACAATAGCTTTTAAAACTGAAAAACTTTTTTCTCTTTGTCACAATCTGTACTGTAATAGAGTACAAAGCTAATAGACACCACATTGCTAACTGTAAATATTTCAATAGATAAAAACAATTACATTCAATGAGTATACACCAAAAAAACATTTTTTTTAAATTTTCTGTTAAATACAGTACCATTCAACATAGAAAACTATACTTGTGAAAATCACACAGATGTTGTGTCTACATATAATGCTCTGTGTTGTGCTAATGTTTTAGATTCAAAACTTTAAAACTGTAACAATCTGACTAAATTTCTTTTTAATTGCAAGTGACTTTAAGTTGTCCCATTGTAACTGGTGCTCACTTCCTCTGCTGTACTGCTACGCTCTGCCTTTTAATCCGGTTAATCTCCAAATCTTCTGTGTTGTGACTCGTGATGTGCTGCTTCATGGGAAGTGCCACGAAGGGGTAATGAAACCACACTGAACTCCTTTATCTGTTAATGTTTATTATTAGCACGGTGAAATGTTAAAACAGAAAACATATGAGTGCTCAAACTCTGCCGGTACAATTCCCTGTCACAATTAACACAATGAACACTGATGACGTAACGCAACACAGACAAAGAAAGGATTCGTGAAGCTGTTAAGTTTAATTACAGTTAGCACTTTTAAAAAGCAAACTTATTATTTGTTGTCTCACTTTATATGCACTCATTTTTTTGTGTTTAAAATACAGTAGTACACTTTTAAAATAGACAATATATTTTTAAATAGAATATATTTTGATGTTACCTTTGCAGTTTTTACACTTTATGAGATTTAACTTGTTAAATTTCAATTTAATTCACCTGAAAGGAATGAATGTATGGCTTTTATATGATTTAGAGTGACTCACTCTTACTTCCTGCCAAACAAAATATGACTAAAATTAAATTATATATTAAAAATCATGTAATTTTATTTTTTTAGCATGTTTGAAAGCACAAACTATTTCCTGAATTTATATAAACTATTTACAAATCTTTTCAAGCCAGTCTAACATGCAAAGTTATATCTTAATCAAACTGGAAGACTTACATATTGGTTCCTTTTTTGTACAGTATAAAACTTGTATATTATTATTACTTACTAGCTGTGTAAGACCGTGCTTTAAAAAGCCCGGGGTCCTAGAAACTATTGAAATCATCAGAAAAAAAATTGAAATGTAGAGATGTCAGGTAATTGAAAGGAACTGCTCTGGGCATCTCTCTCTTAGGAGGATTTGTTTTGTCGATGTGCTCGCATTGCTTGTGCATTAGTGGTGGGAGGAAAAGTAAAAGTACCATTTTCCCGATGTTAGCGGCTATGCGACTTTGTCTTTCTTCAGAAGTTTTGTTTTGCTGACGTGCTCGTCTCGCTTGTGTATTAGCTGCAACAGGAAAAGTAAAAGGGATACTGTTTTGCCGATGTTTCTTTCTTCTGAGGTTTCGTTTTGCTGACTTGCTTGTGTTATTAGCAGCTAAGCAAGTTTTCTGTTTCCTTGGAGGCAGAGCCCTTACCCCGACTCCACCTCTCACTTCAGGGTTGGACAGAAACACACATTTCCACACGTAGATGTTTATATATTAGATAATTTGGCATTATGACTTTATCCACATCAGTTCACAAAATTTGAGATGCAATTGGTTACATTTCTTTTTTTTTTTCCCCAACGGCAGGTGAAGTGACTTGCTTGTGATAACACTGCATCAATAACCTCAGGTTTGAAGTCCAATGTCTGAATAACAGTGACATACTGTCTGCCAGAGTATTACATATTGTCTCACTTTTTTTGTTCTCGTGGTTCAGACTCTTGCTTCATTTATATTTTTTGTCCCCTAGTGACATGTAAATAACTGATTAGCTGCAGCCTCAGATCTTATGGGCAAGTCAAAGATTTTTCTAAATTCTTTAATGAAAAGATCTAATGAGAAGTAGAATGGATTATATGCGTTATACATTGCTGGATGCCCACTACTAATAGTTTTTTTTATCAAGTAGTGACATAAACACAATCATCTGGATGATCATTTTTAGGTAGTATATTAATTTAGCATTGTACTATATTACCAACCTTTTAGACTTCTTTCACAAACAAATAATTAATATAATAAAGGAAATATCTTGCAAAATTGTCTTATTAGGGTAGTAGGCTACTGTAAGAAATAGAATGCTTTACTGCTCCAAATGTCTGGAACTGTACTGTATTTATGCAATAGCCATTTCATCACTGGTACTGAAAAATTCTGTCTCAGACACCCATCAAGAATTATGCTATGAATGGGGCTGATATTTGTCCACACAAGGCCAGGTAAGTAAAGGAAGCTCTTGTAGGCTCGGCCATAAAGTCTTAGGTTTTAATTCCTTTTCAGCAGGATAGCATTACATTTTTTCAGTATCCCAAGGTGTTTCCTTTGTTTTCTTCTGCATATTGTTGCTGAAATGTAGGAGAATCAGTGGCATATATTGTTTATTTTGTTTTGTAACTTTATGCAAATGAGATGCGACAGCTTCCCCCTCGTCCCATCTTTTATATAGTTCACAAGAGAAACTTTCCTCCACTTTTTCATGTTGGTACACATGTACTACGAATTCATGGATCTTACCTGTTATACACTGCAGTATCAAAAACAAATGAAAGTATCAAGCACTACAGTAAATAACAATAGCTTAAAAGTTTTGCATTTACACAATTTCCTTCTTTTTAGACATGTCCTGTTTGAAGTTCAGTAGAATTATAGGATGTGACAAACATTTCTCATGCATAGAAACTGAGCAGTATTAGAAGCAGTCTTTTGGGTGGAGAGAAAGCTGTAAGTGCATAACAAGAGGATATGGAGGATAAACAAGTACATAAGACACTGGATTCTGAAAACTGAAAAAACTAAAGTTTTCCAGCAAAATCATTCTTAAAAAAGGATATCTTTGAGAACAATGCCAGGCAAAGCTTGTTAAACCTTGGAGTGATGTTTCTAAATTAAGGGCCTGTGCGGAGCAGCCCTATCAAATATATAAAGCTTCTCTCAGTAATTTCATTTATTATTAAAATGTTTATAACAACCATTAGCTTTGTCTTCTTGAGCAATTGTTTAACTTTCTATCATATGTGAAATGTTCTTGTTACTAGGTGCTACAAGCCTGTTTCCAGAAGAAGGGCTGGACCAATTAGCCCAATATTGCTCTCCATATCTATTGTGATATTTGCCCGGACACCACAAAATATATTTATACAAAATATGCTTCTTTATTTAACTTCCAGTTAACACAACACAGTCCCGCACAACTCACAGTGCCTCTAGCCCCAGTCACCCTTCTCCTGGGCCTTCTCTCTCCTCGTCCCTGGGCCACCTGTCCTCTCTCTCCAGGAGCTTCGTCCTGCTCCTACTCCCGACTCCAGCTCTCTGATAGGAGGGAGGCGGCCCCATTTATCCTCACCCGGATGAGCTCCAGGTGCTCTACATCACGTCACGTCCTGGTGTGGCGGAAGCGTCAGGAGAGCACCCAGAAGCACTCCGGGTGACCCTGGAAGGATCAACGTCCATTGGCGTGGTGGAAGTAAATAAGCCCCGGGCTCAATGAGGTTTCATGGTGACCCCTGGCAGTGGATACGGGCTTCCAAGGACTTGAGCCTCCCTGCTCCCCTTCCATGGCCCTCTTCTGCTCCAGGGCGGTTGCCCCTTCGTGGCCCGGAGGACAAATATGCCACCTCTCGGTCCCTCCAGGCGTCCCGGCCGGGTCTGACCCCCAGCCATGTATGACACTATATATGTGTGTGCATGTGCAGCTCAAACTTTCCAGTTTAGGGAAGAGGCTTAAAGGTAATCACCTGCATTAAAATGATGACTACCTGTTGTTGTTGCCTTCCAAAAACGTGCGCTTTTGGTTCAAGTTTTTCTTAATCAGGACCATGCACCACTGTGGTGTAGTTGGTCCACAGCTCAGAAAAGGTGGGCATTTTAATAAATCAATAATTAATTGAGTGCTCACGCAGCTGCGGGGGGTTGGAAGAGTAATTGAGGTGAGACCCACCTGCACGTGAGGGTGCAGTTTGTCTCAGTTGCTTCATCTGCTTCCCACGGTGCATGATTGACGCACTGTGCCCTCAGAGACATAAGAAACAGCCGGCATAGGAAAAGGGGGAGAATCAGAAAGAAAACAGAAAGGAAAATGAAAGAAAGAGGAAAGGAGGTTAATAGATGGAGAGAGAAAGCAGGAGCGAGAGAGAGAGAGAGAGATGGAGTGTGTGAATGAGAAAGAAGACAGACAGCCAGGTTGAAGTCCCTGGAGGGAGCGTGAACAGAGGCAGCATGGCTGCAGGGGAAGGAGAGGTTCAGTGAGGCATCCTGCGGGGGAGTTATGGATCGCAGGGATACAAGCCTGAGTCGATGATTCTCTGCCGGGAGCTAGAGATGGCTAGAGGGGTCCACGCCTAGGAGCAATGCGAAAGGTGGGCTGAACTGCCGGTTAGGTACCTCCTGTGGATGCAAGAGCCCATATAGGGTTAAGACAAGAAGATGTCTGTTTTTAAAGGAGTGCACCAGGGCTCATGTTTGTATGGACAGTCTCCTGCCATGTTTTTAACCTCGCTTTTAAAGGATTATTTATTCAATTTTTTTTTTAACCTTTATCAGCACCTTTAATTTAATTAAATTATTTGTTTCTTGAAGAGTTAGCATTACACAGTTTTTGAACACTGCTTTAATTTTTTATTGGTTTTAATAAAAGCACTTGGCACCTTTATGCATGTACCCCTTGCTTTGTTGTGGGGGTTTTCTTCCACTGGATCATCCCTCCAGTAAATTATCGACAATAGCGGGTTCAAGAGGCTCCCTGAAGGACTCCGTAGCGTGGGGCTGATCTGCACCATCACAAGCAAAAAGGTACAAAGAGTCCAGTACTATGTGCTCCCTTAAAGAGAGACATAGTCATTTAAAAAAAGAAAGGAGATCAATGTCAGAAATACATTGTTCACAAGACATTACGTTGCAACTTGATTTTCACCAATCACTGAGGAGGTTAATTTGAAAAAGCCATCAAGAAAGGCTATGTGTGCTCTTTCCACTTTGTAAAAAGCAGCACAGAATTCTGGTGCAGAAAGAACTGTTATGCAGAATATAATTTTTTTCAACTGTTTGTTTGCCTTGCTCTGCCACAGGGCACGCAGTATAAGGTTTAGGTGTTGCAGTGTGTGTATTCTGTGTTATGTTTTGTCCAGGCTTATCTTTATTTTCCTTTTCTTTATCATTTTTCACTTTGAATTATTTATTATTATTATTTCAGTCAATATGTTTAATGTATTATTGATTTTGATATGTTTAAAAATATTCATGCACTGTTTCTTTAAATGCCTTTATGTTCCATGTATTTTGCGGGTTGTTCCCCAAGAGGTGGGAGTCACATGTCAATAAAGGCTCATGGGATTTGCAGGCCCTCTCAGCAATTTTGTGGAGTTAGAATTATAACAGAATGTACTGAATATATTATTGTTTTTTGTTATGTTAAATATACTGACAAAATTACAAACAATCTGAACAATATTAACAAAATTATTTATAATAATTCAAATTGGAGAATGATGGAAAAAGACAAAGTAAATGAAGATAAACATAAGCCAGAGAAGGATAACGGTATATGTATTGCTTCCATGTTTTTGTGGTTTGTTCCTTTTTTGTCTCAAATAATTCTAAACTAGAAGTGTTGCTGTTTTAATTTAGGCAGTTCCTATCCAATAGATTTTTAGGACCAGTAGGTGATTGCAAGGTGGTCACTGTATTATGTCAGATGATGATGATGATGTCAGAGGGTGTCACAGTGATCTAACGCCAAATGAGGCAGACCAGGCACCAGCATCCCACAGTTAGATTGATTTTTTTGTGACATGAAAGGTGTATGAATTTCCATATTTTGCTAGTCATTAATAACCAGGAACAGATATGATATAATTTAATTAGGTAAATGAGATGTCTGCACATATAATGGAAAAATCTAGTATGACTCCACCTGAATTTTCATGCCAATAAAAGCAATGCTTGGTAGGTATTCTGCCCAGAAAGTGAACACTGTTTTTTTCCAAACCACTAGAAAAGATGAAAAAGAAATAAATTGCATTATATTATCCCCTTCAGACTACAAGTTCATCGTCTCTTGTGAGCTACCTGACAAAACCAAAAGAGCAGACTAAAAAATGACCAACCTGCTTAAAATAATCTGACAGTAGCCATTACCAAAACAAATGAGACAGTGAAAACTTGATGAGTGATATACAAATGACTTCCAGAAACAAGCACAAAACAAAGCTTGTTACAGAGAAGGACAAGTCAGCTGTTGCCCAGAGAGACAAATGGCAGATAATTCTTTATCTGAAACCCCTACTATACAAACAGTTAATTGGCCCAAAAAACAAAATTTTCCTTTTACATTTTACTGCAGCAAAAGCATTGGCATGCCAACAAGACTGTTGTGCACAAATCCCCTATTTAAAAAATTTTAAAAAATGACCTTGACTACCTGCATATATAATATACAGAATAATGTAAATATATTTGCTGTCTGTTTCCCTATGTATATTTTCAGGGCTTTTCCTCTGCATTCGCGTGTATCTGAACATCTCTTTACTGGTACTCCATTTCTCAAGTGTGTTCCCATAAAGCCTGCTTCTCAGACTCTGTCATTATTTTCAAGGCACTGTTCTATCCTCCTGTATGATTTAGTACTTTGTTCTTAAAGTCAACTCTTTCAGTGTGTGTCTTTGCTCCTCCTCATGTCTCTCACAACACTCATACTTCTTCTTTAATCACATCACCAAAGCCAAACTGACCAATCACACCAAAGTCATTCTGACCAATCAGATTACTCTGATGGACTGGATACACAGACCTTAGTGTTTTATTATACTGTATAGCAGGTATATATTGTAACATCATACTGTGACATCAAGCAAGAATAAAAAATACTTACAAAAGCCATATATCGTATATCGACATGCAAAAATATTAAATTGAATTGACAAGAATTTTTAGCAACAACACAGTGGCAAACAAAGAAAAGAATATGGGATGAAAAAAATTGTGAAAGGTAAGAGATGCACTGAATTTTCTGCTGCTGAAAATACAGTATTTAGCCAAAAAGAATAAAAAAGGAACATTTTTTATTCAGCCTAATAAGCAAAACAGCTTGGTGGAATGTGTGATGCTGTTTCTGTTGCTCTCTTGAACTATTTATGGATGATGCTTTCAAAAAGTGCTTCCTGTTCTACATTGAATTGTCGGACAAACAGTAGATGCTATCTTTAGAAGGTTGTACTGATTTGTTTACAAACAGGAATTCCTGTAGCAATGACATACTGCAAGAAACCACAGAGCTTTTAGGAAAGGAACACCAAAAGGACAAAAGGAAAGGAGAAGAAGAAAGGATCATACTGTGATAAATTTAAGTCAGGATTCAAAGCAACACTTTAAATATGCAGAGTTTAATGACCACCATTTTTGGACTAAGTACATACATTATGCACAAGTTTAGAAATTATAAATCACTGGAAGTACACAAATAATTCATTCATGGCTGGATTGAAGGCCTTCAAATTTATAAGCCATCAAACCATGAGATTGCAGTCATTCTACACAAGGGAAGCTGGCCAAGCTGTTTCTTCACCTACCCTGTTATGCTGACTCGAGCTGTTTTTTCTATTTGTAAGCATGAATGTGAAGTGTATTTGGTTGTGAGGCAGTACTACTCTCTATCATTTGATTTGGTATTAGTCTTACACTTTATTTCAGTCTTGTTATGGCAATCATATAGAATAAAATCAACTGAATGAGATAAATCAAAAACATCCTCTTAGAAGGCATAACAGGTACTGCAAGCATCCAAAGATATTTTCATAAATGAGGTGACACTGATCCATGATTCCCAATCTCATATAAAAAAAATAATAAAACAGCTTTGCTCAATTCAATGTTATATAGCATTTATAAAGCAGATTCTGAATAAGAAATACTCAAACACAAAAATGAGATTATGTTTAAATTTTCATTATATAACCACTATGTAAACAGGTTTTGTAAAATGAATGGCATGAAAGTTCTACTGGTAGAGTGAAAGAAATGCACTGGTATTAAAATGTCAACAACACACTCTCACTGATGCAGAAACATGATCTGCTGTTGCAGTTTTTCAGATAGATGTTCAACCATAACGACAAATCTCAGAACCACAGATGAAATAAATAGAAATAGTCATGGTTAACACATGGAGTTTAATATCCTCTAAACATGATGGATCAACTAAAAATGAAATGCGTAATGTGAATTTTTCATTTTATATTTTCAACAGTGAATATATCAGTAATATGGTGCCATTTTCATGGTATTCAATTACGACACAAAATATGCCATTTGACAACATTGTTTAGTAGAATTTTCTATGGGGGGTACTACTCCAAAAACCTTTTCTACTTCAGGTTTAATGCACCATCAGACAACATGAACAAAATAAAGAATATGACAGATTAATGGTAATGAAAAATAAGGTCCTTTCCATTCCTTTCGTCAACACCCTCTGGGACCACATTCTTTGAGAACGCTGAAAAGTTTGCAAGTAACAGTGCCAAACCAAAAGGTATTATTGAAAAAAAAAATGAAGGAGCTTATTGCACTGGTTGACCATTCTTTTTTTTGTTATAAACTGCATCAGATTTCCCAGATTAATAAAGCATATTGAACTATGTTACACAGTTTGTAATTTGTGCTATGGTATTTTTCAGAAGAATGTTTAACAAAAAAATGTGCAATATTGTTGCATCTTGCATTCATGAGCTCCTGGATACAAATATTTCAACACTCAGTTTAAATATTTGGAACTCAGATGTCAACCCTTCTAGAATCTTGAGTTTAAGAACCCAGTACATAGGCACAGACTTCAAGATGTAAAAAATTCTGTCTTTAATACAAGAGCTTATGGAGTCAAATATAGTAGCAGTTACCTCGGATGTCATTTGTTGACATTGATAGAGTTTTGAGTCAACACAGTATATTGGATGTAACAGCAATAGGTAGAAAATTGTGGCCCATATTCTGCACTGGTTTATTACCCCTTAGAAAATTTGGAAATACAGCTCATAATGGCATCAAAATGACTGTACCAAGATATATTCACAGGATGGAAGAGTACCTATTACATCCTGGACAGCTCTTTACAAAATAATAAATTATACCTGGCATGTAAACAGCAAATTATGATCTGCTTGAAATGTTTAGTTTACAGCTGTGGACATTATTTAATTTTCTCTCTTCTCTTTAACAAAGGAGATAAGCCCATTTGATGCATGTGTTGTCAGTTATCTCTTAGTGGTGGCACTAAAGTTTCTATTATGCAAAGAGATTCATTGAAATGGACCATGGTGTGAAAACAGCTCACAGAACTCTCATTGAGGCTCTTAACACACATTTTAATTAGACTAACACTGAAAACCTGTGCTACAACACAACTGTAGATGAAATAAATTAAAAAAATAAAGAGAAATACTTTGTAAAACAAAGTGGGCATTGCCAATTCTGATTTAATGGCACACCAGGCCTTTAAGGCAGAAGATTTAGTAGACATCTGGCTGCACAAACCACCCACTTGCAGTTCCAAGATCTGCCTGTACATCATCTAATAACAAAGGTGTAAATCAGAGTTGAACTGACATTTCTCCAGAAGCCCCTCTGCAGACTTCTTGAGCCAGAAGGTTTAAAATGGACTCAAGCAAGAACAACAAGCTGTAAATCAATGAATGACTACTCTGATGGACAGAAGACCTTGCATATTAGGAGATACCGATTTTGTAACTGGAAAATGAGAAGTTATACATTCCCTTAAACCTTGTTGCACTCATCCCATCTCGGGAAATTGTCTGGCTCTCTCAAGGGAACTCTGAAGAGATGCTTAGGGGATTCCCTAGGGCACTCTGCCTCAGGGGGAAAACTTTGCAAAATGACCCCTGAAACTAAAACCTGATGAGTTGTTCTCTGTTTGGGGAGCTGAAAACGGAAAACCTCTTTCTCTTTTTACTTTCTCGTATACGAAGTATTGGGAAAGTATTGTAATTGTCCAAAAATTCAATGTAGAGATTTTGATGAATCTTGATGTTTTACACCTCCCTAAGTCAGAAAAAAACATTTTTGGAGTTATGTGTGTGTGTGTTTCTGTGTATAAACACTATATCTTGAATATGCTTTCAATTAGGTTAATCAAATTTTGCCTACAAGTATTAGGTACAAAACGTAGATTTCTATCAACTCTTGGGCTATTTCTGCTAACCGGAAGTGGTACTTTACCTGAACAAATACTCCGTTTTTTTTTTTAATTTATGCAGCTGCAGAGTCCGATTTATTCAACTTTACTTTTATAACAATTGTTCAATATATTATATTTTTGATTTGATTTGTTGTTGATGGTTCTTTAATGTACATAATATAAAAATATAATCAGTGTCTTGTGGTTTACTCCTCAAATATCCATCCCAATATCTGAGTATACGAGAAAGTCAAGCTGACACCACTCCTGATTTTTTGATCAGAAATTGACAATCTCTCTGCCAAGCCACACTTTGGGTCAGTAGGCTAAAAAAGCTGACAAACAGGCATTACTTCAAGAAGGGAACTTCAGCATCTAAACTCTTGTGCCACAAAGAGTAATGCTTTTCCCTATAAAGTTGCAGATGACACAGCAAAGGGAGTAACAGCAGAAAGCAACCTGAGAAAGCAGCATCACATAACATCACAAACAAAGGATCAGGAGCAAAGAGAAAGTGCACTCCAACACAAGGAGAATCCTCCACTTGAACCCAGCAACTAAGCAACAACTTCACACAACATCGGCATCACCTTTAAAGACTATTGTAAATCTATTAATCTGTGCCAAGGTAAATTAAAACTCTAAATAGCAAATAAACCTTCCAACCTCTGACTAGTCTGTCTGTGTCTTGGCTTATCTGTCAACATATATATGCAGTTATCATATTTGTATAATCCTTGTGTTTATCAATAAATTGTATTACTTTGTTTCTTAAAATGAATGGGCATCAATAATTGATAAAAGTCTAAAGGCCAGAGACCCACCTCCTAGAATAAAGAAATGTAATGTAAATAAAGTAGGAGATTTGCTGAATTATTTGATTAGCTACTGGTATTGCTGAAAGCAAAACTGATAATTAAGCAAGTTAACATTCATTTTTCCAATCCTACAACTTTCCTCTGCATGGCACTATAATTTACACAATCTAGTCCAACTTAGACTTCTAGAAAAAGCATGAAAAAAGCATAAACAGATCCTAGTCCATTAGAATTAAATAGAAATGTCATCCATTGGTGGATCAAGTGAATGTAGTACAGATAGGAAAATGAAGTGAATGAGCATGTTAACATGTTCAGTTATATTATCTATCTATATATTCTCTATTCTATATTAAATAAATAAACATTCCAGGTGAATATTAAACACAGTCATTCATTCACCAGATGGTTATCGCACCAAGTCACATTTGATAGTCTACTTTCTTGAATTGCCACAAATGGCCTGCAAATATTTGTCTGACCCATGTATCTGTACAGACAGTAAGACGTTAATTCATACTGGCCCTCATGTCACAGTGCTAATTTTTTTCTGCCATGTGAATAGGCTTAGAAACATTTTTATTTTTAAAGTAGAACCTGCCAAAAAAGAAATTGACAGCCTGTTTTGTAAAATTGTAAAAATTAGGCAATAATCACTGCTATTTATTTTAAGCAGTTTTTGCTGTATCAAAATGAATAGAGTTTTAAGCATTGTCAAATAACACATATTTTGAATTGTTCAAAAAATGTGAGAACATTAGTGTGGGGATCTATGAATAAAATAAAATTAAAGTCAAAACCATATTGATCAGGAGTCTGTTGTCAAGATTATCAAGTTGTACTATCTAATCCAGTAAAAGTTCTGTTTGCTGTTGCTGTGTATTCTGTACATCTACACAGTTTTCCTTTTATTGAGTGCAGTATTGATTGTGTATGAGTTAAGCCAAAGTCAAGCAATTTTGATGCCTAGTATTATTTCAGTTATTTTTTAAAATAGGACTACTTTGACAAGACTTTCAATAATAAAGTATTTTTCTATTTTTCATTAATTTGTAGTTCATTTTAATTGAAAGAGTAAATTAAATTGATGTAATTTAGGTCTAATGTAAAATCAAAAATATTGTTAATTAAAAAAGGCATTAAACATTCAGTATTTGGCCCAGTGTTTCCTGAAATTTGGCTTTGGACAAGAATTTTCATTTTGGTGAACCACTACAGAAAGGCCCTGCAAATGACTTTAAAAACAGCTAAATCAGGATGGCTATATAGTGTAGTCAAAGCTTAAAAATTTTGCTTCTTTCACCTATTTTTGATAGGTAGTAAGTGTGTGTCAAGTATTAACTACCTCCTAATTCATTTTTAATTTTCCTTTGCTATGTAATATATCATTATTGCACTGATGCATTGTGTCACTATTTTATGAATGTGTTTCATGGTAACATTTTGTTATCATAGTTTCTATTACTGTTGGCTAAAGTTCTTGTGTTGCATGACTGTTGATGTCATATTAAAAATATGGCCATGTATGTTTGTGTGTTTACTGTAGTACTTGGGTCATTTAGTCAGAACACATCCCAAACTCTAGGGAAACTTGTCAGCAGGGTGAGTCTCTGTTTTCAAACCCAAAAACCTTGCAATTTTTTTAGTCTCTGTTAGAACTTCCCATCTGATAGATGAAATGACTCTTATTAAATTGGGTTCCATAGAAAATTTTATTAGTTCCTTAATTTATTAAATAAAATGCCAAAACACAAAATAAAAATCCAAATTTATTAAATAAAAAATGGCAAAAAAAAAATCCAAACATTAATGGTGGCCCTACAATATACAGTAAGTAGTAGTTCATTGAGAATATTTTATCGACGATTGTAACTAATCAGAGGATTTTCCCTATAAAGAACTCTACAATTCTCAAAATTATTCTTGGATTCTCAGGTCTGAAGCTGCATAGTGTCAGAATTATGTTTAAACCAGAGTTTCCCCTCTGGCTTATATTTAAATTCCTTTTTAACGTACGTTATTTTTATTTGATACTTTGATTATCACTGTTTATGTAATATTGTTTATTTTAATAATTTTCCTAATTATGCAGTCTGTATGTACAGTAATCCCTCGCTATATCGCGCTTCGACTTTCGCGGCTTCACTCTATCGCGGATTTTATATGTAAGCATATTTAAATATATATCACGGATTTTTTGCTGGTTCGCGGATTTCTGCAGACAACGGGTCTTTTAATTTCTGGTACATGCTTCCTCAGTTGGTTTGCCCAGTTGATTTCATACAAGGGACGCTACTGGCAGATGGCTGAGAAGCTACCCAACCACAGCGCGTATTATGTATTAAATAAAACTCCTCAAATATATTGTGAGCACGGGGGCTGTTCGCACCCCTAATGGATACGGCCGCTCCTCAAAAAATGCTGAAAGATTACCTTCACATTGCTCCCTTCCTTGCTGGGCTTACATGTGGCTGCTTTGTCAAGCGATATGCTTCCTTCACGGTGCTTCGCATACTTAAAAGATCAAACAGCACGTATTGATTTTTGATTGTTTGCTTTTCTCTCTCTCTCTCTCGCTCTGACATTCTCTGCTCCTGACGGAGGGGGTGTGAGCAGGGGGGCTGTTCGCACACTGGCCTAGAGGATACGGACGCTCCTCTAAAAAATGCTGAAAGATTATCTTCACATTGCTCCCTTCCGTGCAGCTGCTTTGTCAAGCGACATGCTTCCCGCACAGTGCTTCGCATACTTAAAAGCTCGAATGGCACATATTGATTTTTGATTGTTTGTTTTTCTCTGTCTCTCTCACTCTCTCTGACATTCTCTGCTCCTGACAGAGGGGGTGTGAGCAGAGGGGCTGTTCGCACACTGGCCTAGAGGATACGGACGCTCCTCTAAAAAATGCTGAAAGACTACCTTCGTGTTGCTCCCTTCCCTGCAGCTGCTTTGTCCGGCGGTGCTTCGCATACTTAAAAACCAAACAGCCCTATTGATTTTTGATTGTTTGCTTTTTTCTCTCTCTGACATTATCTGATGCGCACTCCTTTGAAGAGGAAGATATGTTTGCATTCTTTTAATTGTGAGACGGAACTGTCATCTCTGTCTTGTCATGGAGCACAGTTTAAACTTTTGAAACAGAGACAAATGTTTGTTTGCAGTGTTTGAATAAAGTTCCTGTCTCTCTACAACCTCCTGTGTTTCTGTGCAAATCTGTGACCCAAGCATGACAATATAAAAAAAAAACATATAAACATTTGGTTTCTATTTCGCGGATTTTCACCTTTCATGGGGGGTTCTGGAATGCAACCCCCGAGAGAGGGATTACTCTATTTAATTTCGCTCATCCATGTTCCTTGTGCTTTGTTGGTGGTTCCCCAAGAGGTGGGGCCATCTGTCAGTCTCCATTGAGGGACTGCTAACAGCCCATAAAGGCTCATGAGAACTGCAGTCCCTCTGCAGTTCATTTGAACACACTTTGGTGGAGTGGAGATTTGTCTTTGTAAGTATTACCTTCATTTGATTTTCTTGGTTGCTTTAATGTTTTTGCCAGATTTTGGATTACATTTACTGGTTTTGTGGATCTGGACTTAGTTGCTATGCATTGCCTTTTAGGCAAAAGCTTTTTCCTTCCTTTTTAATATGAGTATTTTATTCTTTTTTGTGCTATTGCATTAATAAATCCTCCATTTATAAAGATTCTAGTGGAGCATGTTTTTGCACAATTTGGAGTTTCCTGGTTCTCCCTCTTGAAAGACAAATTTTGAGATACTCTAGATCTGCCTAAATCCAGTTTCCTAAGGTCAGGCTCCACTGGGATGAGTCCTATTATGGGGAAGACCAATTAGAACTCTGGCCTGTTTTTTGTTTTTTTGGGTCTTTTAGAACGTTTCACCTTTTCCATTTGTGTGCTACTGCAGTCTCAACACGGATAAACTGGGTATAGAAAAAATTGAAGGAGCAGAATGCCTTGTTTGTTAAAAATGAAACAGACTGTTCATTTATTTAGTTTTAGCTATATCCTTAACATTTAGTATCTACAGATGTGTTTAGAAAATCAATGGTTGTGGAATTATCTTATCACAGCACTATGATGGTGTTATTAATTTGTTGCAAGGGAAGACTGTATGTATTGCCAGGCCCCAAAACAGTGATGATGGATACTTATATCATCATAAGGTCATCATCCTTTAACTAAAGGAGGCTGGTGTCTGGAAGAGCACCTGGCCTTAAATGTCTGCTCCTTGGCTGCTGTGATCAATACTTATATAAAATAAAATTCAGAAAGTTGGCTTAAGAACAAGAAGTCTGGAAATGTTCTATGATTTATAGAATTCAAGGTATTTTGAATTGGGATGAATTTTATCTTTGTATCTAAAACACTGTGTGTTTGATTGTTCTTGTCTTTGACACATTGGCACTTGTCTACCATTCTCTTATTTACTTGCTTATTTAATTATTGTTTGAATGGATATGCTACTCGGTTCAATTCAAATACAGTAAGTACCATGAAACTCTACAAATGCTTTGTGGCTTATGAGAAGAAAAAAAGTTGTATCTTTGTAAAAAGGAGGAAAATCAAGGACATTCTATTTTTTCCAATAACAATGGTGAACATCTAAACAAAGGTTTAACTTTGAAGTGTGAACTTTGTAGTAAAAGTGTGGTAAAGTACAAATTTTCAAAATAATACAGAGAAGTGAAGGAACTGCATCACACAAGAACCCACATGCCACAAAGAAATTCTAGTATGACTGAATTATATAAGAACAAATTCAGAAAACACCTGGTAAATATCATTGTGTAAAGTGTAGTTTTGCATTAACTGTCATGGACCATGAGAAGGAAGGGTATCTGCAAACCTGAGATATGGATATACCATTGTGTTGAAAGATATCAGTTTAGATTAAATGACACACTTCTTGAAATTTTAAGAAATAAATTGCTATTTAATAATTGCTACTTTACACACTCTTAAGCATGCATACCCTGATTGATTCCAATTAGACTTATTTATAATGATAACCAATACTGTACAGATTAAGCATACAGTATACCCCAAAGTGCACTAACCTATCAAAGTCCAAGGAAATGAAAACATCTGTCATAAATAAGTTAAAAATAACCTCTCTTTTTCAATGTGTGTGTGTGTTTTTTTTTCTTGTACATTGAAAAATTTGACAAGTTTTCCCTTTCATTCTCAGTTTTAGTTTTACATGAATATTCAAGTCTGCCAAATTCAACAGTATGCTTACACCATCTGGAAAGTGTTTAACTGACAATCAACTGCAAAATGAGGACTTGTGAAAATATTTTTGCACCTATGTATATTTTAACTTTTGTTTTATTAACTGTATCCAATCATTTACCCTAAAATATTACTACCACTAAATATGTTTTTTAGTAATTTTAAACAGGAGTGCTAGATTATACATTTTACGTTAATTCTTTTTTATGTTGATTTTTTTTCCCCAAAATGCCCCATTGGGAACTAGTGCTTAAAAATAACAAAATGCTAAGATATTGTGTCTATTTCTCCTTAGATAACTCCTTAAATATCTATGCAATGGCAGAAAACAAAAAGCAAAATATACATTTGCAGATTATGATTTTACAAAAAGGTCTAATGTGAAGTACATTTTTGTTTTAATTAATGTTTTCAAACAACTGAATCATAGAGTTAATGACGAGAAAAAAAACAATTATCCTATTCTAGTGCATTAATCCTTCTATTGACTGTCTTTCTATACACTAAATCCTACTTTAGTAGGTCAAGCTAGAAAGTCTTCTGCTTGTGGACATCCTGGATAGAACATCACAAGCAGAGGAGAGGATAGTTCATTGAGTAATGGACACAAACATCATGTGAGATCTGGAATGATTTAGTGTTAACAATGGACCTAACATAGGGCCTCATGGATAACGCCGTGCGTAGAATTCACACTAAAACATGGCGTACGGACAAAAGCGGAAATGTTTGTACACACAAAAAAATCCAGATGCATAAATCTGTGCATTTGCCAACTTCACCAGCCCCAGCAAGAATACAGTGCGAGGCAGAAACAATCTCTGAATGGGGCACCAGATCGTCGCTAGCCCTGCACCACCGTGTCCTCACGTTTAATTATTAACAATAGATTATTTAAATGATGTTAACATTTTATCTGTATAATGTAATAAACATATTTGCTGCATTTCATCTTAAAAATTATATCGTCATCAAAAATGTATAAACACGCTCTTTATAAAGAGTCTTAGGTTGTTCAATATTATAACTGTATCGCAAGTTTACAGTGAGGTGATTGTACTAAGAAGTACAAACAGTTCTACCAGGTGCACTTGGACTGATAGAGTGAGTTTATAGTTCTTGGGATGAAGCTGTTTCTGAAACGCGAAATCCATATAGGAAAGCCTCTGAAGCGTTTGTCGTATGAGAGCAGTTCAATAGACAGTGCACATGGCTGAGGCAGCGTGTGCTTGATGCTGTATACTGATAATTCTCTTTCCAATCAGCTGCTGTAGAGTTGTGATTCCACACTCAGATACAGTGGGATAAATATTCTGAGTGGTGCAATGAGAGCAACAATGCTAAAGCAGCTATGATATTTGAAATAGTTTGGCCATTCCGTGGATTAACTTACAGGCCAGTTACAATCAGATGCCTTAAACTAACAAACAATATGCGGTTAATTTCAGTGTATTTCTTAAAGCTGCATCAGGGATGTTGATCTAAAAAAGAAAGGAAAACCACACTGGAACAAAAGCACTGCTTTGACGCTGGGTGCCACCAATTTGCAAAACCAAGCAGAGAACTTGCGAACGGCAAGCATTTAGCTGGTGTGAAAATGTTCATGGCTTTACACCAAGTTTAGGTTTTATACATCACGATTTGTGCGTGGAAATGGGCTCACACAACATTTTTGTGTGTACGCACCATTTATACATGAGGCCCATGGACTTTACATAACTGTCAACTCTCATTTTTCTGAGTTTTGTGGGTTACTTTACAGAAAAGAAAATGCATTTCTTATATGTTTTACCTTAACAGTTGTACTCCCTGGGCATATATTCTTTTATAATTGCACCTTATATTTGAACCTATACATATTCCTAACAACAACAAGAGAAATGTGATACAAAGGAAAGGATATATATTACAATTGCTCTAAATCACAGCAATCACTCCTACATACATACTGTATATACACTATACAAATAGTATATTACATAAAAGCCAAAAAGAAGCCGTTGAATAATGCAATTGTCTTTCAACTCTTCAGTGTGGTCTTTGACAATTCTACATCCATCTATTGTTTCAGAAACATTTAAATATTTAAAAGTCCTTTCATACTTTTTTACATTCTTAGGTTCCAGAAATAAAAACGTACATTCTTTTGGCCACTGCCAAACATAGAATTTATTTTCTGCTAACACAGTCAAACCTTTTATTAGCAACACTTCAGCCACTAACCATCAACCCACCATTACCAAACAAGTAGCAAATCAGTACAAGTTACTAAATGCCCTTTTAATAGCCTTCTTGAGCTTCTCCATTTGTCTCTCTCTGTCTCTTGTTGTGGGAAAAAACTTTCCTCTGTTTTCAAAGAAGTCATTCCCAGAGACCAGATGAAAATACAGAATGATTCTTTATTTGCATATACAGTATATATGCACAAATGTGTCAGTCCATGGAGTGAGTAATCATTAATACAATTCATTTCCTTTTATACTTTTCTATTACCATTACCTTATCTAATACATCTCATTATCTGACTCTTAATATTCAGAACACTATCATCTTAACCAATCAACCACAGCCACCAGTAACTCCGTATACACTTTGATTCTTCCATTATCCTAAACAATGCTTCATTAACAGGGGTGTCCTACGGGTTTTCCCATTGATCTTATTACTGCTTCATAATAGGGATGTTTGGGCAGTCTCACTAGTTTGTTCTCGCTTTTTAAGGGGATGTTTATTACTCATTTACTTTAACCTTATTAATTAACTTCATTGTTCTTCCTAAGTGGAGGCAATCCTCATATGCTCAAGCTTTAAGCCAAATTTAGTTAACTTTAGTTACCATTAGTCCTTTTCCTTATGCTTTTAATAAATGAAGCCATATCAATGGATTAAGTATAAACTTGCATTGAATTTTAAAAATTACCATGTATTGATTAAAAAATTATTCAACTTGAAATATTTTATCAAGCACATCAATCTCATTTAAAATTGTCCAAAATGTTTCCAGGGTAAGATCCAACATGCAAACGTTGCAATCAAGTTCCAGCTTCACTAGACCACGTTTTAGGTGTGTACCAAATTAACATCATTCTGGACCAAAATCTTTAAATGCCTATCAGACAGCCTAGGGGTCACAATCACTCCTAATCCAAGAACAGCTGTGTTGGGTGTACTTCCAGATGGGCTTAAAGTGGAGAAATTGCCTTTACTTCACTATTGGCATGTAGACTTATCTTGCTCAACTGGAAGAACCCTAACTCACCTCTTTTAAGTCAGTAGGTAACAGATGTTATATACTATTTGAAATTGGAAAAAGCAAATTCTCACATAGATCTGTTCACAACATTTTTTAAAATCTGGCAGGATCTAATCGATAGCATTTTAGAACAAGCATTTATTTTGAGGAGAAGGACTCCTTTTTCTCTTTACAGCTCTCAAAAAGTTTTACCCTGGCTGTTGGCTTTCCTCTCATTGGTTGGGGTTGATTTGAATTTAGTTTTGTTAGTTTGACTTGATTGTATGGAATGTTACTTGATTTTAGTAGATTAAAAAAAGAAAAATTCTATATACTCTGCCTGTCCACTTACAATTGCCAAACTGTTTTAGTTGCCTCTTTTAGGGCCCCAGTTATTACATCTTTACGATATAACATAGTTAGGTATGTAGAATAAAATTCACAGAACATAGTGACATATTGATCTTTTTTTTTCCTAACCTTTGGCCACAAATGGCCTTAGGCTTTCCTTGACCTGACATGTGTCAGCCTTCTACTGTCAAAATGTCTGTCTTTTCACTTTTTACAGTCCTCACAATGCCACATCTGTCTTGAAAAATTCTTCAACTTTTAACAAGTTTATTGATGTATTGAAAAAAAATGTGTTACAGAAATGCATATTTGAAAATCAGTATGTTTCCACTCTGGCTACAACAATTAATTGAACTTGAGATAATTAATGAAAAAATCATAGGAAGTCAAATAATAAAATGTTAATTTAAATTTGATTAACATTTCCAAAATTCTGGCACTACTGGCAGTAATCAACAAACTTATTGAAAAAGGACAGGAAGATTGCAGTCAATGAAGTTCTGCCCAGATGTCCATCTCTCCATCTGCTTCTGATCTCTTCTGTGGGTTCACTCGTACTGCTTACAACGTATCACTCAATGTTTCCACCACTACTTAATTGAGAAGTTCTCAATACAAACAGCATACTTCTGTCCAGTATGATTTACATTTTTAGCCATTCACCCAGCTGGATTTCTCAAAGATGTATTGCATTTTGGCCAAACAGATTCCGAAGGTGAATGAGGTCTTCTAGATGCAGCCTACTGAAAAAAAGACATAAAATTGACATTCATAGATTCATGTTTATTCTTTGAGCTTTAATACTTTTTGCATCACATTTGAATTTTAAACTCTAATCTATGCTTATCAGTTGTCCTTTTGTCCTTGATAAATTTTCTTGGTGTTCTGCCGCAATTTCTGAAAAGAACTCTATAATAAATAGATGTTTTGTTAATTGATATTATATTTAAAAAAATAAATTATGTGCACAACAGATACTTTTCATTATACTGTATTTTCAATAAAGCAATTTGCTAAAGTCACGCTAAACTGTTAAACAAAAATAGAAAAAACACTGAGTGTGTCATATTTTTGAATTCTAGACCTAAAATAATAAGGCTCAACACTTTTTTCAAAACTTGTAACATAAATATGAATTTGTTTTTTATGATTAAAACTGCAAATTGTAAAAAAGAGAACATGAAGGAGCCTTCAGGGAAAGGCAAAATTACTCTGGAGGATTTCCAAGTTACATTTATTGACTTTGTGCCATAATGCCTACAATGAATGTTTCTCATCTGTTATCAGGATACTGAAGCTTTTAGAAAATTTGAAAGTAAAAACAGTTTAATCAAGAAACGTAATCTTCTTGCATGTTGGCTACATTAAAAACCCATCAGCAAACTGTATACTAAAAATTTTATTCATAGACACAAAAAATATAAGCTGAGATGGGTTTGTCACGAAAGTTGCTGATTGAGAGGAATGTAAAGCAGATAACACAAAAATACACTCTACTTGGAGTAATGAAAAGCTAAATGTTGAGCAGAAGTCTGTCTTTGTTCCAGCTTTATCTGTCAACCTCCAGCCTGAAAAGACTGGCTCAAATCTCAATGCTACTTTAACCACTGCATAATTTCTCTGTTAAACAGGCTTTTCAGATTTTATATATTGCTTGAAAAACTAAGCCATACTTTTAAACAAGTTAAGTGTTTGAATTGATGAAATTGAGATTCATTGTGAGTTACACTGATAAATAATTCCATGTGAGATGTCTGTTACAAAAAAAATCTGTTTAGTTTTATGATATGTTTGTTTTCTTGTTTAAAATTTACAGTTAAAATAGCAACACCATTGCATTGTTTGTGGATTCTAATAGTCTTCTGGAAGTTATATTGTGCTTGGTGTCAGGTTCTTATTCTAATGCAATCAATCAGTGGAAAAAAACAGCATTTCTGTAATTGTATCAGTTTTGGCTTTGCTGGCTGGCAACCTTCTTTTGTTTCAAGGGCCTAGAGGTGAATTTTATGGGTCATGTGGCATAGTGGTACCAATCCCATGGTGGTGGCAGTCATTTTTGGACTATGTATTGGCAGATCTAGAAACCTGGCCAGATTATCAGTTAATGTGTCTCTTGTTCAACTTAAAATTGTTCATATTTTTCAGAAAACTTTCTACGTATGACTTATTTTAAGAAAAGATACATCTGTATTATATTACAAGCAGGGGTTTTTGTTGTTAAAGATTGGTGTTTTATATTGTAATTTGGAATTCCAGACATGGTCGAAGAGTATGAAGCCTCCAAAAATAGCCACAAAAGCATGCTGGACCTTTGCTGGCCAACCCCAATTGAGTCCAGCTGCAGGCAAGACTGGCTGAAGCCTCAGATAGATTCAGCAACCTGAGTGTGCCACCGTGAGCAGCTTCTCTTTGGACTTCACCAGTGTTCCATGTTACCCATTACTTACCCCCCCACCGGGTGTTAGCCAAGCCAAGTCTTAGACACTATAACCCCTCAGAATTTATCATTGCCATTAATCTGAGCGCACTGTTTCAGATGTATTGAATATTCTGGGAGTTTTGTGTTTTAATTGTAACTCTTGAAGATGTCTACTGTAAAGGTAAGTTAATGTAATATTTTCTTTTTAACATTATTGCTGGTTGTGTTTTCATGAAGATATGTTCTTACACGTATTGCATGAATCAAATGGTACAAACTTTGAGAGTAACAATTCATAGTATTATTTAAAAATGTATACTTTAATAGAAAGTTAACATGTTATTTGGTGTTTTAGTATTCTTTGTAATAATTGAGTTGCTTTTTATTGATAGTGGTACACTTTAGTGTTAAATGTATTACTATAGTAATGGTGGCAAGCTGAAAGTGTGTGCAAAAAATAATTACAAACAAGCAAAAGCTTCACCAGGATAAACTGTTGTGCTTATGTAATTAATGTCTCTTTGTACTTGCTGCGAGGTCAGGAGCCATCACCAGTAGGTATCTAAAGCCACTCTGCTAACAGAGAAGGTCTTAGCCAGGCGACTTGAACGACTTGATACCTCTTTGTGCTTCTGAGGGTGAGTGCGTCATTCTTCTGGAGGAAAAAGTCTGTCATAATTAATGTATTGTTAATATAAATATTAAAATATTGTACACCTGTAATACAGTACAAATGATATAACAGAGAGAGGACCACAAAGACAGTAGTCTGAAGAATCCCTAAAGCTATGAGATACTATGCACTGGACCATGACTGTTTACACAAGTTATATGATTTATATCAATTTCTGTTAAGTGTGAGAATATGTAGTGTTAGTTGTAGCTGAGTGCAGCATATAGTAGTAGCTCAGTGCAGCATATAAGTTCTTCTTATTCCTTAGTTTTTCCAATTTTTATACAGTATGTAGTCAAAAAAATATATTAAAACAGTAAGTATTCATTATATGTGTATGTCTGTTTATACTATGAACCTATATGAAACTAAAAAGTATAGTTTTAGAATTGGTTTATCAATCTTTACAGAATCCTGTCTCTACCAAAAGAATTAGATAATCTAGAAAGTTTTGCGCGTCAAGTTTCCTGCAAGAGACACAATGTTTCATACCTAAAGCCATTTTGAGGCCCTAACACACCATAATTACCAATATTCACGTGTAAATTGCAGCTAGCAGCCAGCCTTGGTTACAATGCATCCACACAAGAAAGATGTTTTCAGTATGGCTGGCGAGTCTTGGTATTGTGTTTTAATTTACTTTTTTCCATGTTCTTATTTAAGGTTTGGCATTCTTCAGTAGCTATTTAAAGGCAAAGCAATTTATACATACTGTACATTAATGTGCATATACAGAAATCAAACAGAAAATCAGCTTATTGCTGCTCAGCCTATATAAAATGCATTCAAAAGTGTATATTTTAATGAAAAAAAATAACACTCTTGGCAGATGGATTTCTATGAAATTATTTTTATGTTGATTTTCATATATCTTTGTACAATGCGAAGATTTTTTATCTGCATATGTTTAGGCATCAATATTTGCATTATTTTTAAAGTAGAAAAATTGTTTTCCTCTCTTTCAGAGTCAGTGATATTCCAGAACCTGCACACATTTTTAGTGGAGAGCACAACAGACACATTTTTGGACTCCATGCATCCTTAAAGAATTGCATGAAATTTTGTTTCAAGTAAGTAAAAATAATATTGTCACCTGTGTTTCTGCTAATGTTGTATTCTTGAATATATCCTACTTTTATTCTTTAAACGTTTTAGGCTGTACAAAAAAATCCTTTTGCAGTTCATTCAACATACGACTTCTGGGCTCCATGAATTGGAAAGAATACTTGAAAAAGTGACCTAGCCCTGAATGCACAGTATCAGAAAATAATCCCTGTGATATCCAATTCTGAGGTAAAATGTTTATTTAATAACAGAAGACTGGCTGAAGAAACAAAAGGTAAATTGTTTCAGCACCTGTAGATAGATAGATCTACACTTGTATTACTTTAAAACAAAGCAGTATGCATCTTAGATAAATACACACTATTTTGACAATTATTCATTATATAATTGCAATCTGAATAAGTACCTATATATTCATATTTAAAGTCAATTTATAACAGGTTGGAACTGTATAAAAACTATTAGGAGTGCCATGTCGATAGCAAAGGATCCCACATGGATCTTCTGTTGAGGTTGCAAACAGAGATGAAGAACAGGCATGCTTATGACAAAATGTTCTAGAAAATTTCGGGGTGCTCAGGTAAGGTTAATTTTCTTTTGGGAACAAGTGATGATGGATATAGAATAAAATGCAAACATTTTATTTTAAATTTTTGTTTAGGTGGATGGTCTGTCATTTTATGTCCACATGGAGTTGTATATAGCCTGAAATTTAATTTGTGTGCAGGGAGTCCCAGAGATTACAAGATCATCTTCTCTCTTGAAAACATTTGCCTAATGCTTCAGTGTATGATTTTGCAAGTAGTTTGGTGACACATGCAAATCTGCATTCCCAAATATTATGCCCTTCCATTCAAATGAAGGGACATTACCTGAACCAAATGTACAGAATAATGATGGGGGATGTGTACAGGTATCTCTCCCTTGACCTACTGAAAAGCCTAAAACACCCGGCACCAGTGGCCATCCTGTGACTGGTTCTTTCCAACACTTTGTTCTGTATGATAAGCTACATGACGCTAACACAAAAGACCCAAGGGACTTTCTTCACAGGATACACATGGTGCCAGATCTTGAGGGCTGGCAAAACAATCGGGTTTACATTAATGATCTTATCCGTGATGAGAAAAATCAGCTTTCTTACCCTAAGTGAGACTTGGCTCAGCTCTTTTGGTAAAGCAATGTTAATTGAAGCAGCTCCTACGAATAACATCTTTGCTCATTCTGTTCACCAAGGCAAAAACGGTGGCAATTTAGCGAGTATTTAATTTAAAGATGCTGGTTTTGGTACTTTCACGTCTTTTGAGTATCTTGCTGTGGTTATTCAAGGATCCTCACAGACTCTTGTATTGACCGTTTATAGACCTCCAAAATATGTGTTTTTTAATGAGGGATTCTCAGATTTGGTATCTATCATAATAATGAACTACAACAGGTTCCTAACTGCAGGTGATATCAATCTGACCTGAATTCATGAATTTACTGCACTCTTTTGATCTTAGTCAGTACAGCAGCCAGCCTACACATATGGGAGGACATATGTTGGATTTAGTGATTTCAAAAAGATTTAAAATTTTGCATGAGGCAGGTCATGGATTTCGGTATATCAGACCATTTTTGCATATTATTTAATGCAGAAATACTGATAACTACAACTAATGAGAAATCTACTGTTAAAAACGTTACTTTGATACATCTGCAGTTTAAGTGTTTGCTAATATTTTAAAAAAAAAAAAGTCAGATAAATTGTTGTTGTTCCTAGGGTTTGTTTCCTGCCTTGCACATTGTGTTGGCTGGGATTGGCTCCGGCAGACCCCCCGTGACCCTGTTTTAGGATATAGCGGGTTGGATAATGGATGGTTGGACAGTTGGATTGTAGTGCTTACCTTGATAATGCTAATAGTGTAATCAGCAATGCAGAAAGGTTTAATGCAAAGGTTAGAGCTGTAGCTGACATAGTGGTCCCTGAAAAGATAGTTAAGAAATCCCCAGGAACTATCATACCTTGGAAGAACCAAAGAGTGTCCGATTTAAAGAGAACATACTGAATAGCTGAAAGTAAATGAAAAAAACCTAAACTGATAATCCACTATGAAATATTGAAGGCAAAAATAATATTATTGAAAGAGACCTTTCAATGTCAATTAAATCATTTGCTTAATTGGATTCAGTGGACACTTTTAATGGGATGTATTGCTTTACCTAGAAAATTGATTCATTTTATTTTTTCCACACAAAAAAGTTACATTGACTTCTGAAAATATGTATAAAACCAATAAAAAACATGTCCATTCTGTGGTTTTTGCTTCACATGAGGAACTGAGAGACCTTGATAGTTTAGAAGATTAATAAATGCTGAATACACAGGCCACAAAACTACCAAGTCCACTGGTTTGAGAGCAGGTAGTAAAAGGAATTCAAATCAACATGAAGGGCGTGTAACATAGTCGTCAGTACACCAGTGAAACAGAATGGCCTCCGATTCAAAACTAATCATAAACAACCATAGTTCAGATCAACATTAGTTTTCCTGTCCCTGCCTGGGCCAGCGAAACAGGGGAGTGGCAAGTTACAGGCCTTATAGCATCTGAATTGCTCTGATCTGTCTAAGGCTTAAAACTGTCCTGACTGCCGCTGGATATTTCTCGCAAGCTCAGAAGCAGCTCACCCCTGACCAGTTTGTTCCCAAAAACTACATGCATGCTTCAACCCGACTAGGCCAAAAAACTGGGAATTGACTTTAAAAACGTTTGAAATAACACGAAATACACCAAAATATATCAACATGTTCTACAAGAGAATGAGTAACTGTATCACTCTGGCTTGAAAACAAAAGGGCAACAAATAATTTTTAAAAAAATAAGGATTTATTAACAAAACATAGAAAGAATTAGCAAAAAAAGAGGCAAAATGATCTCTATAAAGAGACAATCCAAAGCAAGCAAGTCCCAAAACAAAAACCCAGTAACCAGAGGTACAAAAATAGAAGCAGCAGTCCAAGAATCAGTAAATGTAAAAAAATAATACTTACTTAACCTCTACTCAAAGCACCATAGCCGAGACTCTCTACCCTACCTTAACATAAAGCTAGAAAGTGGTCTCAGCAGCCTTGACGTCACGGTGGCCTTCCTGCCTCCTGGGGTATCACCCAGAAAATGCTAGGAATGGATCCACAATTAAAGAAACGGTACATAATAAACAAACAACAAATAACAAAAATGTAAAATGAAAAAAATATGAGTAAAAAACTGGCTGTAGTAAAAAAAAAAAAAACAAAAAAAAAAAACACAGAAGTTCTAATTCTATATACAGTATATCCCTTTCCCTAGCTAAATCTCACTACAGTTATAATCACAAAAATAAATTATAAATTATATGAAACTACTCAGAAAAGTATAACTTACACACTTAGTAAAATAAAGGAAAAAACATGTTGGCTTGCTGCAGCAAAGATCCTTATGTTCTGAATAAGACTTTTTAATTAACCCAGCTAACTGTAATTACAACCATACATCTATAATATAAAGTCTTTTCCTTGGAATATAAATAACTTTCTTTTCTTGTGGTATATTGTTTTGTTGCATTGTTTCCTATAGTGACCCTATTTTCCACTTTTTACTGTGTAGCTCTTAATAAAATATCTTAAATCCCATACACTTAACACTCTGGGGTCAGGTACTTTAGCACTAGTGTGCCCCCTAAATGCGCAACATCAGGCAATAATACAGAGTAAAAGAACAGGCAGACGTTAAGTTACATGTTTAATTATGTATTATTGATACGTCCAATTATCTTGCATCCACAGGCAGTTTTTGGCTTATCTTCAGTCTAGTGAGCTTTGCCACCATGTGGCCTTTAGATGGAGTATTAAAACAGGCCACTTACCTGTCTGAGTATGGTTACCAAGATAGAGATGTCATCATCATGGTTTTCACTTTATGGGCAGATGGTCAGAGAGAGTTAAAAGCAAGGTGACCAACTTTATACCATTTTTGTAACAAATCATGAACCATTGGGGTGTTGTGTCACAAAATGGCCTCCGATTCAAAACTAATGATAAACAACCATAGTTCAGATCAACAACATTAGTTTTCCTGTCCCTGCCTGGGCCGTTTACCAATGAAAACGCTCAGGTACGACTCATCCCCCAGTTGTTTTGCTTAGGCAGTTTATGACCTTCCTGTAGGGGATTGCTTATAGGTTCATGTAAGTCCAAACACAGCCCCCATTGCCAAACCTGTCTGATACATGCTGTATCTCCCCGCCATAAACTGTACTTTCTGAGTCAGTCCTAAACACTTGGGTGGGTGGCTTGGTTAGGTAAACATCAAAGCCCATTTGTTCTCATCAATAAAGTAAAATATACCTCATTATCAATAATGTAAAATATTTATCAACTTATGTGGTAAATATACTGTGCACTCTATTACACATATTTATTAATTTTAGTAAGTGCAAAGTTACACTTCTGAATTGTTTCATTTGATTTATTTTGTGATTTCGACAAACCACATCATAAATTAACTTTCTTTCAAATAATTACTGTGAACAGACAAGTAATTAGGAGTATACCGGTGATAAAAAATGTATTCTAATTTTCTTTTGTTGTCATAAAAATAACTCAGAAATGTGAAAAGAATTTTTTACTGAAATTTGTAAACCGCAAAAAGTTTTTTGTTTTTTTTTTATTTATATTTCAATTAAGAACACAAATTACCTGTGCCAAGTTAATATATACCAAAACTATGAGAAAATAATTTAGGATTTGAAAAATACCAAAGTCACCCTATAATGTGCCATTATCAGGGTCGAATTAGCCATATGAACAATCAGGCAAGTATTTAAGGGCACCAGGACCTGGGTACATCTGCAACTAAAACCTAAACATAAAACACTGGTCTCATACCTCATCAGCATCTCTGTCACTGGATCTGCTCAACAGCATTCGCCACTGGAATCACAAAAAAAAAAAAATTAAAAATGAAAGCCTGGAGGTAAAAAAAAGTTAAGTTCTCATGTAGGTTGTACAACACACACATAATAATGTCTGTGAATTTAATATTCTTGATTGGCACCACCAGTGTAAGTTCCTCAATCTAGGCCCACCATACCTGAACGTGAGGCCCAGACAAGTTTCTGAATGTGACTAACAAATCAATTGTATTGGGCATTCCTCTGCACATTTATGTTTAGTAGATGTTTTAAAGTGTTTTATATGCAATGGTTCATAATAATGCCATAATTAGTATGTGCAATCAGTTTATTACAAAATTTTACACTGCCTTGTGTGCTCACTACATCGAGCAAAAATTTCAAATGTCGCTGTGACTAATTGTTACTAACAATTTACCCCTCTTTGCTCTTCACTTGTTTGCTCACATGCTTATTTTTTTCTGGTTTAAAGTAACTACCGTATTTTGCGCACTATGAGGCGCACTTAAAAGCCTTTAATTTTCTCAAAAATCTACGGTGCGCCTTTAAATTCGGTGCGCCTTATGTGTGCACTGAGTTCCAAAATCTGTAAAAATGTTGTTGTGCATTTTAGTAAGCGCTCCACTTGATTGACTGTCAGACCATTTCCTGCCGACATAGGGACGTAGTAATACGTACACTACGTACGTTGGCAGCGATAAACCAATTGCAGAACATTACGTAAAGCCACGTACAGATGTACGCTTACCTCCGCCACTCCTACGGCTGGTAGGTATATTGTACTACTGGTGCGCTGCGAAACAACATTTGTTTGGCTAAGGACCCTGAAAATGGCATCAGAGAAGAGATATGCTTACGATGCACAATTCAAACTACAGGCTATCAGTTACGTGGTTGTAAATGGGAATAGAGCAGCAGCGAGAGAATTCAAAATCAATGAATCTATGGTTCGGAAGTGGAGGAAGCAGGAGAATGAATTGCGCCAAGTTAAAAAGACAAAACAGAGTTTCCGCGGGAACAAGGCGAGGTGGCCAGAGTTGGAAGACCAACTTGAACAATGGATTCTTGAACAAAGAGCAGCCGGGAGATGCGTCTCTACAGTCACCATTCGACTGAAGGCAATAATGATAGCACAAGACATGAAGCTCGAACACTTTCAAGGAGGTCCGTCTTGGTGCTTTCGTTTTATGAAAAGGCGCCATCTCGCCATCTGCACATGAACTACCGTGGCGCAGCAACTGCCAGCGGATTACAAAGAAAAGCTGACCATCTTCTGCACCTACTGCAGCAACAAGATTACCGACAAAAAAAATCCAGCCCAACCACATCACCAACATGGACGAGGTCCCTCTCACTTTTGACATCCCCGTGAACCATACTGTGGAGAAAAAGGGGACCAGCACAGTATCCATACGCACCACGGGGCATGAGAAGTCGGCTTTCACTGTTGTTCTTGGTTGCCACGGTAATGGACAGAAACTACCACCTATGGTCATTTTTAAGAGGAAGACGCTGCCAAAAGAAAAATTTCCAGCCGGAGTCATCGTTAAGGCCAATCCAAAGGGCTGGATGGACGAGGAGAAAATGAGAGAGTGGCTGAGAGAGGTGTATGTGAAGAGACCGGGCGGGTTTTTCCATGCATCACCGTCTTTGTTGATCTGCGACTCCATGCGTGCCCATATCACCGATACTGTGAAAAAACAAGTGAAGCAAATGAATACGGAGCTTGCCATCATTCCGGGAGGATTAACAAAAGAACTCCAACCGGTGGACATTGGTGCAAACAGGGCGTTCAAAGTGAAGTTGCGAGCGTCATGGGAGCGATGGATGAGAGACGGCGAACACACCTTTACTAAGACTGGGAGGCAGCGCCGGGTGAGCTACGCCACCATATGTGAATGGATTGTGGGTGCCTGGGCTAAGGTGTCTGCTTCGACTGTTGTCCGAGCTTACACGAAAGCTGGAATCATTGCTGAACAGCCACCCGGCAACGAGACTGACTCCGACAATGACGAGAGGGAACCCGGCATGTTTGATGGCGAACTTGCCCATCTGTTCAATTCAGATACAGAAGGTGAGGACTTCGATGGATTTGTGACAACAGACTGATCAAAAAACAATGCGAGTGTATTTTTAAATACGTAGTAGAATAAGGTTTAACTTGTTTTGCTTCTGTTACCTTGTTTTTGCATGCGCCAAATAATACGGTGCGCCTTATGTATGGCTTAAGTACAGAGAGTGCGCCTTTCAATCCAGTGCACCTTATGGTGCGCAAAATACGGTATTTATTGGCTCCTTCAGTGTTTATTAGCTAGGAAATATGTATTTTGTGAATTAAATCACATTTTTGGTCACATCTCACAGACAATAATGCTTTGCCATAACTCACCTGTCCCCTGACTATAAAAATCAATCTGTACTAGACTGCAATCAGAAATCTCACTATTATAAGCATTTGTTATTTATTAAAATTGAACATCTTTATTTAGAAAGCTTTTCAAGTAATCTGTAGAGAGTAATAGTAGTTATTAAGCAAGAAAGGTTTGGAGTTGGTTTTATTCTTATTAATTCTAAAAAGGTGTTATGTTTTCATTTTGTGCAATGCTCTTCAATTTTATTTTTTTTATAAAGATTTGTTTAAAAAACATAAAATATTGATGCCATTACCAGATAAATAGTATGTGTAAGCCAAACATTTACTATTCTTTTCAAGGAATCATGTGGATTTCTTAGTGTGCAACCTACTTAACTTGTTGAAGAATAGAGTTGTGGCCCTCAGTGATAAACCGTTGAGAACCACTGGCCTAGTGGGATCATTAAAAGAAAGAAAAACCATTACAGACTGCCTAAAATCTTTTAATTTTTTTTTATTAGAAAAAATGAATCCTCATAACTATAAAGTACCTATCTATCTATCAATCAGGATTTAGCATAAGCAGAGAAGAAGCTAACATCAGCTTGGCTAAGTCTGAGGAAGAAGCTAACATTATGACAGTCTTGAGTGGAATCCACACAGCTGCTCAGAAGCAAGAAGGTAACATTAGTAATGATGATAGATGATGAGCCCGAGTCCCACCTGATGATTGGCAGCAGAAGCTTTACAGCTTTTCAAGACAATGCATTATGGAGATGATGCACAGAACAAGAAAGGGACATCATTGTTTGGCAAGAGTCTTCATTTTACAAGGAAGCCTTTTGGCCTTTGCTTATTTTTCCATCGCTTTGTTTTATATAGTCTGTTCAGCTTTATAGATGATCCTTCTTTTGTACCTGCAGTTTAAAATTATTGTGCTTTGTCTGACTGTTGTGGCTGGAGTTTTCATGTAAATAAAAAATTAAAATAGCAGAAAAGCATGCATGTGTCTGAAACTGTTTTTGGTGACACTATTTCAATTAAAATGGTTTGAAAATTAATGTGTCCAGATTGTGAAAATAAAATTAAAAAAATCAAGTATTCACAATTTCCATCAAACCCTTATTGTAATTGTGAATTGCTGAATCTTCATGCTACATACTTTCCTCATTTTACCTCTCCAATTTTGTTTGTTTTTTTTCCTCTCATCTTCAACTTTTTGGAACTCCTTATTTAGTATATTCTGGCTCATGTAGATGGATACTTGCTGTTCTCAGGAAGATCAAAAGGAGGAAGTTCAGAAAATGGCACCAAACAGGACTGACAATAACCAAGAGCAGGCAGGAACCTTATAGTGAGGAGCAGGAGAACATGAGCTCAATATCCAGAAATTTGTATTAAAGTCACAGTGAATGAAACAGTTAAGGAAACTTTACAGTTAATGGAACATTAAACTCTTATTGGGAACACCTTTAAGCTTCCTCTAATGCAAACGATGGTGCCAAAAGGCAGAACACAGCAAAGACAAAGGTCAAGGAAATGCAAAGGGTCTTTATACCAGAGGGTAGTCAAAAGTTCAAATCCCAAGCACAATAATAGGAAACAAAAGTCAATGTCTAATGAGAATAAGTAAAAATGCTCTTAATCTGTTTTCCCCTGACTAAACTATAAAAAAAAAAAAAAAGACACGTTTTGTTTTCTAGGTGAATGTAATCCATACAGATAAAATTCTTGCTTACCTGCACCTTAAAAGTATGGAGTGTTTTGAAGTTAGAAGACCAACAGCAGACATCATCTGCATAAACAATATGGACACCGTCATGCAAAGCTAGCACAAAAACCAAAGAGCTTTGTAGTTATATCCACAAAAACCACAAAAAGTGCAAAAATGGGAAATAGGGGTTCCAAAACTGAGATTACAATTATATGATTTAGCAGTAAGGCTAAATGTATCCTCATCTTCATAGTCAGCGCTATGCCCCATAGACCTCATTTTAAACTGCATGACCAGGCATGGCATGTCTTATAGGTTACAGAAAAAAAATTGCTTAACTTAAAACACAAATTTCATTTGCCAAATGAATGTAGAACATATCTGTCAAAAAATGAAAACCTTTCCTTTTAATACATTCTATTATCATGCATGCTGGTTATGACAGTTGGGTGGTTGTAAAATACCACCAGCAATTATCTGATGCAACAAAAAATTGAAATCATATGGGAGATAATTTGTTCAATCACTATAAAATGTTTTCACTCTTGGTCTAGCCCCTTTCTACATGAAGTCTGCTTTTTTCCCCATATCTGTGGACATGTTCACTAGGTATTATACTTGGGTTAACTAAACTTGTATAAGTGAGTGGTCTGTACGTCAGTGCACCTTGGGATGTAAAGCCGTCATATCCTGTTCCCAGCTTGTTCACGAAGTCATCAAGATGGATTCTGTGTGTCTGACCTCATAATGGATAATGAATACTGAAAATATATGGATAAAAATAATATTTTGCCTTGCTTTCAATAATTGCTGCTGTCTCCAGTACACAGTATGGCCTAGCTTGGTTTAACCATGTCTGAAATTAAAATAAGTACCCACATTTGTTTTATAAACCTCTACTCCTTGATTACTGACGTTTCCTCTTTGGTAGAAGGCTAGTGACTATTTCTAAGAAAACAAATTGTAGTAAATAGCAATAACTCAATATGTTTATTTTAAAGCAGACTTTCATTTTGAATGTAAATTTGCACTATTCAGATTTAAGTCATCCTCTTCCCAGCCATTCTTTGAACATGTGTTGAATCTACAAGACACATTTATTACAGGTCAAGAAAGACGTTCTAACCAGCGTGGAGCTCTTTCCTACGAAACACAAAGCAATAAACAGTATCTGTTTCAAGTCCCTTTCAGGTATGCATTGAAGAATATATTTTCTCAGTTTCCTATGAAAACAGGAGCATTCTGCAAAAAATTATATATTTTTTATTGACAAGATAAACCAGAGAGACCTGTAAGCTTACATCATGCTGTCTTCAACTGCTGAATTCATTATGGCCTCTACTGTAGATCCGAACAACAGTATGGGAGGAAAAAACACTTCTGCATCCAGAAATAAATAGTATTAGAATAAAGAAGATTTGAGTCATTTTACACATGCTCTAACCGTAACATAAGAAAATACATATGTTCATCGAAAGCATCAATGAATTGTTTGAAGAATCCCATTATAGGTAGAAAATAAAATGGTTGATCTTGTGCTTGAATAGGTTTTCATAGAACCGTATCCCTTTGACTGAGAGGACTCCAATTTCAGCAGGTCCCCAAGATGTCACTTTCTACAGTGTGTCAGTAGTTGTAACATAATTATGACTAGCATTTCCTGTTGGCTACTTGCATCTACAAAAGAAAAAAAGTGTTCAGGATAATGCTTTTTTATACAGTATATCATTTTAATAAACAAACAAACAGTCAGAAGTCACAAATAAATCATACAACCTATAAATTTGACAGTAAACGTTCTATAATTATTAACATTAAACACATCTCACCATAAGCTTATAATGGTATTAGCAATAAACTGGAAATGATTAAATAATCTTAATTAAAATGAAATTGTTGCAGTGGGTACATATTAAAGCAGTCTTGAGGACAAAAACGTTAAGATCACTACATTCTCTTGGAATATTTCAACACACTTATTAAACCATGTCAGACACTGTAGGTTTAAATTTATGAATTTGTCAACTAATGCATTTTTCAGTATTCCAAATTCTCTACTCACTTCTCAAAAAACAAACCAATTTTTATTCGCCTCCTCTTGTTCCTTCTGTCTTTTAAAACCAATCAAGGTCTTGTAATTTGTCACACCAGAGATTGTACATTCTCTTAACAAAAACTATACAAGACTAATACGCCATATTTCTCCACAAAAGCCCTTTTTCTTGTATATGTTGTAAAAGTAATAAGGTAAAGATCTGGGGCCTCATGTATAAACGGTGCGTACGCACAGAAATGTTGCGTACGAACGTTTCCACGCTCAAATCACGATGTATAAAACCTAAATTTGCCATAAAGCCACGTACATTTCCACGGTACCTCATACCCTAGTATACGCAATTTCTCCGCTCAGTTTTGCAGACTGGCGGCACCAAGCGTCAAAGCAGTGCTACTGTTCCTGTGTGGTCACCCTTTCTTAGCTCCACATTCCTGACGTGGCTTTATAAATACACTGAAACTAACTGGATATTGTTTATTAGTGTAATGCATCCGATTGTAATTAACCTGCAGCAATATAATGGTCCAGGGAATAGCCATAGTATTCCAAATACCATAACTGCTTTAGCGTTGTTACTCTCACTGCATCTTCTTCCAGCTGCTCCCGTTAAGGGTTGCCACAGCGGATCATCTTTTTCCATATTACTCTCACTGCACCACTCTGAGTATTTATATCACTGTATCTGAGTGGGGAATCACAGCAGCAGCTGATTGGAAAGAGAATTAATCGGTATACAGCATGAAGCAGACGCTGCCTCAACCACGGCAAAACGCTTCAGAGACTTTCCTGTACGGACTTCGCGGTTTAGAAAAAGTTTCATTCCAAGAACTATAAACGCACTAAATCAGTCCATCAAATGCTCCTTGTAGGATTGTTTGTACTTATAAGTACAATTACCTCACTGTAAACTTGCACTACAGTTATAATATTGCACAACCTGCAACACTTTATAAAGCACGTATTTACATATGATGACGATATCATTTTTAAGATGAAATGCTACAAAATATGTTGATTATACAGATAAAACTAACTTCATTTAAATAATCTGTATTGTTAATAATTAAACATGTGAGGACACAGTGCTGCAGCGCTAGCTAGTTCAGGGATTGTTCCTGCATTGCGTTGTATTCTTGCTGGTGCTGACGCGACACTGGAAGGATAGAATAATTAAACATGTACTACGAAGATATTTCAATGTTCCTTAAAAGTTTTGAAGAATCGGCGTTCTAAGCTTACAAATGGCTTCACGTCTATTACAGAGCCGATTGTGTGGCGATTGGGAATTTGGAGAAAGAAAAAGGACAGGAATTGGAGGTTAGTACGTTTGAAAGAGACAGTACTTCTGTAATAAATTATTTCATTGAAGGTCGCGCATGGCGCAGCTAGCCTCTTGCGTGAGACATGAGCAAGCACTGCGCCACCGTGTTCCCATGTTTAATAACATGCTTTCATTCCTACCATGAAAAAGATATCACATATACATTTCAGTATTTTAAATTATTCAGAGAGCTGTAATATCACGAACGTAATGGATTCTGTGTCCTGTCAGAGAAAGAGAAAGCCCGTTTAAGAAGCAGGTAGTGATTCTGTCAGAGAGGGACATTTTTTTTGTGCACTGGGTGGTTCCATTAGGCACCCATTGTTGGGACTGGGGGGTGAGAAGTTAAAAGGATGTCTGCAGGAAGCAAGTATTTGCTGTATTGCAAAGGAGTCACCACTTTGAAGTTTATGGCTGGTTGAGATTACAAACAATACCACGTGTGATAAAAGAACTGCTGCTTCTTTGGAGGATCCTGGATAATCCAGTTACTGATTGTGTCAGGGTTGTTTGTGGAGGTATTTGCTGTCTTGCAAAGGAGTCGCTGCTTTGAAGTCTGGCCTTGGAGGATGTCTGTATTTACCTGACTTGGAAATATTGGTTTCTAATCAGCATATCTGTACTTATTCATGATTGGTAACAATTCCTTTTTTTAACTTGTGTTTTCATTAATTGTTAAACCCAGGAAATGCAGATGTACCATTGTTTAATCTGATTGTCCAGAACTGATAATGGCAGGGACTGAAGTAGATTTAAACTACTGGGCAGCAGAAGGCAGGAGGACAGTCCACAGAAAACGCTGCCAAGGCACTCTGACAGAGCACAGGGGCTTGCAGGCAGACAAGGGTACCTGGCTGGCACGACGTGAGGCACAAGGACGGCAACACTTCCAGGGAGGAAGAGACAGTTCCACAAAGACGCCGGATGTAGGTTCAGCGAGAGAGGGAATCCACATGAAAGGCCCAAGCGAAGCTGACAGACGAGAAATGAGGCGTGCCTAGGTCCCAGCAACTCAAGGAGCCCAGAGTGGAAGAAAAAGGAACAATGAAGAGACGCTGACAGGGATTCAACAATTTGACACAACTTCTGTAGGGGAACGAGTGTCCGGGGAACAGAGTGCATCCATGGACAGTTGAACAATTAAGTGTTGGGGTAACAATTGTAGAAGAAGAATGTTCTCCTCAGCACTATGTGTTTCTTTGTGTTTGTAAAACTATTTTGTAACTTGCCAGTGAGAGACGCTTTGGCTTATGAATTAACAAAAAATCTGTTATTCCAGGGTTCAGGAGAAATAGTGTCCACTATGAATAAAATGTAAGCTGTTTCTTGTTTTCCTTTGCTCAGAGTGAATGTTTCAGGGACAAGGTCACAAGGCTGCAGAACTGGACATGTAGTTTATGCAAAGGCGTCTCTCCTGTGCTTAGCTTCCAAAACACAGATAATGCTTAGCTCAACAGACATATTGTTTAACTTTGCTGTTATGATAAGGATGTTCTTTCTGTCTTATTAATCATGAGATGCTGAAGTATAAAAAACCCCTCCTGGCTTTTGCTCGGGGTTCAATTGAGCTTTACGGCTATAGGTTATACTCTTTTGAATCTCTACTTACTGCGACTCCAAATAAATAAATAAACGAGAATTGAGAAAATATTATCTGTCTGCTTTTCAGTGTGCATTTTTTCGTCCACAGTTTTTGGCGCCCGAACGTGGGGCAGGTGACGGGCAGACGACTCCCTGGGCGGGTTCGTCCAAGTGGACCGATTTCCGGGATCGAGGACCAGCTCCGGTAAAAGTTAGGACTGGCCAACCTTGGGCGCTTTCCTGCGTGGGGAGTCGCTGACCTCCTCCTGACCGAAACGAAAAGCAACTGGACGGGATTTTTCCAGGCAGGCAGAAGGAGTCGCGGTGAGTAGATTCGGGGGATTCCCGTTGGTTTGACTGGTGTGCTGGAAGAAATAGAAGTATACGGGGGAAAGAAAAAAGAAAATAATAATAAAAGAGAATAAAAAATAAAAAGCATGCTAAAAGAATAGAGAATTATACCGTATCGACCTAGAAGGGTTTTAGGGATTCATAGAGAGTGACGGCACAGTGTGAATGCTAGTAAGTCATCCCTTAAGAATTCGAGTAGAAAGGACCGAGTGGCACGTTCCTATATTAAGAGGAATAGGGGTGAAAGGGGCAGTTAGAGTACGTGTGAAATTTGAAGAGGGGAGGTTGATTTCCACTTGTCAACTGGTTGATTCCGGGGACGACAAGTGGAACGAGAAATAATCGGGGATTGGGTTGCTCTCTATTGAAGGCCTGCCGCTTACTATGGGAAATTGTAATGGCACGCCAGTCAAACAGGTCCCCCAGGGTCCTCAAAACTTAATGTTAGAAGGATTGTTTTCGGAGAATCACCAGGCTCCAAGCACGTCCGCGGGATTTAAGGGCGGGTCCCCTAGAAAGTTTATAGAAAAGAAAACTGGGTTGGATTTTACAAAGGCATGTAGGAGGTGGAATAAACAGAGCGGTGGAAAATGGCCAATTGAAGGCACGTGTAATCTATGTGAAATACAAGAAATTAGAAAGATATTGTGCATAAATACACAGGGCTGTTGCAAAGGAGGACCCTACCGAATGGACATGTTTGATAGATGGGAACTAATAATTAAAGATCGCACATTGGAGGCTATACAGAAACGAAATGAGTTATTAGCTGCAGAAGTTAAAACACGGAAAGAAAAAGAGGAATTACTGATAGCTTTACAGAAAGTGCAAGCAGATTCAGGACCACAACTGGATGAGAGGCGGAAAAAGAGCGAGAAAAAAGATCCGTTATTTCCCGTATTTGCTTCTGCACCATCCACACGCCATCCGGAGCCCCCACCTCCTCCAGCGCCCTCTGCTCTAGAATTAAAAAGCGATCCCTCGGGATTCGACTTTTTTGATCAAGGATATATTTATGATCCTTCCTTACACACTGATGCAGGGGATGACAAAGGTAACACAATGGGCGCGGGGGTTGAGTTTCATGATCCCAGATCTTCTGTTTCACAACGCACCAGAAGTCGAACCCTTATCCACTCACCATCCTTCCACTCCCCATTCAGACCCTCTAAAACCCCCTACCCTCTATTTTCATGCCCTTTAATTGAGATTCCAAATCCACGACATGATCCTACAATCCCTGCAGGAACTAATAATCCCACTACTGTACTGATACAACGTAACTGGGATATTCAAGAGCTGAAAGACGTTGTTTCTGAATTGCCTGATCCCAAAGTTGTTGGTGGGTTAACATTCGTGGACCAGCTACAGCGGCTAGATGATATGTATAAACCCAGTGCCGCAGAGTGGACCCAGGTGCTACGAAGAAAACTGGGCACCACTTGGGCCACTGTTAATCGGGGACAGCACAACGGAGTACCCTGGCAATGGAATGAGGCATTGCCTCGAGGACAAAACAATGACGAAGCTTTCCTTGTTCAGTGGGAGCGCGTGACAACGTTGATTGAGGAAAAATATAAAAAGGCCACTGACTGGTCCCTTATCTCCACTGCAAAACAGAAGAAAGATGAAACGGTAGATGAATGGGCACATCGTGTTCAGGATTTGATGACGAACCATTCTGGTTTAGACAATCCAGACGACCGTATCAAAGCCTCAGTTCCTCCTTTTGTTTCAGGACTGAGAAGTGATATTCAGAATAAAGTCCGCACTTCTTGTATTAGCTGGGAGTGTGCCAGTTTCGACGAAGTGAAACGACATGCAGAGCACGCCGAACGGCAGACAAAGCAGAAGGAGTCAGACACACAGCTTAAGCTGATTGCAGCACAAATGAATTATTATACAGGTGGAGCCATCCCAGGCAGAGGTCGGGGACGAGGAGGATTTTTCCGGGGACTAGGGCGTGGACGGGGTCGAGGTCGCGGATATATGCTACCTAATTCAAGTGGATCGCCTTCTTGGCCACCTCCCCCTCCAGATTCAAATGCTGCACATTATGCCTGTTACAGTTGTGGTGAACTTGGACATTTCCGCCGTGATTGTCCGCATGGACGCCGTCCCCCTCCTCCATTGCCTGCACCTGAAGACATTCCTTATTCCTAGGAATTCGCAGGGACCCCCAGCCACTTTCTTCAGTTGCCTTTGCTCACTCACAACTCTGAAACGGATCCATTATTGACTCTGTTAGTAAATGGCACTGAAATTATCTTTCTTGTGGACACGGGAGCTACGCGCTCCACCCTTTCACTAACGGAGGTCCCTGCCTCGAACGACACCGTGACTGTACTCACTGCTTCTGGACAACCGCATGTTTTGCTGGTGTCAAAACCTCTTCGAGTTCAGTTACATTCCGGTGGTTCCACATTGACACACCGATTTCTTTTGAATCAGCTCTGTCCAGTTAACCTCTTAGGACGGGATCTCATGACAAAATTTTCTCTATCCATTACTATGACGGCACAGGGCTTTTTCTGCTCCTCTCCCAAGTTACTGTGCCAACTCGCCCCCCCGCCCCAAACCCTCATTTGCAGCTTGGACTTTGACTGTTTCCTCGCATAACATCCTCCTCGATGCCCTTCACACTGTTCCCTCCTGTTTATTTCCCTTCTTCCAGGTCCCTGACACCCTCCATTGTACTGCCCAATATTTCCCTGCAGAGGTGGACACCCCATGGCTAGAATCTTTCCTTTCTTCAGGTATCTGCCCCGAAACCCTTCACATTCTATGTATTTTTATTTCATCAGCACACGCTGCTGCCTCTGTTCATCTCACATGCTCACAAAACATTTTTTATCTAGGTGGTTCAGTCCCCCATGTCTCTCTGGCCAAATCTAGCACTAAACACTGGGTAGATATTGGGGAATGGGTGGGGCAATGTCTTAATAGAGCGGACTGGCTGCACGTTGCTCCAGGTATCTTTGATACCTCGGATCATTTAATAACAAAAGTTGTGCTTCAAACTGATTTTTTAGTACATCGTGTGCTGTGCCGTCCTTCCGTTTCTGTTTTTTTCATTGCAAACCACCTCTCTCCCTTGGCTCTCTTCCCTCCCTGAGTCCCTTTGGTCCCAAGGGAAGAATGATTTTGGTAGGATAGCCCATTGTGAGCCCCTGGTGATTCACCCGAAATCTTCCTTCCGCCCGTACCGTGCCCAGTATCCTTTGTCCCCAGAGGCAGAGGCTGGCATTGCCGCTGTACATTCTGATCTCGTGAGGCGAGGAGCGATTATTCCAATTACATACTCTCCGGTCAACTCCCCCATTTTACCTGTAAAAAAGGCTGATGGCTCATGGCGTTTTGTTCAAGATCTACGTCAAATTAACTCTGCGGTTTTTCCTAGAACACCTATTGTTCCTAATCCTTCAACTATTCTTTCCACGATACCCCCGTCTGCCCGGTACTTTTCTGTTATTGACCTTGCTAACGCTTTCTTTTCTATTCCCGTTCACCCTGATTCTCAATTCTGGTTTGCTTTTACCTTTCAAAACCGCCGCTGGACCTGGACCGTCATGCCTCAGGGATATACTGAAGCCCCTTGTGTTTATGGCCAAGCACTTGCTCAAAATTTAGAAGGCTTTTGGCCAGAAAGAGACAGTGTATTGATACAATATGTAGATGATATACTCTTATGTAATTCGACTAAAGAAGACTGCGCCCGTGACACTGAAAACTTGTTATTTTTTTTAGCGGAAAATGGCCATAAAATTTCTAAGGCAAAACTGCAGTTAATTCAAACAACTGTAAGATATCTAGGTCATGACATTTCTTGTGGTACCAGAGCGCTCTCTAGCGATCGCATTAACATCGTTCAGAAGCTTCCCAGACCTGTCACAAAACAACAGGTTATGTCTGTATTGGGCATTTTTGGATACTGCCGGCAATGGGTTTTAAATTACACTGAACTGGCACAGCCGTTACAAAATTTGGCGAACACCCCTGGCCTACCTCTTTATGGCCAGGTACAATGGACTGTGCAAGCTGAGAAAGCTTTCTGCACTTTAAAGAGTGCTCTTTTGTCCGCGCCTGCATTGGGTCTGCCTGACTATTCTCGTCCATTCACTCTGTTCGTGGACGAAAAGGGGGGATTCATGAATGCAGTTTTAACACAACTACATGCAGACAAACAAAGGCCAATAGCCTATTTTTCGAAAAAATTGGATCCTGTAGCTACAGCTCTTCCACCTTGCCTTAGGGCTGTGGCTGCTACAACTGAAGCTGTACTGGCCAGTACGGATATTGTGCTCATGAGCCCCCTAACAGTAAAGGTACCTCACGCCGTTCATTCTATTTTAGTACAGGCTAAAACCTCACATCTCACAACTGCAAGAGCAATACACTATCAAAATGTACTCTATACTTTGTCCAATGTCACTGTTGAAAGATGCTCTACCTTAAATCCAGCCACTCTTCTTCCAACTGAAGAAGACGGAGAGCCACATGACTGTCATGATGAAATAGCTAAAGTTGTAAAGCCTAGACTAGACCTACATGAAACACCGTTAGATATTGGAGAATTAATTTTTGTGGATGGATGTTCTTTGCGATTGGAAAATGGAACACCCTCGACCAGCTATGCAGTAGTGAAAGGTGGCCACCTGCTGGAAGCCAACCGAATTTCATCAAATTTAAGCGCGCAGGCAGCTGAATTGATAGCTATCACCCGAGCATGCCAGTTGTCCGAAGGGAAAATTATAACAATTTATATGGATTCCAGATATGCTTTTGGAGTCTGCCATGATCATGGAGCCTTGTGGAAATTAAGAGGATTTAAGACCAGCGCTGGCAAACCGATCCAACATCAAAAACTGATTGAATCCCTCTTAATAGCTATAACTAAACCATCAAAGTTAGCGATCATTAAATGTCAAGCTCACACAGGAAAACAAGATCCTGTCAGCAAAGGAAACGAATTAGCTGATCACTTTGCTAAACAGGCTGCATATAATAACACACCAATCTCTTTATTCCAACAGAGAAATAACCAGGACCCTGATAATCAACTTGTTTCTTTACAGAGTGCAGCCACGGACAGAGAAAAAAGAACATGGTCTAAAGAAGGGTCCCTCTCTGATGGAGTCTGGACCCATAGGCAAACTAACAAACCTTTCCTCCCAAAGGCTTCTTTCCCAGGTATGGCAAAAATCGCTCATGGTCTAGACCATGCTGGAAGGGACGCCATGATTCAGGATGTTGAAAAACACTGGGAAGCTGCAGGCTTCTCTACATATGCAGAGCAGTTCTGCAGGCGCTGTGCATTATGTCAAAAGTTTAATGTAGGGAAAGGCACCCAGGTAAGTCCCGCCGTTACACCTAATCCGATGGGTCCGTTTGAACACCTTCAAATGGATTTCATTGAACTAACTCCGTCTAAAGGTTACCGTTTTTGTTTAGTAATTGTTGATGTGTTCTCCCGATGGGTAGAAGCTTTCCCTGCTAAACACGCTGATGCTAAAACTGTAGCTAAAGCTTTAATCAAAGAAATTATTCCTAGGTGGGGCATACCACAGAAATTACAAACTGATAATGGCACTCATTTTGTGAATTCCATTATAAATGAACTTACCACCTGGCTCCAGATAAATGTGCATCATTATTGCAAATACCACCCCCAGAGTGGAGGCATTGTGGAACGGTGCAATGGCACCCTAAAATCTAAATTAGCCAAAATCTGTGAGCAGACAAATTTATCCTGGCCGGACGCTTTACCTCTGGCCTTAATGGGATTGAGGGGTAGAACACACCGGCAATTAGGACTGTCGCCGTTTGAAATTCTGACCGGACGACCCATGCCTGTGGGCATGGTTATGGGAAATGTTAACCTGCACACTGTGGACAATGATCTTCTATCTTGTCTTACAGGTCTCCGAGCTTCTCTGAAAGAAGTCCACGAGCAGGTTAACCAGGCCTGGAGGACTAATCTTCCATCTAAAGACACGCCGATTCCCTTAGGCACTTGGATCCTCGTCCGTGACACTCGGAGGAAACATTGGCATCAGCCGAGGTGGAGAGGACCGTTCCAAGTTCTTCTGTCCACACCACATGCAGTCAAAGTGGAAGGATTGCCCGCCTGGATTCACGCCTCACATTGCAAGAGATGGCACCCTTGATTGCTGCGCTCCTATGTTTTTCCATTCCCTTGTCGACTGCCCTGGTCACCTTGACTTTCCTGCTAGGAATCACCACATCACTGCAGGTTGATTTTTGCTCTATTATCGACTGTGGGACTGGTCGACAAGCCCAGTGGACCTGGTCTGACAAATACGTGTGTATGACGGTTTCCAGGTATTATTGGGGAAGTAACTGTGACACCTGGCAATGGGTTTTTGCTAATACTGGACCTGAGGACTGGGGTTATCAGCCTTTTGAGGCCCAAAAGTACGGTTTGAAAAATCGATTTTCTATCATAAAAGGACATGCTTCTCATGAATGTGTCGACAACCATTGTAACCCCTTGATTATCACTTTGAAGCGCCCCTCTCTACATGACTCAGGAACCTATATATTAGGGGCATATGCATCTGGAACTGACCCTTTAGGGAGATTTCTAATTAAGATTGACAATCCTGTTACTAACACCTCTCATTCTCCTGCACACACACCTGTCTCCCCAACTTCTGGTTCAGACTTTTCTTCGGTTAAGATTATGAATATTTCCACCCTTTCATCCACCTTTTCAATTGAAACTGGCTATGGCGATCAGAACCGTTGGTTGCAGTGGGTATTATATTCAGCTAAGCAAGTAAATCAATCTGATTGCTACGCCTGTGCTACGGCCAGGCCACATTTGGCTACTGTCCCTTTCCCTCTTTCTAATATTTCTGACCCTGTTGGTCTTCCTTGTCTCCTTGCCCTTTTTACCTCTCCATCCACACCAAAAGACTCTAACTGCATTACACTTTCTCTCCTCTTCCCCCCCACTCCTCAAATGACTCCCCCGATGTTCCAGTCTCATGAAGGCAATTATACCTGCTTCTCTAATAATTATAGTTCCCCCTTCCGAAGTATTGATGTTGGTCATATCCCTTCTTCCTTCTGTTCCCAGACTTTCCAGGTTAATTCCACCTCATTTAATTCTACATTATCACTTTTCCTGTTGACACAGTCCACTCCGCGTGCTGATATTTGGTGGATGTGCAGTACATTAAAATTACTTGATATTCTTCCCCCTATTTGGACTGGCACATGCGCATTAACCCAACTTGTTATGCCTTTCCGCCTCCTCCCTTTGAATTCTCCTCGCGTGTCGTCCAGCTCTGGCCGACGTCATCGACCCCGCTCTGCTGACCCCTCCACATTCTCTCTTCACGGCCCTGGCATTTACTTTGATTCCATTGGTGTCCCTCGCGGAGTCCCTGATAAATTTAAAGCACGAGATCAAGTTGCTGCTGGCTTTGAGTCTATTTTCCCCCAAATTACAATAAATAAAAATGTAGATTGGATTAATTACTTATATTACAACCAACAGCGTTTCCTGAATTTTACTAAAGAGGCTGTTGAAGGGATACATGAACAGCTTGATAGAACATCCCTTATGACTTGGCAAAATCGATTAGCATTAGATATGCTCCTTGCTGAAAAGGGGGGTGTATGTGCTATGTTTGGTGATGCGTGCTGCACTTACATCCCTAATAATACGGCTCCCGATGGATCAATCACCCGTGCTTTGACAGGTTTAACTGCCCTTTCAAATGAATTAGCTACAAATTCTGGCATTTCTAACCCCTGGGATCAATGGTTTATGTCTACTTTTGGATCCTGGGGCCAATGGCTTAGGTCAGTTTTTATTTCACTTGCCGTTGCTTTTATCATTCTGTTGCTTGTGGCCTGCTGTATAGTCCCCCTAATTAGATCTATTGTGTCCCAGTATTTCACTGCCTCCGTGCCCAAAGCTTATCTGTTACACAACGAATGCATGCTTCCCATTTCTTCCTCCTTTCCTTCCACTCCTTCCCCTTCTCCTACTCTCTCCCGCGTTACTCCTGTATAACCCATAGAAAAAAAAAAAAAAAGGGGGGAATGTAGAAGAAGAATGTTCTCCTCAGCACTATGTGTTTCTTTGTGTTTGTAAAACTATTTTGTAACTTGCCAGTGAGAGACGCTTTGGCTTATGAATTAACAAAAAATCTGTTATTCCAGGGTTCAGGAGAAATAGTGTCCACTATGAATAAAATGTAAGCTGTTTCTTGTTTTCCTTTGCTCAGAGTGAATGTTTCAGGGACAAGGTCACAAGGCTGCAGAACTGGACATGTAGTTTATGCAAAGGCGTCTCTCCTGTGCTTAGCTTCCAAAACACAGATAATGCTTAGCTCAACAGACATATTGTTTAACTTTGCTGTTATGATAAGGATGTTCTTTCTGTCTTATTAATCATGAGATGCTGAAGTATAAAAAACCCCTCCTGGCTTTTGCTCGGGGTTCAATTGAGCTTTGCGGCTATAGGTTATACTCTTTTGAATCTCTACTTACTGCGACTCCAAATAAATAAATAAACGAGAATTGAGAAAATATTATCTGTCTGCTTTTCAGTGTGCATTTTTTCGTCCACACAATGCACAAACTGGACTCTGCACCACTAAAGGTTGTATCCTCCAAATCTTGTTTTTAATGGACTTTGAGGGTGGACTGTGTATTTTCCTTTTTAAAAAAAAAGGGAAATTGATTCCGGATATGTTTAGTTTTTTGTTATGTTTGTTTATCTTTTTAATGTACCTTATTATTGTCTTGTGTAATAGAACTTACTGTTGCTTTTTTCTAAAATTACTGTTGTGTGTTTCATTGTGAGTTTACTCACCGCCCAATTTAAAAGAAACCTGTGTGCTATTATTGGTAAATTTCAGGAGTTCCCAGTCTCTTAATAAAACTGGGTGGCGTAGTCGGATATTTTAATGGTGTCTAAGTTAGATTACCTATAAGTGTGACCAGACACCTGTTACAATTCACACACAGAGCACATAGAAGATCAAATACAGAACAAAGTATTTAACGTGCTACTTTAGTTACAATGGGATTTGAGAAACTAGTAAATTAAACGATTTTAAGATGAAGTTTATGATGTTCTACTTTAATGGCAAAATAAACTACGTGATTAAAGTGGAAATTTCGAGATTAAAGTTGACATTTCGTGCTTTTTCCCCCCCCCCACTGTGTGCCAATTTTTTTTTTGTCTGTACCCTAATAAGCTTTCATATGACACTCAGATGAAGGGCTACGACTCACCTTTTCACGGCGACTTTGATATGGGACTTTTTTTTATTTCGGGCACTGTGCGACTTTGTGAACTTGAGCTTTCGAGTTTCTCCGACACTCTGTCACTCGATCAACTTCCTTTTGTTGATTATACCACTGTTTAAACCAACAAATAGTACGTTTTTCTTTGCCTCCACTTGGTATTTGCTGAAATTCTTATATTTTCCCCATTGTCTTTTCACAGAAGGCTATTTATATTGATTTGCATATTCAAAGAGGCGTAATTCTGGGAGGAGTTGGGGTGGGACAGAAGGCGCATGCATGTGCGTTACTTTTCACGCTGATCGGGACTGATGTAGCAGAAGAACGTGGAAGTTTGTGTACGTACAGATTCCTGCATCTGTTTTTTTCTGTGCGTATGCACATTCCCGCTTTTGTGCTTACGCCATGTTATAGTGTGAGTTCTATGCACGGCCTTATACATGAGGCCCCTGGAGTACTAGCAGGTAACCCTGTTTAATGTCCACGTTGAATAATGTATTTTTTTGGAAAAAGAAAAAAAACAAGTCAGTATTGATGTCTTGGTTCAAAAAAAGCTCTTCAGGGAATCAGTACACATGAAGGCTGTGTCCAAAGTAATTAAGACTTTCTGTATGTGGTAGACTTATATAGTGAAGCAGAAGTGGAAATATAGGATGATCATTCCCAGCAGAAATGAGGTCAGTGGTCCTCTGGATTATGCAAGTCTATTCTACGGCAAACAGGTTAGTGGCAGTGTCACATTCAAATTTTTCCCCTGATATTCAGTAATCCCATCCCCATTAGACACATCTTAACCTTCCATACTTGACAATGTATATATTTGAATTGCATGAAATATCCCTGTATTATAATACAGTAAATGTTTATAACAGTTTGGCTTATTAAACATAACCAGGATGTCATTTTAGTGGAAACTGTTACACACCCATATCCCTATAATCCTTTGTAGCCATTTACAATTAAAGTATTCTACAGCACTGGATGCTGTAGTACTCTCTATATTCCTTTTGGTCTTCCTAATATTTCAGAAGAAAAAGCAATTCATTGTTCCTCCATTGTCTTTTTATTCTTTCATTCCTTTTGGGGTTCTTGTTCACTTGCTCAATAGTCACACCCTATAAATACTTCCAAAAGATTCAGTTTCTTCTTCTGCATTTTCTTTCCCCAATTTATTTGCATTTATCTGAACCACATAATTTTATCTCTACATGTACCAGGAAAATGATTACATGAGTTGTCTTTTACCCGTCTTCAACTATCCAGAAATCTCTAACTAGAACCTGTTGATTTTGATGAAAATACCTCAGTTTCATGACTCTTTGGCCCAGTTGCAAATATTGCGTGTAATCATTGAATTTCAGAAATATGAGTTAACATTATATGCCATTATTGTTCCAAAAAACAACACAGCTGGAGTTTAATTTTTTAAATTGTCTTTTGGTGTGTATTTCTGTAGCTGAAAAGGATATGTTCAAAACATAAAACATGTTGTTCAATGCAGTCTTTTTCCAAAAATTGTTTGAATATTTGGACCAGTCTTTTCGGTAAACAATTTCATGCTATGTAATATAGAACTGATTTTATGTGACACATTCCACATTTGTGGAAATTTCATTCAAATTTTGACACTGTTTGTGGGCCATCATCATATGAATGGTAGATCAAAGGCCGCAAACATTCCCGAGTGTCTTGGCTGTTTTTCTAAAATGTTATGTTTTCCATTATTTACTCTTCAGATTTTGTAGAGTGTTACTTAAAATACTAGTTTCTACTGTAGTGTCTTTTGTTTTCCAATTCAATATGGACTCTTTGCCAGGGAAATTTATGTGACTTCTGTGAACACACTGGTAATTTTTGCTTGGAAATTATCTGTTCATCTGGAACACAGCACTGTGTGCGACCAGGGTGTCCGTGTGTGTGTGTCTTCTGGTGAAGTGCGCATGCGCGGGGCCACGCATCACATGGTGCCGTGCGCAATGTTAATGCACTACTGTTCTAGTGCCTGTTATTGTAACGGGCTTAATGTCTAGTATATCCATAATCTCCTGGCCTAAGCTTAGCCACCAGAAATGAATTGTTACTGTTCATGCATTTATTTTAACAGAGATCTTGTCATTGTTTTTTTGTCACACTCAAATCCCACAGTAAACAGTCTGCCTCAAATGCAAGTTCCTTCATTATAGCCCAATAGGAATTTAGCAAAAGATTTTGGTCACCCTGTCAGTGTAAGGGGTTTTAATATTTTGAAAGGCATCTTTGACTCCTGCTGATGTTCACTACATTTTGAATAGCATCTGACCAGAAGAGTATCTTTCTAGATGTTGCTTCTTTCCTTAAGGGTAGCCTAGACCAGGGGTGGGCAGATTCAGTCCTGGAGGGCCGCAGTGGGTGCAGGTTTTTGTTCCAACCCAGTTGCTTAATAAGAAGCACTCATTGCTCAAGTAACACTTCTGCTTCACTTTAGTTGTCTCGCTCGTTAAGATTTTGAACCCTTATTACTTATTTTAGTCTTAAACAGCTGTAGTATTGATTTTTAATTGTTCCTTATTAGCAATAACATGCAAATGACAAAAGAAACCAGCAGTTCTCCATTTAGCTTGTTACCATTTATGCCTGTGTGTATTCATCATGCACTATTGGGTTTAATTAAATACTTGGAAGGAAAGTGAAGAGAAAAAAGTAAAGCACTGAGAATAACTCGTCTGTTTTAGACTTCAAATCATTTGGATGATATCCTTAGAAAGGAAAACAAATCTAGGATATGAGAATGGCCTTACATAGCAGAGTTAAAGCACTAACAAGCCATGAAATTAAATAATTGACAAGGATTGGTTTTTAATTAAGCAACTGTGTTAAAGAAGAAACCTGCAACCACTGCGGCCCTCCAGGACTGAATCTGCCCACCCCTGGCCTAGACAACTCCTCATCATTTGCGTTCTTCTTGGATGCCTTGTATTGTGTTGCTGCCAATGTAAAATTGTTTAAGGGTTTCTAATCTTCGATTGGTAAAATGATAATCTGTAAGTATTTTTCTATCCATTGGTAATTTAACTTAGCTTAGTTTAAGGTACGAGAGGTGTAAGCAACTTATTTCTCTGTCATCTTGCTATTCTGCTCAAAAGTTGGAAGAGGACCAGGAGATGAAACAGTCAATACCACAAGCAAATTGAAACCAAGAACACAAAACATTTTGCACCTAATCGGGGAAAATAGTAAGTTCAGAAACCGAAGATGCGAGAAATTCACATTGTGTTCAATTCTGTTTTTGTATCCAAATCATTGCTTTGAATAAATCATTGCACCAGTATTGAAGGTGTCGCCATCATCCGAAACCACATTCTTTGGGAACTCAGAACAGCATGCCGGTCACGAGATTTATAACATGGCAGCACCCTTATGCAAAGCAAAATAATATTGCAGCATTGTAAAATAAATATTCACTATGATCAGGGAAAAAAATACAAAAGTAACTTCACAGAAATGTTCCAGAAATAAAGAAACCCTAATTCCCACATACAATACATGTTTACAAGCAAAAGTGTAAGAGAAATAAAAATTGAATGTGAACATCTCATAACCAGTCCAATAAGTAGATGTTTCACATACTAATACCAACAGTAACCTTGCAAAGTCTCATTCATATTCTCCAAAAAACTGTAAAGTCACATCAGACCGTCATTCTTTTCACAAAAAAAATAATAAATCCGAACACAGATGCAAAGTATAATGTCAACAGTAATGCTCAACTGAGATTGTTTTGTTCAACTCCAAAAATAAGGCTTTGAAATTAAAAAAGTAATAGTGATACTGATAATAGTTATTGCCCGAGTGGGGACAAGCAAATCAAAGATAGCATGACCAGATGATGCATTATCGTAAGCGAAACCTAGATTTTTTAACCAAAAAGTTAATCCTACCTGTCACCAAAAAAAAAAAAAAAAAAAAAAAAATGTCCGAGAAAAATACAAGGATTCTATTAAAAATCAAGAATGCACACATCAACAAGAGAAATTTTTATATCCAATCTCAGATACTAGGAAGTGTATGGAGCCGATCTTTATAACCTTGACCCCTTATGACACGTGCAGTGGTTACTCCCGGCAACCATAGAAACAGGTACAACAAAACTGCACAAAATGAGATAGATAAAAAAAACCTTAACAAAATAATGAAAGATTGAAAAGTGAAAGTTAAGGTACAGAATTAATTATGAAACCATGTGTCAAGATGAAGGAAAAGCTGGCTTTTCTTTGTGAATGAATATGGTATTAAAGGATTAAAAGAATATGAACTTGCATATTGATATTTGGAATTGAATTATTTGCCATCATTACATTAAAAACATATCTAAATAGGCATTAGTTCAAAGCCATAGCCTAGAACAAACTTTTGTCACACATGTGCGTAAAGGAGGAAGCAAAATGGAGCAAATGAATGTAATTCCTTGCCAGGCCAGGGGGTAGCAGGGTGCACTAAACCTTACTCTTATTTCTGCAGACAAAATAGGTAAATTCTGCCTGATTCAATCCTAACGACATTACTTCTGGTTCCAGCCCTAAGAACAAGCACTTCCAGATATGGACCTCAAGGATGACGTCACTTCCAGTTTCCTGCCTTAAAAGACCAGTCAACTTCCATATAAGTCAGTTCACTTTTGGACTCCAATCTATGCACATCAGTGCACTTTTCATAACCCTTTTGCAGCCTGGGATAATATACAGGTGGCTGTTCCAAACCGTTGAGTATGTCGAGGCTGGTTCTTTCACTCTTTGTAGTCAAGCCCTCTGGACCTGGTGGTTTATGACTATTAAGAGGTTAGAAATCCAATTTTCTATCACACTAGTTTATGGTACAGTCCTTTGCTTTTCATGTTTAAAAAACTAAATGTATCTTATGAGTGATACATATCCTGATTAGTTACAATCATGTTAACATTTAGGCTTTCTAAACTGTACTCTATGCCATTCCGATTTTCTACGTTAAGGAAATGATTACTATGCTCAACACATTTTCTAGCGTCAACATTTTGTGCTATTGTGGCACCAATGTCTCTCTCAGTTTATCATATATTTTTCTTCCGTTGTTTCTCTTGTTCGCTCTTCCAAAGTGTGTCATCACCTCTATTTTATGACCACCATAAGAACCTCCATTGTGAATCTCTGCAGTCGGAACTTAATGACAGACATTTTCTTCATGCTTGTTTCTTTTACCAACCTGGAACCACAATATTAGCCTATTGCTCAGAATCAACCATCAGCTTTTGGCTTCCTTCTGCTGAAATCACATGTCTGCAGCGAGAGAGTTAATGACAGTAATCTACAACACCTTGATTATATGTTGCTGTTGCTGGACACTGGGTGTGCCTTGGTGAAGATGGCTGTAGTAAATAACAAGCCTTTTATTTAAAATTGTTTTGCTGCATCCCCTTGACTTTGTTCTAAACATAAACCTGTCTTAGGTTTGGTGAGTCAATTCCTCCTCACCGATTGCAAGTTTGTCTAACCGAGACATGGCAACAACCTCATGACTTTTCCCAACTTAACAAATCCACTCCCCCAGGGTTTGTTTACATCTCTCAACCCCGTGGCTCTGGCCAGGGAGGAGGTCTTGCATTAATGCATCATGAGAAGTGGAAAGTCCTGCCGTTGTCTGTTCCTGCCTTCAGTTCATTTGAATCTCTTGTGTGTCAATTGGACCTATTCCTACTATTATTGCAACGGTTTACTGGCCCCCTAAATCAAATAATGACTTTCTGAACGACTGCTCTTTTTCTTACACAGTTATCTAATGTTTCATCAAACAATACTTCTAGGGGATTTCAATATACATATGGATAATATCAATGTCCCTATTACTAGAGACTTTATATCCTGCCTTGAGATCTTTGGATTCCAAAAGCATACTGATGTTCCCACTCATTCCAAAGGACATATCTTGGACTTGATTTGCTGTTCTGGAGTTAGCCCGCTTGATTGTACTGCAGATGAACTCCCCATAACTGATATTTTCTTAATTTCATTCAATGTTAAACTTGCACTTTCCAATACTAAGCTTTCCCATCTTATGTCTTTCCGTAATATTAAGATTATTAACTTAGACTCTTTCCTCTAGTTTTGATTCGCTTATGGACATTCATAATTTATCCACTCCTGAAGAACTGGTCTCACACTAACACTGGACTGGTATTCTTAACTCTCTTGCTCCATTAAAAACCAGATCTGTTTCTTTCTCTTTTTCTGCTCCCTGGTTCACTCCTGAACTTCTGCTTTTGAAAGCCAAATGCCGGCAACTTGAACGGTTGTATAAAAAAACTGGACTCTTTGTTCACAAAGATGTACAAAAACTATACTTTATTACAAGGACTGTATTTCCCAAACTATTATACTCACACTTTTTCTTCCAAAGAAGGCAACACCAAGTCATTGTTTTCACTTCTTAATAAATCACACAATCCCCGGATTCTTTACCTTCTCACCTTTACTCAACTGATTTTTGAAATTCCCTTATGTCCTTTTCTAATGAAAAAATCCAGAAGATTCACCAGTCTCTCGGTACGGAAAAATAGTGGCTATTCAACTTCATTCTCATTTATCTCAAAAAAATCTGTATGAACAGTTCTAGTCTGGTTTTCGTTCCCTCCACAGTACAGAAACGGCACTTACAAAAATTACTAATGACCTCCGTTTGGCAGCTGATTCTGGTTTAATTACTATTCTCATCCTCCTTAATCTGAGTGCAGCCTTTGACACCTTTGTCACACTTCTGTTCTCAATAGATTATCTTTGATTGGTTCAGATCCTACCTCTCAGGCCGCACTCAGTTTGTTCAGTTTAAAAAACTTTCACATCCCAACCCACCGCTGTTACTTCATGTGTGCCCCAGGGCTCTGTCCTGGGGCCCCTCCTTTTCATTATTTACCTCCTTCCCCTTGGACATATCTTTCGTAAATATAACATTAGCTTCCACTGTTATGCTGTTGACAACCAGCTCTATCTCACTAGCAAACCTACTGTTTCCTTTCCAACCTCCTTGCTTATTGATTGCATAGCAGAAATCAAATCTTGGTTGTCTTCAAATTTTGTTAAATTAAATAGTGACAAAACTTAGGTTCTCCTCATTGGTACAAAATCAACATTATCCAAAACTTATCATTTTCCTTTGTTATTGATAATTCCTCTGTCTCCCCTTCCCCACAGGTTAAGAGTCTGGGTGTCATCCTTGATAGTACTTTATCCTTTCAGTCCCACATCAATAACATCTCCCGGTCTGCATATTTCCACTTGCGTAACATTAATCGTATTCGCCCCTCCCTCACTCCCCACATCATTGCTATCCTTGTTCATAGCCTTATCACTTCTCGTCTGGATTATTGCAATTCCCTTTTCTTTGGTCTTTCTCGCAAATCTCTTTATAATTTAATAATATAATATAATATAATTTAATATTTTTGCTGCTGGAATATGTGAATTTCCCCCTGGGATTAATAAAGTATCTATCTATCTATCTATCTATCTATAAACTTCAACTGGTCCAGAATTCAGCTGCCTGCATCATTACTAGAACCCCCTCTATATCACTCCCGTTTTGCAGCAGCTTCACTGGCTTCCAGTCAAGTTCCACTTTCAATTCAAAATTCTTCTGTTAACCTTTAAGGCTATCCACAACCTTGCCCCTCCATATCTGTGACCTCCTCCATGTTGCCATTCCCTCCTGCACCCTTAGATCCTCTTCCTCCATCCACTTGACTGTCCCCTTCGTCTGTCTTACCACTATGGGGAGCAGAGCATTCAGTTGCTCTGCTCCCCAGCTCTGGAACTCACTACCATCTGAGCTTAGAAATATTGAATCATTTTCACTTTTCAAATCTAAATTTAAAACTGTTTAAGACTGCTTTTTCTCTTTAATTACAATTGCTGTCTGATTTTAATTTTTATATATTTTAGTTTTGTTTATAATGTGTGTTTTATCTATTGTTCGGTGTCCTTGAGTGTTTAGAAAGGTGCCTACAAATAAATAAAATGTATTATTAATTCCTTTGGACCGTTCTCCCACAGACTGTAGTTTTATCAGCTCCTCTAGGCACAGGAAATGTTGGAGTTTTTAAGAACTGGTTTTTAAAGTTGTGCACTTGCCACACTAAAATATTCTAGTTTCAAGTTGCAAGGAATAAAAGATTGAAAGAGCTAGTTGACTGTTATGTGCTGTTGTGTACGGTCCTCCTAAACTAAATGTAGATTTCATACTTTTTTCAATTATGTCTGATAAAATGTTGTCTACTCTTGCAAACAGACGTCCTAAGAAAAAAAAAAAAAAAAAAAGAAAAAAAAAAAGATTTTAGAAAAGGAATTGTCCGATTTTTTTTATCCTGAATTATGCTTACCTATGACAGAATATAGATTTTAGGTGAGTTACATTCATGTTCGCTATCCTTCTAAACCTATGTTAAATAAATACCTTCAGTTATTTGTCTCGTTCAGTCTTGCTCAGTCAGTTAATCGACCCACTCATGAATGTGGTCATATAGTTGATCTTATTTTATCCACTGGGATATCTACCGTATTACTGATACCGACACTGAAGATGTCTGCTTTTCTGATCATAGGCCAGCGGGTTTTAATAGGACTGTTCCTCAATTCCCTTTTCTTAGCACATCTGGCAATATCCTGGACTCTGGATTCCTTTAAAATCTGACAGTAGAAGTCTAAAGCCCAGCCATGGCTAAATAATGTCTCCTGGGCTCTTAGGCAAGATTGCATGAGGACAGAGTGGAAACAGAAAAAAAAGATAAGTTGCAATTGTCTTCTCATTCTGAAAAATAAGCAGGCCGCTTTTCAGGTCAGGTCACGCCGAAACCACTTTTGGAGAAGTCTAGTCAAAAAAAAAAAAAAAAAAAATAGCAACCCTGTATAAAAATAGGAATGACTATGGAAGAAGATCAAGAAATTAAGCAAATTACTTTTGTGATAGAAATTTCTAATAATTGTCCAGAGGTTTGCTTTTTATAATTAGCTCTTTTTAACTCCCCTCCTGCCACAATTTTACAGTGTCTAACAAAGCTTGTGAAGGTTTACAGAAATTTCTATAGAAATGACCGAAAATGTCAGATGTCTTCTCACCCTTTGTTTCTGATATACTTCCCTATTGATCTTGCATTGTTGTTTTTAATCAGTTCAAACCGGTTTCTTCTTCATTTGATGCAATTCCGTTAAAGAAGCATTTGATACAATAGGTCTTAGAGTTCTTCCCATTATAAAGTCCTGCCTACTTTCTGACACTGTTTTGGCACATTTCAAACATGTGGTGGTTCCACAAAGTATTAATGAGAGTTGCCTCTTGTGGCAACTATCAACCCATCTCAAAATGTCTTTACTGTGTAAAATGCCATGCAAAGGTTGTTTATTCTCAACTTCTGTATTTTCCTTAAATTTTCAAAGCAAACTTCATAGAACAGAGTGTCCATTTGAAGGCGACTATAGATCTACTTGCTGTTCACTCTAGTGATTGGGCTATGTTACTCAGGTAGGACCTTTGACACCATCAAGAATAACATGGGCCTGGAAAGACTTGATCTTGGGGTACAGCACACTATTAGTTCTCTCTATAGTTTAAGCATAGAACCTTTTCTGTTAACATTGGCAACTTTTCCCCTCCCTTACTCTTGTCTGCTTTGAAGTCCTCCAATGTTCCATTTCAGGACCTATTCTTTTTTATGCTCTGTATATGCTTAGAGGTGTAGATATGCCCTAGAGAGGACACGAATGAAGGTAAGTAGGCACAAGACAGAATACATGTGTGAAAATGAGAGGGAGGTCAGTGGAATGGCGAGGATGCAGGGAGTAGAGTTGGCAAAGGTGGATGAGTTTAAATACTTGGGATCAACAGTACAATTGTACAATTTCAGAAAATTGTGAATTTCCCCTGGGGATTAATAAAGTATCTATCTTTCTACAAAGTAACGGGAATTGTGGAATAGAAGTGAAAGAGTGCCGGCAGGGTGGAGAAGAGTGTCAGGAGTAATTTGTGACAGACGGTTATCAGCAAGAGTGAAAGGAAAGGTCTACAGGATGGTATTGAGACCAGCTATGGTTATATGGGTTGGAGATGGTGACACTGACCAAAAAACAGGTGACAGTGCTGGAGGTGGCAGAGTTAAAGATGTTAAGATTTCCATTGGGTGTGACGAGGATGAACATGATTAGAAATGAGTACATTGGAGGGTCAGCTCAAGTTGAACGGTTGGGAGACAAAGTCAGAGAGGCGAGATTGTGTTGGTTTGGACATGTGCAGAGGAGAGATGCTGGGTATATTGGGAGAATGATGTTAAGGATAGAGCTGCCAGGGAAGAGGAAAACCTAAGAGAAGGTTTATGGATGTGGTCAGAGAGGAAATGCAAGTGATAGATGTAACAGAGCAAGATGCAGAGGGCAGGAAGATATGGAAAAAGATGATCCACTGTGGTAACCCCTAACAGGAGCAGGAGATCTGCTTCTATTAAAAGATCTGGATACACAACATGTCATTTCATTGCTATGTGAATGATGCACAGCTCCTTCTAAATCCTAATGACGAGTTCCATCAGGACACTCAGCGACTGTCTTGAGGAAATTAAATATTAAATGACAAATAGCTCCCTCAAATGAAACAAACAAACCATAGGTCATTTTAGTTGGTTCACCTAAATGTACCGATTATTTTACAAACTATCTAGGACAACTGTCATCATATGTAAAAACAATGGCAAAGAATCATGTGGTTTTTCAAATTTAGAAAGCAAATTAACTGTTTTTCGGGGTAGTTGACTTAGAACAATCTTAAAAATTAAGCTTTTTTCTCATTTCATGACTTAGAAAAAGTTAAGGTATTTATTGTTTAAATAATCTGGCTGGAATGTCCTATGCAGTGTGACAGGTGTCCATGGTTGTTGTCTGGCCAGGACGCCAGCGAGATGGAAGGACAGAGGGAGTGAGCACCTGTGAGGCATTACCTCCCCTGGGATAATGGAGGACAGCTCTCCTGGGCAGCTATATCACCACAGGTTCCTCCAGTGTAAAAGTGTAAAAGTCTGTCACTGCCTGCTTATGTTGGGTAAGGGCAGCTCTTCATGCCCCATGAGTCCGCAAGTTAGTTGAGAATGTAGTAGCTAGACTACTTACTGGAACTAAGAAGATAGAACATGTCACCTCAGTTTTAGTGTTTCTTCATTGGCTCCTTATACAGTACCTATAGAAAGTATTCACCCCTTGAACATTTTCACATTTTATTATTATTATACAACTGAGTCACAATGGATTTCATTTTGACTTTTGGACATTATCAAAAGTGACAACAGCAAACAGATCTTTGCCAAGTGGGCTAAACTAATTACAAATATGAAACAAAATAGTTGACCCCTTTAATGTAACACACTTAATGTAAATCATCACTGGTGTAACTAATTGGTTTTAGTTACATAATTAGTTAAATGGAAATAACCTAACTATAGTCAAGATTTTTCAGTTAATTGGACATACATTTGCATTCATACTACAAACTGTGATGAGCAAGTATGGTGGCCTAGCCTACACAAAGAAAGAAAAACTTAGCAACTCCATGAAAAGGTGATTGAAAAGCATATGTCAGGGCATGGAGACAAAAAAATATCCAAGCCACTGAATATTTCTTGGAGTTCAGTTATGCCAATTCCTAAGAAATTAGAGTATGTCACAGCTGTAAAACTTTCTAGAGAAAACCATCCACAAAAATGGAGTGGTCATGCAAGAAGACGACGACTAATGAGGAAAACCACCAAAAGACCTATGAGAAATTTAAAGATACTACAAGCTACAGTGGCGAGATTGGAAAAATGGTGCAGACATCAACTTTTGTCTGGATGCTTCACCAGTTGCAGCTCTATCCCAGGGTTAAAAAGCCACTGTTGGGGGGGAAAAAAAATGTACTGTAGGTGATGAGTCATTAATAGGAGTCTTTAAAGTTATCTGGAACAAGTTTCTATGGTCGGATATGAGCTAAGTCTCTGGTTTAGTTTGGTGGTATTAGCATCATGCTGGTGGGACGCTTTTCTTCAACAGGCCCTGGAAAGCTTGGATGGAGGGATAGATAGACTAAAAAGAAAGAAAACTTCTGATTTGACAGTCACAGCCACAGTAAAGCCTTATGCAGGCATATTGACACTTGTAAAAAGGAGCAGCATTGTTCATAAAGGCACTCAATTTTGTTTTGATTCTCTCCTTTACTACTACCTTCAGGGGGTCAAAATGAAAGCAGCAAAATCTAGGGAAATTATGAAGGAACCCCGATGCAGTCTGCAAAAAACAATTACACATTTGGAGAAGATTTGTTTGTAGCAAGACATCAACCCCAAGCATAAAGCTAAAGCTACACAGAAATGACTTTAAAACAACAATGTCCTGGAGTGCCTGAGTCAGAGTCCAGATCTCAGTCCAATAAAAGAATCTGTGCCTGGACTTGAAAAAGGCTGTTCACTCACGACCACTATGCAAGCTAACAGAGCTTCAGTAGTTTTGTAAAGAAGGGAGAAAATGGCAGCTGTGCAAAGCTGATAGGGACTTAACAGAGATTCAAGTCAGTAATGGCTGCCAAAAGTGCATCTACTAAGTACAAGCTTGAAGGTGATGAATGTTTATGTAATCAATTATTTCTTAGATTTTTAATTAATTTGGACAAGTTTGCAAAGATCAGTTTTCACTTTGACAATAAACTGAATTAACTGAAAGCTGCATAATGAACAATTTGAGCAGCCAGTGAAAACCATATTGTAGTAGTCAATCCTACTAGAATTAAAGCCACTATGATTTAATGTTGTACAATAGTAAAATGTAATAACTTCCCTAGAGTGTTTTATAGGCACTGTATATAGAATATATTTCAATGTTTGTTTTATAAGTGCTGAATGAGCTGGTCCTTTCTTATATTGCTATATACTGCCCCAAGATGATTAAGAGCTTCTACTATTGAGCTTCATTTGGCTTTTCTACGATTACATTGTAAAAATGAAGGGTAACCTTACTTTGGTGGTTACTGTGGATCAGTTTACCTTTTAAATATCAGATATGCTTATTCTGTCACTGTTTTTAAATCTTGATTCAAAACTTACCCATTTTGTAGCATTCCAAGTCCGTTTATTGTATTTTATGTGCTTGTTTTGTTTATGATGTCTTAGTATAAGTATGTGGATGTTTTTATTAATCACTTGTTGACCAAAGTTCTGAACAAAAGTGTAATAAAAAGTTTAAATTCATTTAAAAAATAAAATTTGCTTTCTTGCTGACGAATAAAAAAGTAATTACATAATTATATTGAACAGATAATTAAGCCAAGTTAATACAGCAGTTTTCTTTTTAGGGTTTCTTAATTTCTGTTCTTGTTCTCAGCATCACTTTCTAGACTAGAAATTTTATCTTAAATTTTTACATGACGACTACATTTTTAGAGCCTCCTCTTAATACATACAGTACCATATGTGATAATTTTTCAGTCTTGTCTGAAAAAGTTTCCGCTGTTAATATGCTTCTGTTAAAACAAATATTTCTTTGACCACCATTTTGAACAATTTAGCTGAAATTTAGAAGACCTACTTTGTGACCCTATTCTTAGCCCATTTGCTGTTCATATGGGAAGTGTGCATTCTCGCTCGCTGTGTGCATGGGTTTGAAAAAAGGTACTCTGATATTCTCTTTCACTGAGAACCCTGAAAAGTATTTCTAATAGACCATATAATGATGCTTTGCTCTCTTCAGGCCCAGCACCACAGAAGGACAAAAGGAAGGAATTGCCTCCTGAACCTGAACACTCCAACTCACTCAGATTTAGGCCAAAGGATTTTTCAGCACTTTGATTACTTAACTTGCATCTTATAAAACAGATGTACTTTGACAGTGGCCTGATAACTGCAATTGCCAGTAACCTCTAATTCATGCCACAAGTGACATGTCAGCACAGTTTTAAGTGTGGCACACATACTCATTCATCCAAATTACACCGACTCCATTAGCTCTATTTTTCAAGCTAATACAGTATAATAATGTGTCAACTTTTAGGCTACATGCTATTTTCTGCATTTCATTCCTACAAGCAGGAGCAAAAATAGCAGCTTTCATAGTTTTGAAAAATCTTTTGTGGAAATTTCACAACATCTATGTATCAAAAAATGAGGTAAAGTGCTTTATAAATTTTTATTTTCATTAAGTCTCTATTGTTTGTTCAGCGAGTAACTAGCTCTCTAGTTACAATTGTGGATATCCCATGTATAGCATGTTTATCTTGCATCAACATTTATAAAAATTTTATGTTGAATATCGATTTTTTTTTTTTTTTTTAAGGAAAATCAGTGCTGTATGAAATCAAGAACAAACCATATTATATGTTTTGTTTCAGCAGTTAATAGGGTAATAATAATAATAATTTTCTCTTTAATAATAAAAATCTTTTCTCAGTACTCAAAGCGATATCCACACAGGGAGGAACTGGGGTAATGGAATATTCAGTAAGTAAGGAATCTGATGTTATAACACCAAATTTCAATAAATGAGTATATCTTTGTACACAATTTATTGTAAATGAACGTGAGAGTTTGATAGTTGCAGTGAACATATTTTAACCAAAATATCTCTGCTCCCCTCAGAAATTCACATCAAGATTTTATTCCTGGTGCCATGCCTGGTTTACCAGTAGCAAAGTGAATAAGACTAGGGGTAATTGATATGGAGAGCTCCAGAAGATACCAAGAATCATTAATAAAAGATGAAGAACACAACATTTCATGTCTACAGTGTTCATTTTAGGACATGCTCCCTCTGAATATAATATCAGGAAACAAACAAAAAATTTTTAAAGGGCAAACCAGGAAGAGAGACGCAAAACAGAAAGGGATCCAAACTGGGAGATTGAAAATTGCCAAAACAATGTTGCACTCAAATTCCCAATGTTCAGTTTCAATTCATTTCTTCTTATTTTCTACCTGGCCATGATTATCCGATAGGCAAAAGCGGCTTTGTGATTGGCAGTTTCATTTTTGGTGCAATTCTTGCAGTGTTCGATTGGTGGTGTTTAGGTTTTCTCCAAGTTGCACTCTCTTCTCCAGCAGCTTAAACTGGCAAATATCTTGCACAATATGTATAAGATGTAAATGAATGAACGGTCCCAACTCAATAACAATAAGTAATGAAATGAGAAGTGTACAGTATAGTATGACAGAACATATCGTTGTAAAAACTAATATTTATTAATTTTTAGTTTTATTTCATGCAACACTTTTTGGGGAATAAGAAGAATACAGTATTAGCAGTTTTGCCCTGGAGAATTGGATGCTTAAGATACTGTAAGATGTAGTATTAACTTCCTTTATTTCATTGAAATTGTATAGAGGATGGTGGTGAGAATAATAAGAATAACAAAAGTAAAAAATAAAAATTAACAAAGAACAATAAATAAGGACAGAAATAAAAGGTATAAACAAGAATATAAATAAAAATAACGAATAAAAATAAATAGAATACAAAATAATAAAAATGAATAAAAGTAAATAAAATTTTAAAATACAAATTAAAATGATGCAAGTAATAAAATAAAAAGAATAATGTGCAATTTGATTTAGAGGAGGAAGAGGATGATGATAGTAGTAATAATGCAGTGTTGGCCAGACAAATGAAAAGTGTGAAAGAGTATTGTGCACTATTACCGCTTCTGTACGCAGCATCTGATCTAGTGTTTATACGTGATTCTGTGTTTGTTTTAATATAATAGCTGCTAGTATAAACAAGGTTCTTTCTTTAATTGGCTTATTGGTTGATTGCATTTTTTAATAGAGCATATATCGCCTATAGTGAAGTAAAAAAAAAAATATATATATTATCTTCCCTTTTTTTTCCTTCTTTCTTTCTTGCTCGCTCTTTTCACCACACAGTTGAGTAATTTTATGCTCCAGTTTTTCTGGGTTGTATTATCATGTCCTTACCCAGCAGTTCATTTTAGACTAGAACACCCCACACTCAGTTTGTTTATATGTTGTGTTATGTGGCTGATGTAAAAATCTCTTCATTTCTCAGATTTATTCACATGGATCATATGCCAGCATTACGCCACAAGGCCAATGGGGCACCCTGAAGGCTTCACACAAGGCAACCCAGGTTGCCCAAGTGTACTGTCTGGGTAGCTCAGGGATGTTCATGGTGTTGGCACTGGATGTGGTCAAGGGGCAGGCCAGGGATCACATGTGGGTAGAAGGTGGTGACCCCAGAAACTCCATGCTGGTGCACAGTAAAAGTGAGCTCGAGTTTGGCCAGTACTGGAACCAAACCTTGAAATGGTTGCTGAGCCATGACGGTTTTGGCAACCCACCAGGAGTAGTGCGAGGGTGGCCAGGTCTTTGATAGCCCGGCCATGAGCAACAAAAACACCCTGGAGGTCTATGCCCACCTCTTTCCCAAGGTGCAGATGACCATTTGTCAGTGATGGTCGAGAGATGGGTCAGCCAAGCCCCAGTACAAGGGTAAGAGGCTTGTTGGCTTCAGCACAAAAGCGGGAATGTGCATATGCACAGAAAAATCCAGATGCAGGAATCTGTGCGTATGCAAACTTCCACGTTCTTCCGCTACATAAATCCTGATCAGCGTGAAAAGTAACGCACATGCATGCACCTGCTGTCCCACCCCAACTCCTCCCAGAATTACGCCTTTTTGAATATGGAAATCAATATAAAATAACCCTTAAGCTCAGCCTTCTGTGAAAAGACAATGGGAAAAGCACGGGGGAAAAATAAGAATTTCAGTGAATACCAAGGCAAGGAAAAATGTACTATTTGTTGGTTTAAACAGTGGTATAAATCAACAAAATGAAGTTGATCGGAGAAATTCGAAAGCTCACACAGTGAGCCCGAAATAAAGAAGTCACATATCAAAGTTGTCGTAGCCCACCGTCTGAGTGTCATATGAAAGGTTATTTTGTTCTGTATTTGATCTTCTATGTGCTCTGTGTGTGTGAGAATCACTACCTGCTTCTTAAAACGGGCTCTCTCTTTCTCCAACAGGACACAGAATCCATTACATTCGTAATATTACAGCTCTGAATAATTAAAATATACTGATGTATACGGGATAATTTTTTCATGATGATAGGAATAAAAGCATGTTATTAAACATGGTGTCGCAGTGCTTGTTCATGCCTCACGCAAGATGATTGCTGCACCATGCGCGACCTTCAATGAAATAATTTAATTTATCGCAGCAGTACCGTCTTTCAAAAATACTAACCTCCAATTCTTGTCCATACTTTTCTTTCTCCCAATACAGATGGCTTAACATCTAAGGAACATTGAAATATCTTTGTAGTACACGTTTATTCTATCTATCCTACCAGTGTCGTGCCAGCCCAGCAAGAATAAAGCATGAGGTATAGAATAATCCGTGAACTAGCCAGCGCTGCGGCACCGTGTCCTCACGTTTGATTATTAACAATATAGATTTAAATGAAGTTAAAGTTTTATCTGTATAATATCAACATATTTTGCTGCATTTCATCTTAAAAATGATATAGTCATATGTAAATATGCGCTTTATACAGTGGCACAGGTTGTGCAATATTCTAACTGTTGTGCAAGTTTACAGTGAGGTAATTGTACTTAAGTACAAACAGTTCTACAAGGAGCACTTGATGGACTGATTGAGTATGTTTATAGTTCTTGGGATGAAACGGTTTCTGAACTGCTAGGTCCTTGCAGGAAAGGCTCTGAAGTGTTTTGCCGTGGCTGAGGCAGCGTGTACTTGATGCTGTATCCCAATAATTCTCTTTCCAATCAGCTGCTGCTGAGATTCCAAACTCAGATACAGTTATATAAACACTCCGAGTGGTGCAGTGAGTAATATGGAAAAAGATGATCCACTGTGGCAACCCTTAACGGGAGCAGCTAAAAGAAAAAGGTGCAGTTATGGTATTTGGAATACTATGGCTATTCCCTGGACCATTATATTGCTACAGGTTAATTACAATCCGATGCATTACACTAAAACAATATGCAGTTTCAGTGTATTTATAAAGCCGCGTCAGGAATGTGGATCTAAGAAAGAAAGGGTAACCACACAGGAACAGCAGCACTGCTTTGACGCTGGGTGCCGCCAATCTGCAGAACCGAGCAGAGAACTTGTGTACACCAGGGTATGAGGTACCGTGGAAATGTGTGTGGCTTTACGCCAAGTTTAAGTTTTATACATCGCGATTTGGGCGTCGAAACGTTCGTACGCAACATTTCTGTGCGTATGCACCGTTTATACATGAGGCCCCTGGTCTTCAACCAGTGGAGTGCAGTCTCGCCCCAGTACTCCCAACCAACAGCTGATCCAGATAAGCAGCCCTCGCAAATGCTGTTATTACCCAGAAGTGAGGAAAGTGCCAAGCAAGGCCATGTTGCTTTGGCTACATAGCACTGGGCAACTCTTGAGGCTCTCTCGCTCTCTCTCTTTTTCCCCTCACTTTCACAGCTGCTTGTGAATTCCCTCCAAAAAGAACAGTAGTACCTAGGCAGGGGCATGGTGGCATCTCCCCTGAGCCCTGCAACCTCTACCTCCAGGCCCAGACATCACCTGACACCTTTTTTCAGCACTCGTTCTTCCTTTGGATGCCTTAATGCATGTGGGCCAACAAGCTAACTTGCTGGGCATGCAGCCATAGGCTGAAGATGGACTCAACCAAGTAGGTGAGCAAGACTGCCCTCCCACCTGTCCCTGTAATCTCTCCCTCTGGTTTTCTTGCACCCGAACTGACGATTCTCTCCCTTCAATTCCAGAGATGATTAAGAAACTCACTGGTACTGCTGGGTGACCAACATGGGGAACCAGTATAGCCAGATCCTCGCCAGCTTTGTCACTGCCAGCTAAGGCATAGGCCTGCTTCCCAAGGACACTGGCTGATGCAGTGTTATAGGGACACCATCATGTCCCCACCTCTGGTCTTGTACATGGACCGTGACTGCTGTTCCCTCCTCAAGAAATCCAAGGTAGTGCCTATGTTCCACAAGTGGGATCGGGTTGTGGTGCGGCTTGACATGTGGCATCTCATGCCACCATGAAGAGCCACCTGCTCTACAGCCTGTTAATGGGGCGTCTCTCCTTTGCCATTTTCGAGTGGGACAAGGGAAGTTGCCCGGCTGCGCTATGCCTATGCTGCCAAGGGAGGGACAGGACCTTGCGGTTGCATCTTACTTAAGGATCTGGCCTGGCACTACCGCTGGCACACATACAAGACAGGATGACATGGGGCAGGGCAGACTGGCCGGCTCATTGAGGAGATGCTGGAGGCCTTCGGGAGCACCAGAAAAACTATAGGCACCCCGCTGCTGGATCATGGCTAGATCCAGGACATTTGGAAGATTCAGTGGTGCTCAATCAGTGGTGAGTACAGATGGAGCTGTGAGCTGTGGGCAGTGGGTTTCTTTGCACCCCTCATTCCTTCTCACTTTGCTTTTGGTTCATGCGGGTACTACACTCACACCTGGGACATGGCACAGCAGGCTCTGGAGCAGACTGCCCATGCCCAGGGCCTTGGCACTGGCTTCAGAGGCCACCTTGGCCATGTGATTGTGGGTCCAGAGCTGACTGCCACCCAGGTTTTTCCATTCCCTGACCCCCAAGACCCGTCCCGCCTAGCTCAAGACCACATGGATGTGGCCGAGTTCATTGTCAGGCATCCCCCTCCATTCTCTCCCCCTGCCAGTGGTCACTGCTGTTCCTCAGTCTTCACCATCACCACCCAACCCTTCTGTGTCACGTGCCACACTGTGGTGGCACAGGAGACAGAGTAGGAGGCAAAGAGACTGGAGGCAGAGGAGCAAACAGCAAGGAATTCCCCTCCAACAGAGAAGTAAATCTGCCAGCACTGTGGCCCTTTTTTCATAATTTGATTCTGCAAATAGGCCTGTTTATGTTTTTAAATAGTGTTCATGACAGTTAATGGCAAGAAAGGCAACTTTTTTTAGAATAGGATTTTGAATGTTTATAAGGAAGCCTGCTTTTTTTTTTTTTCTTTCATTTTTTGCTATGGGGGATGAGCAAAATCTTTAGATTAGTCAAATATTTTACTGTAATTTCCAGTTTTCAAAGGATCTTGACATTTTAGAGTCATTCAACACAGAAAACATTAATACCTCAATGATGGGTGTGTGTCTGTCTGTGTGTCAGTTTCCTTGAGGATGGTCTAGGGCTAAAATGACTGGGCAGAAAAATACCAAACTCAAAACGTAAGACTTTTATGAGAAGACAATGTGCCTATTAGTAATCATGCAAGAGATAAAAAGAAAGGTATTCTAGAGGAACCCACAAATTCTGTAATTCTGCAATTAATTATGAATTATTCTCATCAATTGCAATGGTAATGACCTATTTTATGATCAGAAAGATCAGCATCAGAGTGGTAAATAATTACTAAAATGTTATAGAATAGCTCAGGCAATTTGGTTCCTAGGGTGAAAAGCCTACTGATGCTCACGTCCAAATTTGTGTTTTAAGAATTTTTGCAGCCTCTGCAAGAGACTTATGTATTAAAAAGGAGGCCTCCTATTTTTTATTATTATTATTATTATTTTTTTTTATTAATCAAGCTGTTTTTTGCTTTCAAAATTGATTTGCATCCACTACTTATTTATACAGTAATGGCAATTTTTTTTTTTTTTTTTTTTTTGAAGTCACTGCCTTCATCTGCAGTTTACTGGCACCCCATTGTTGAGTTTTTGAATCACTTGTTGCATTGCAGATTGTATATAGTAATAAACCTTTGACTGTTTTTCACCACCTGGGTGTCTTCTCGCTCTGTCACCCTCCCTTTACCCACTTTGGCCAATTGCATATAATAATAATTATTTATAAGGCACCTTTGCTTAATTCTACGCTCCTTTGCTTACAAGAGCCTGGCTTTGGCCAGTTCATGACAGATTCTACCTCAAAGATAGTCTTCCGTCTTGAAGCCAAAGAGCGAGATGAAAACCGAGGTCAGAAGGTCAAAGCGAAAATATGGGAACCAAAGAGGTCAATCCAGAAAATATTAGCAATAGGTAAACAAATGTTTTTTTATCTGAAGCTCAGATAAAGACATAGCAAAGTGGGTGGCTATTTAAATCCACTGCTGCAATAATCACTGTGTGATGAACCAGGATGCTATGCCCCCCAACGAAGTGAAATGTTACCCTGTCAACTGGAACAAGTTTATTACACTCAAGGCACAGAGGTTGGATGCTGGAAGAGATACAATTTAAAAAAAAAAAAAAAACCCCACACACTAGCAAAAAGATGGACAGATGTGTATTTCCTTTCTAATGATTGGCTAGTTGATATAAAGTGACAGCAGTTAAGCCACCCATTTTGTAAGTAAATTAATGCTTACCTTGCCCCCTTCCTAGATGTCCAGCTAGAGTTCTTCTAGTTTGAGGTGGAAGTTTGGAGAGAAATTCTGGTGGAGGTCAGAGGCAGAAAGGAGGATTGTTTTGTCTGAACTGTGGAATATAAATGGTGTGTTGTCATTTTGAAAGAAACAGGAGGAAGGATGCAGTTTTGACAGAAGTAGGAACATTTATATATTTATATATATCCTGCCTTAAACTGCTGTTGCTATCAAAATAAAATCTGCTTATATATAGTGTATAAACTGGTCAAGTAAGTGCTACTTCAGGGTTAAATTGCAAACAGATCAGCTTAAATATGTTTTAATTACTCAGGATACTTTCATGTCTGCTCTAGGTTCAGGCCTATGCTATTTAGATGCAGACAGAGGGTCAAGCGAAACTCCTGGGTTACCTGCCCTGTATAATCATGTGGGAACATTATATATTTCAACCCAGAAAGCAAATGACTTAATGGCCTACTAAGCTGCTTTTTTCCCTGCTAGTTTGTGTCTCACTATCCTCTCTGGAGGTCATGTTTCAGGTTTTTCCCAGCCCTGTTCTAACCTGGCCATAAGCTCTCCTTTGATATATTTTTACACAAACACACACATTCACAAAGTCAGAGATTTAATGATGTCTGAAAAGCATCAATTAACTTCCCAGTATTCCACATGAGTATTATCTGTGGAAACAGCAACAAAGAAAACTAGGTTCATTACATCAATGCCATATTATAATATAGTTTGTGCTTGATGATTTATTACACAAATGTTTATCAGCTCTGTTCAGCGGCACTACATTAACCTGTTGTCAAATAAGGTGAAATTTGGTCTTCTGAAACAAGAGTCTAATATCTGTTTTGCATGAAATATGTACTCTGTCAAAATCATAAATCTGTTACGTGAACATTTTAATCTGATGAATATACAATTGCAATTCATAATAGGTAGACCCACTGCGATTATATATAATAAACAGATATAAGCTAACTTTTTTTTTTATTTAGAGATGCCTCCGAAACTGCACACAATTTTGGAATCCTCCAAACAGACAAAGCATTTTGATCATAATAGTTTGAAGACATTTTCTTACTTGGTCTAGTTTCTTATACAGTAAATACATTTTTGTTCAAGTTCGTGCCTACTCTTTTTGCCACAAACTGACAAACTCATACTTTTTTTTTTTTTTTTTTTGCTTGCTTATTTGGTATAATGTCCTTCACTCTTCTACAAGGAATATATGATTGCCTTTAAAATATTACAAACTACTTTCACATTTACAACCAATAAGCAAAAATCTCCAGTGGCATTAAGGTAGCAACTTACACTTTGTTCAGACTTAAGAGTAGAGCTGGCTTCCCTTTTCAGCTTCATGCAATTATATTCTGAGAGTACCACACACTAAACCACTGTGACATCTTACCTCTAACCCGACCATACATACACTTCTGCTTGCTTCATGGACTGTCACATTGTAAACTCAATCAAGCTGCTTTCACATTGTTTTTTGTACATTGTTTGTAGTGTGGTGTAGTGTCCTGGGATTTACACATCAAAACCTCAAGTAAATAAAACCTTTTTTGCTTGTGACTTGCTGCATGAATGTCAGCAAGTCAATTAACCTGCCAGAGTTCCAACTGCAGGTCCCGATTCTGTAACAGGTCCTTGGATGAAGGCATCAGCCAAATATAAAATAATATTTTTTGCATTATTTTTGCCTGACTGATGTTTTCCATTGTCTTCCGATATGCAAGATTGCTGTGACATTATGCTGTCAATTGGGGGCACAATCATGTGACCCGAATTGCAATACGACTACACAGCGGATATTTTTCCCACGAAAGCAGCCCTGGTATGACCACGTTTTCTGTGCTGTTGTGCATAGCATTTTTAAATTTCAAGTTAATTTGATTTGGAACTGTAATATGCTTGGTCTGGGATATCATGGCGTGCACTTAGCTTGATCTCATGGTGTTCATGTCCATTTTTCCTCCACTAAATAAAATAGGCTTGGTAAGATCATCAGGTCTTTTTGTAATTAACAGAAAAAACACCTTTGAACAGCACAGGCACAGATTCATTGTTTCAAAACATTAAAGTCTTAATTTTTTAGCATGTTATGCTTTTTGTTTATGACAGTGGCCTTTTCTGTTTTTTTATTACCATTATGGTGTTTTTTTCTTCATTTGCTGTATAGCATTTATTATTATATTTAGTCAAATACTCATGTCTGTTTACATGATGGCACATGTGAATAAAGCAAATCCCTGTGGATCTGAACATAATGACTTTAATTAGCTGTACTTTCAAAGCTAATGTTAGGGTGTGTCAGGGTGTTTAAACCATTTTCTGCATTTTAATCACTCTTGCTGCTAAAACCTTGATATAGATAGATACTTTATTAATCCCAATGATTTATCATGTTTCAATATTTTAGTGACCACAGAAGGCTTTTGCAGACCCAGAACCAACCTTAAAGCCAAGCCTCCTTTTTTTCAGGGTACTATCAAACCTGTATTTTTTTTTTCTGGCAGCACATGGTATTTTGTTTAATATTCCAGTTGCTAATTACTCCAGGGAGTTCAACAAACTTGACAGTAAAATTAAATGTGACATTTACGATTTGATAAAGCTCTGGTTTAATTCTTGCCCGATTTTTTTGATGTTTGCCTCTGGATGCCTTTTCCTGTGATTATCAACCGGTCAGCCTTTGTGTCTCATTTCCATCAGTATATAACTGTTCTGCCACAAAGAAGTCAGCATGCCGGAAGGTAAACAGAAACAAAGATGACCAGAACATAAATGTTAACCCTAAACCAAGTGCAAATCTGTAACGAAATCACCAGGCAACTTAAGTGAGTAAACCCAAAACACTAAGCAGAAAAAAGTCAAAGTTTCAAATCAGTCCAGTATTAAAGAGCTAACAAAACAGTAGATTTGATTTCAAAAACTATCCACAATAATGGACACTACAAAAAAATAAGTATATGGTAACCTAAATAAAAATTTGATACAAAAAAAGTATTAGAAACAATCACTTTGTATTTACCAAGATTTAAAATTCCTAAATAAACTAATTTGAATCTCAGAATAAAAAAAAACAAACAAATGTTATGTTTCTGCAATCATAACAGAGCCCCTCTTAATGTACAGACTCCAGGGGCCTCATGCATAACGGTGTGCATAGAAGTCACAGTAAAACATGGCGTATGGACAAAAGCAGAAATCCAGATGCATAAATCTGTGTCTGCACCAACTTCCATGTTCTTCTGCTACATAAATCAGCCAGCATGAAAAGTAACGCATGTGCACACGCCTGCCGCCCCACCCCATCTCTTCCCAGAATTACACCTCTTTGAATATGTCACACAGTGCCCGAAATAAAAAAAAAAAAAAAAGAAGAAGTTGTCAGATATCAAAGTCGCTGTGAAAAAGCGAGTCGTAGGAGGAAAAAAAAAAAAAAAAAAAAAAGTTTGAAATGTCAACTTTAAATCACGTAATTTGTCATTAAAGTAGAACATTAAAATTCATCTTAAAATTTTTTAAATTTACGAGTTTCTTAAATCCAATTGTAACTAAGGTAGCACATTAAATTGTGTGAATCACTATGTGCTCCTTAAATGGGCTCTCTTCCTTTGACAGGACACAGAATACATTACATTCATGTAATTACAGCTCTCTGAACAATTTAAATACAAAGTATACTTGCTTTAATTCCTATCATGAAAAGGATATCATGTATTAAACATGGGAACATGGTGGCGCAGTGTGTGACGAGCTGGCGCCACGTATAGAGACTGTTCCTGCCTTCCGCAAGATGCTTGCTGCGCCATGCGCAACCTTCGATGAAATAATGTATTGCAGCAGTACTGTCTTTCAAAATGTACTAACCCCCAGTTCCTGTCCTTCCTTTTCTTTCTCCAAGTAACCAAATCGCCACACAATCCGCTCTGTAATAGATGTCAAGCCATCTGTAAGCTTAGAACACCAGTTCTTCAAAACTTTTAAAGGAACATTGAAATATCTTCGTAGAACAGGTTTAATGTACATCCAGTATCATGCCAGTGCAAGCATGACAGCGCGTAGCAGGAACAGTCCCTTAGCGGGATGCCAGCTCGTCGTTACTGCTGTCTGTGTCCTCGCATGTTTAACAATATGGATTTAAAATGATGCTAAAATTTTATCTGTATAATGTAATAAACATACTTTGCTGCATGTCATCTTAAAAATTATATGAAAAATATGCGCTTTATAAAGTGTCTCAGGTTGTACAATATTATAACTATCGCAAGTTTACAGTCAGGTAATTGTACAAACAGTTCTACAAGGAGTACTTGATGGACTGATTGAGCACATTTATAGTTCTTAGGATGAAACTGTTTCTGAACCGCGAGGTCCCTACAGGAAAGGCTCTGAAGCATTTGCTGTATAGGCGCAGTTCAAATAGACTGTGCATGGCTGAGGCAGCGTGTTCTTGATGCTGTATACCGATAAATTCTATTTCCGGTCTCTTTACTCAGAGTGGTGCAGTGAGAGTAACAACGCTAAAGCAGTTATGGTATTTGGAATAGTTTGGCCATTCCGAGGACCATTATATTGTTACATGTCAATTACAATAGATGCCTTAAACTAATAAAAAATATGCGGTTAATTTCAGTGTATTTGATAAAGCTGCATCAGGGATGTGGAGCTAAGAAATAAAGGAAAGCCACACATGAACAGTAGCACTGCTTTGACGCTGGGTGCCGCCAGTTTGCAAAACCGAGTGGAGAACTTGCAAATGCCAGGGATTGAGCTGGCGTGAAAATGTGCATGGCTTTATGCCAAGTTTAGCTTTTATACATTGTGATGTGAGCATGGAAACAAGGCCTCAGATGAATATGTCTGATTTTCTAAGGAACTTGAGATGAATGTAATAATTTACAGCCATAAAGGTGTTTTAAAAGAAAATTTTAAAAAGTTTGTCCAGTCATAATAGTAAGCAGTATCTTCCAATTATATAAAAGAATCTTGACAGAATAAAATTCATGTAAAATCTTAAGTGGTGTGTCTTAATGGATGGAGGGCTGTCAGTATGGACATGATCAACTGGAGGCTACAACACGGTCTTGTGTGACATCTACACTGTCTTTGTCCATAAAGCATTGGGAGTGACCAGTGATCTGAAAAGAGGCATTAAGGATGATGCAGGTCAGCATACTAGAACCTGTTGTCGTCTTCACGGGCATCTCCAGTCAGTCATTCAGAAGTCTGATGGTTCTTGCCAATTTTGTTCAGTTTAAAACACACACACACACACACACACACACACACACACACACACACACACACACACATTGCCCCTGGACCTGACATTCTGGAGTCTCCTCATGGAACGTCAGTCTTCACTTCTTTGGAATTGTGTTCAGGGCTTTGGTACATGCACATGTTAGAGAACAGCCTACATAAAACAGGAAAGGAGACCCTACAAAGTCTTCAGTTCTGTATCATGCCAATTGCTTTATAAATAATGTGGCCACATTATGGTGGCTAATGAAGCAGGTCCTAAAGTGGCTGTTGAGAAAGATCCGTTGTGTGTGATTATACTAAACCAATCTGACCCTTAATGTAAACAAATTGCAAATTGATGCAACCTCAGTTAACCTTTCTGGCACATGAAGCATCAGTCAGACAGGTGAAGTTGGATCCTGTAAAGTCAGTCATCATTTTGGAATTACCTCACTCACCTAACAATCTACAATATTTTTAGGGATTGGAGGTGTGATATAAGTGTATCCCTAGAATGGTTGATGTCACTACATCTCATTATCCCACCTGGAAATGAGTGCTATAGCACTGTTAATGTAAGCATGCTGTGGAGAAACTGAAAGAAGCCCTTCTGGATCCACACATCGGATCATCCTCCTTAATCTCGCTATCTATATCAACATAAATATCCATTGAGTTTGGGGCTTCTTTACCCTTAACAGATTCAAAGTTATGAAAAATAAGCATATTAATGTCAAATTTTGCTCCATCACAGAAGGGCGGACTGGGAACTATATAGCACTGCCAGCTATGCAAATGTTTGTACTGTATATGGTCTGCTGACTTGGTTTTAGGTCTTATAACACTGGTTTACAGTATATACAGCCTAAAGGTTTGGGGATATATGATATTACTATACCTTGTAAGAAACAAAAATAGTCATACTCTGGGTAGGTCCTAGTTTCTTTGTTGGAATGCAGTCATCAAGGGTCTTATTAAATAGAGGTTCACAAAGTGTATAAGGTGAGCTTAATCTCATTTGGGAAGGTGAGATGATTGGTGGTAAAGTGCTCTGGGTTGACATGAGGCAGTACTGTCCTGTCACCAACACCCTGAATATACAATGGATTATGGATGTGTTTCAACTGCAAGTCCATATATATATATATATTATTCATTCATTCATTCATTCATTCAACAGAAAGTGTCAGGAGCAGGTCAAAGGAATGACGTACTTGAAGTCTGACTTGATTAATCCAGTGGCTAATCTTTTAAAGGCATAGATTAAAGATGTGGACTATCGCTATGCTCAAATTCACAAGCCTCAGGATTCACGGAGGTCTTTGCTTTTATTAATTTTGGAATTGAAGCAGACTTTATAGTAAGTCACTTGACTGGACAATTTTTATGAACTTTGGTTTGTCTACTTGTAGATATTAATGAACACAATCGTATACTGTACAAGCAACATTTATAGCCTTTAAACTTGAGGTTCTCAAGGTACTATTATTTGGTGAACCGAGTTATTACTACATGTACAATATCCATGCTCCCTATGGTAATACATAATTTCTAATCATTTTATGAAATTTATCATTACCCCACCCCTTTTTCCATTTATGTCCTTGCCTTACTTTAATGCAACAGATTGTATGCTGCTTTGTTACTTGCTTTATACATTGATTTTCAATGCTTCTGTAATCCAGTTTTGGATTAATTGAGTTGATTCAGTCTATTCACACTATCTTCACATCTCTTATCTAGCAAACTCATGTTTTCTTACCAAGTCAGATACAGTCTCCCGTTTACAGCCTTCACTAAATTCTAGTCTTCCAAAACTCCCTAACAAAAAACCTGTTGGAAGCTTGTATGCGCTTTGTAATTGTTAACTTCACTAGTGTTCTTTGGTTTTCAGGATTTTAGAAAGTGTTTTCATTTTTAAATATGTTAGTCACTTACAGTATATCAGTGGTTTAGCATGTTCTGAATCCCTTTAGAAAAATGTTTTTTATTGCGTGTAAAGTCAGCTTGTCACCTAGTTGTAATGTAGTATCCTCTGTTTTTATTCTTCTGTCACTGAGAATAATGGCCTTATGATTTTTCTTCTCATCAGTGGTCAATACAGGTGTTTTCCAAGTTCTCTGCATCCATTACATTTGTCTAACAATTTTAGAACATTTCTTTTGTCTCCCATACAGTTTAGCAAGAATTAAAATCTGTTGCAATACTGAATACATAAAATGATTAGAGCAATGTGAATTTCAGCTAATTTCATAACCTCCGTCCACAAATACTGTGTGAGGATTCTGTGTCTACAAACCAATAGACATGCAGCCATGTGCATAATTTTGTAGCAGTTTGTATACCGACAGCAAAGTCCGAATTGAACCAGGCGAAAGGTTATAATGCTGCACAGCATCAGTGAGCTAACTCACAAAAATGGTTTGGAAACAAAACGTTCAAATATTTTGAAAACCTTAACATTTTACTTACATATATGCCGCTTATGACGACTTGTCAAATAGGCTACTTTTAAATTTTTATTTTAGAAATAAGTATATGCCAAAGAGGTCATTGGCCCTCCAGTTAGGCTTTAGTGGCACACCGGGCATGTTAAGAAAGCAGATTTAACAGGAGTGCAGGCATCCAGCTGCACTAAATCCCCACATCAAGTCCAAACCAAGTGACTGAACTCCAACTTGTATCAGGATCTGCCTGGACTTCATCTGATAACAAAAGTGTAAATGAGAGTTGAACGGACATCACTCCAGCGGCCCTTCTGCAAACCTCGTGAGCCAGAAGGTACAAAAATGGATTCAAGATCTATAATTCAAGAGACGAGTTCTTTTGTCCATCCTGAATGTCATCTATTAGAATGCACCGATTTTGCAACTGGAAGGGACATTAATTAAATCAGTAGCAAGTTCAACTCTTTTACAAGTGCATGCATCCCTTCTTTCAAAAAAGAAAAAGCAAAGAAGCTTGAGGAATTGGAAACTCATGAAAACCCTCAAGAACTCTCAAATTCTTCCCAGGGGCACTCTGTTTATATTGTCCAAAATGACTTTCTAAAAATTTCTCTCCATGAGGAGTGGAAAGGGTAAAATTTTTTGTGGACCAGAAGCTTAGAACCAGTCTTTCAGGCTAAAGCTATGTACCAGTTAGTCAGATAAAAACTTTAATTTGTCCCCAAGGGAAATTTGGCTTTGGATAAAGTAAATAAAGATATGCATACACAATTTGGTCTGAACACACCATAAAGCAAGAAAATTTAAAAAGAAAGAAAAAGTTCTAATTTGGCAGTCACAGTCATAGTGAGGCATTACGCAGACATAATGCCATTGGCATTAAGGAGCCCCAGTAGTGTTTCTTCGCACACACTTCTGCTTAAAGTCCTCACGGTTAGTGTGTCAGAGGGGATGTGCAGTATTTTTCATAGTTGCACTCAGTTTAAACCATTTTAATTCTCTTCTTTGCTACGAGCTCCAGGGGGCCCAGAGTGCACCCAATAATTAAGCTCGTCCTTATAATTAGCTTGTTAATTCAGTGAGCATCTCTTGAAGTGATGTTACCAGCCCAGCACTCCACAGCATAGAAAGTGCACTGGCCATCATAGAGTTACAGAAAATGTTAAGAATGTCACTTCCCATATTAAAAAGGGAAAAAGCCTGCTCTGACCTTTGTTATATAGTTTGTGTTAGTAGACCACTCCAACCTGTCATTAATATGGACCAGGCAGAGGCTCTCGTGTGCATTAAAAGTCAATAACACATTCTTTGGTTTTGCTGATGTAAAGATGCAGACAATTCTTTGTACCTAGAAATAAACTTTTTAGCCCGATTTATACTCTGTCCCATCCCCTTTATCAATACACCCTATAAGTGTAGACTCATCTGAGAATTTCTGCAAGTGACATGGCCAGGCATTATATTTATAGTTTGAGGTGTACAGAGAAGAGAAAAAGAGACAGGACTGTTCCTTGTGGTGGTCCTGTGTTGCTCACATCCGTATCAGAAACAGTCCTTGAGACTCACAAAATAAGGCTGAGAAACAATTACTTCAAGAAGGGGACTGTAGTATCTATATTTTAGGGCCAGAATGGATAAGGCCTTTTACCACTGAAGTGGCAAAAGACAGTGGAAGGCAAGCTGAGTAAGCAGCAGCACAGCACTGATAAGGATAATGCAGCAAAGAGTGCACTTCAATGTGTGAAGAATTGTCCACTTGAACCCAGAGCAGCAACAAAGCAATAATTCCTCTCAACATTTCACATCATCCATAAAGACTTGGTATCGTAAAACTATTTATCAGTGCCAAGATAAAGCAGAACTCTAAATACTAGTAAACAGCCAGCCTATATATTATAGGTTTGTATGCCTAGTCTGCCTGCTTCCCAGTCTTGTAATAATTTTTTTTTTTTTTTTTATATAAAAACAAGGATTATAGAAATGTGTTAATAGTTTCTGTTCCTTAAAATGTGTGCCTCAGTTACCTTGATTTAAGTGTGAAGGAAGAAGACCACCTCCTACAACTATAAAAAGGAAATGTAAATAAAGTAGGAGCTTTGCAGAATTTGGTTAAGCATCAGTATTGCCAATGGCAAAACTGATCATTGACAAACTGAAAATTCATTCACTTTCTACAAATAAACTTACGGATGGGCAAGTTAAAATTTCTTTTCAAATCCAACAATCAGAAAAGATCATAATGTTCTTATGAATTTTAATTTGATTTCAAAAGGTTTCCAAGTTTTAGACAAAAAAATTGGAACAGTGTCTAAGAAGTTTTACAGACAACTGGAGCCTTGCTTTATTGCCAGCTCAGTATAGTAACACCCTTAACTCCTGTTGTAAATAACATATCGTACTATGGTGTACTAAATGCAAACAAACATTCATTCTTTTAAAGTTGAGCTCAGATTTTAATAAAGTAGCATTCTGTTATGGAGGTTTCAAATTTAGGTTGGTCTCTCAGGCACAGTTTATATTTATCAGATCATTTACAAAACAAACAAATCTAAAAGTATTTCCACATTTCTATATGTAAGTAGATATGGGTGTTGATTAATCCCAAAAAGCCAGTAATTTAAGTAACCAACTTAATATCAATATCAAAATTACTACTTAACAGTAATGTTGATATTTCAAAGAAGTTATTCAACAAAATTTCTATAACTAACATAGCAATGTATTAAAATAGTAAAAATGCTAATAAAAAGGTCTTCAAAAATATAGTACTAATAACTACAACTAAACAATTATTCAATAATGCTTAATTGAATCAAAAATCAACGTGTGCAAATGGAAAAAAAGAACAAGAAAAACTACATCAATAACAAAGGAATAGGGAATTAACTGCTAGTAAGATACAAATAAAAAAAATGTAATCATAAACATAAAGCAAGTGTCAGGAACAGGCTTTTGTTTGATTTTTTTTGGAAGATCTGCTTTAAATTAAAAAAATATTTAGACCTTGTAACAACAAGATTCCTTGATCTCTAATTCCCTAAAACATCTATGTTGCTCTTGATACATTGTAATAATGTTAAAAGTATGTATGTCCCATAATGCTATTTTTCTATTATGGGTGCTGCCATTTTTAAAGGTTTTTCTTGAAGGTACTAGGTATATTCAGTCAGCAGTGTGCAGCATGTAATATATCTGGGTCCAAGGGTATAAAGATTGCATCATTCACTTCCTAGGTGTCAATTAGATTCAACACCCCTCTTAAAACCATTATTTCTTTGTCATCTTGAAAAAAATTCTAGGTAATGAATCCTAGCCCTGCTTTTTGAATGCAATTGAAGATCAACAGGTTTGCATGTTATAATTAACCTCCCAATCCCTTTTCTAACAATTTTGTCAAAACAAAAAATACAAAAACAAAGTTTTTTTTATAAAAGACAAGTACTACAAACCCAAACTAAACTTTACAAATAGGCTCAAGTCATTAAAAATAATAGTGAACATACCTAATGCATAATCACTATGATACAATATAAAATTTCTCATTGGAGAAGTACACAACAAATCAAAAGTCACATCTCGCCAACAAGACAAGACATAAAATAGCAACTACTGACAATCCACTCAGCTACAGCTAACTATGCCATAGTGAAGAGCTGTGGCCAACAGAATTGTTATATACTCGCCTCAGGTGACTGCCCCACCCTTATTTCATCTGACCTCAATTAAGTTAAAGGAAAAGAGTCTAAGAAAACAAAATGCATCAAAAATGTGTCTTTCAAGGTTTTGTGCTGGGGTCAGTTTTATAAACTCTCAATTTTACTATTATGAGATATAATTCAAAAGCATAATACTAAGTTTAATTTGTATGTTGGAATTAATAAAAATTAATTACACAGTACTTCATCATTCAGGTAATTAAATAAACTGCTTTAGCGAGGTGAAACAGCAGACAAGTGTAAATTAATTGCCTGTATATTTGGAAAGAAAAAGATCCTTTAATGTGTGGTAAGTGTGTATATTGAATGTCATTACTAAAACTTAATTTAAAAGAGCTTTAATTTAGCTGAATGCAAACAATTGTTATTATCATTAATACTTATCTAAGCTTTTATTATCTCATTTATGCACAATGACACACTTTTTCCAACACAGAAACATTGCAAAATGTGAATGTTATAAAAATCAGGTTCATTCATTTGTATAAGCTGAATTGGTTGCTGCAATGCTTATCTGTCAACTGTTCAAACTGATCAGCTATTACTTGACAGTTAATTGAAAATATGGCTGCAAGAATTATAATTAGAAGAAGAAAGTGCAACTTTTTAAATCAGATTTTTAAATCTTCCATTAAACTTTAGTACTGAATTCAGAATCATTCTTTTGTTATAAAATACTGAAGATAATTTAGATGTGCTTCACAGGTATTATAAAAGCTGTTCTCCAGAATGAACACTGTAGTTTAAAAGGTATAGGCCTGTTTAAAACTTCTATGGTAACTTTACCCATGGGGTCCGAAATTTTTTGATTAAGTTTAATTCAGTTTATTCTTAGCGTCCCTAAGTGCTCATAACACATTAAAAGTCCTGTTAAGAGAAGGGGAACAAAACTATTAACAATATTTACAGTATATGTGAGATTGAGGATTAAGAGATCCACCCTAAACTTAACAGGAAGGCTCCATGGAGACTTAAGCTTAGGTGTTACATAATTGTACTTTCTTGTTCAGGTGATGATCCTTGCAACAGCATTTAAGATAAAGTTTAAGCTGAAAACATAATGATATGAAATGTTTATGAATTATAGTAATCAAATGTACTTTAAACAAATACATAAATTAAACTAATATTATGTAGTATGAAAACACAATTATTTTTCAATACTTAATTCTGTGAGTACTAAAAGATAGATTACTAAACTATAAAACTATATATATATATATATATATATATATAGTGTCATGCCTTCGCGCCATAAGGCTCCCCAATCAGCTCAGCCGAGGTAAACAATTTCACTACCAGGTGAGAGGGAAAACAGTTTCTAACGGATTCCTCTGCTTTTTTCACAACTCAGAAAATACTCCCAGTCAAGGCAATTAAGCCTGATAGTAAGGCCCGAACAAAGTCCCACCTCTTCTGCTCATGGGAACATGAAAAACAGAACTCTGGGAAAGTGGCGTCATCTTGAGAAATTTTTGTATACCTTGAATGTTTCCTGACTGCAAGTCACAATATATAATATACAGATATACTATATACAGTATATATATAAAATAACAGAGAAGAACACAGAAAAAGGTTTGGGGTAGCCACCCTGTATACATGAAGATCTGGTCGGAAATAAAGAGCAAAAGTCATCAATTGGTCAATACAGAGTTGAATCCGAAACAGAGCTGATTTATGGCTAACATGATGGAGTTTTTAAAGTCGGGTGAAGGAAGTGACGTCATCAGGCTCAGAATTGGAAGTGATTTCATCAGGCCCAGAACTGGAAGTGATGCCAACAGACCAAGACCAAATTTCCCTCTGGTTTTCTGCAGGAGAAAGAGAGAAAGGATTAGTGCACACTCCCACCCCCTGATTGAGATTGAGACTACCATCATTCAAGCCCTTTAGCTGCCTCCCATGTGCAGATGTGATAATATACTGTATAGTGTTAGTGCCACATGAGATGGACAGGCATCCCTACCAGGAGAGGGGAAGGTTCCTTACCTGGACGTCAAATTCCGGCAGAAGCCTCGTTAGTGCCATCAGTGAAATCTCCAAGGGGAATGGCTCCGGATGATCATGGGCAGAACTGATCCACCTCAGTGAATTCAATTTGTTCCCGGGATCGGAAAATTCATCCTGTTCCGTTTTAACACTCCTGGGAGAAATAACAGAGAGACTCACCAACCTTTTCCTTCTCCAAGGCTTGGCTGGGCATTCGTTCAGCTCCGGCGGCTTGCCGTTCCAATTGCCATGTTGGTACACCCACAAATCCTCAGAACTGTCCATGTGAACGTCGCCATTAAATAGAGACCCCAGATTTAAACTGCTAGATTGGGTGGACTGCTGGTCATTGCCATCTTGTCCAAGTAGGCCACAATGCAGCGAGTTAAAAGATGCATTTTCACAGCTGAAGAGGCAGGAATCTGAAAAATAATTAAACTATTTCTTGATACGAATCATGCATCATGAAACGAAAAATATCACAAAGGAGACCCAGGACTGTTGAAAAGCTAGAATCCTATATCAGACAAGAATAGGACAACATTCCTCTCCCAAAAGTCCAGCAACTGATCTCCTCAGTCTTCCAGATGGTTACACACTGTTATTAAAAGAAGAGAGGATGCTACACAGTGGTAAAGATGGCCCTGTCCCAACTTTTTTGAGATGTGTTGCTGCCATTTTGCTGCCATCAAATTCATACTGACCTAATTCTTTTCTTAAAATGGTACATTTTCTCAGTTTAAACATTTGATATGTTTTCTGTGTTCTATCGTGAATAAACTATGGGTTTATGAGATTTTCAAATCATTGTATTCTGTTTTTATTTACATTTTACACAGCAACACAACTTATTTGGATTTGGGGTAGTATATATATATATATACATATATATATATATATATATATATATATATATATATATATATATATATATATATACAGTGCAGCAAAAAACATATGTACATTGTAAAAAATGGTCAAAAATGGAAATGAAATTGAGGATATTGAGGAACAAACTTTAAAAACCTTCAAAAATATTACAATTAATTGTGTATTATGTAAAGAAAAAGAAAAACTTTTATTCAAAACATATTCTGGAAGTGTTCTCTTCCTCTTTCCACCTTTAGCCCTACTGGCAAGCTTTGTCCTCCACCTCCCGACTCTGGCTCCTGGAGTAATAGCAGCTGGCTCTTTTTATAGAGCCCCCGAAAGTGCTCCAGATGTTCCATGACCTTTCTCCAGCAGCACTTCCAGTGGTGGCGGAAGTGCTGCAACCAAGGACTCAGCAGTACCTGCAGCACCCTTTGGCGGCACCCACAGAACCCAACAGGGCTGCACCGAACTCTCCTGTGGAATTCAGGGGTACTACTGCAATCCAGAGGGGTTGCCATCTAGCGCTCTGGGCGAGGAAATGCCCTGAATATGCTCTCTCCCCCAGTCCTTTAACTGTAGTGACATCCCAGCCTCTCTCTCTCCCTCCATATGTTGTATGTATATACACAAAAAAAATGTTTAATTGCAACCTCTGTCAGTTGAGTGTGCTTTTATTGAGTTTTATGCATCTATTTCATCATTTGTGATTTTTGTTTATTTCAAATCTCCTAATACTTATCAGGATCAAAGATGCTTACAAATTTGTGACATCAGATAGTGTCACTCATTTTGTCACTCGTATAATTTCCCTTTACTTAATTTTGAAAGCACTTTTGCTGTGTATTTTTGCATAGTATACATCTTCTTTTGTTACAGATTTAAACTTCATTTGCTATTACATTTGTTGTATCTTTCTATTACTGGTGCAATCCAGGTGACTTGGTAGCAAGATTTGCACTTTCTAAATACTTTTATTCTTTTTTTAATGTGTTTGTGAAAGATGAAATGTGAAAACATTTAATCTGTATGAGTTTAAATTTTTTAGCATCTTGTGTTTGCCCATTTAGAATTTACAGCATTTTTTTCATGCACTATAGTTGTTGTAAAAGCCGGGCTGATGAAACTCAAATTAGATTTCAATTCAAGAAAATAAGTCCTACAAGAATAAAATAAGTATGGCCCTGATATTCCTAAACAGACTTAAGGCCTGAAGAAGATGAAGTTTACATTTTTAAAACGGTAGAGGGGAACTGTGAAAACCATGGCCTAAAAAAAAAAAAAGATAATTTCTTACAAATAATAGCATTTATTTGCAAAGGAATGTGAAAAATAATCAAAATAAAGAAACTTGTCTCAAAGTGAGGCATCTCAAAAGTAGCCCATCCAAAGTCCCAAATTCAAAAACGAATTCCTAAACAACAGCAAAAAATCCAAAACAGCAGAATATCAAAAACAGCTGCTTACTATGATTTAAATAAACAAGGAAAAGGATCTCTCACTCATCATCTCAGAAAAGGAGTGGAAGGTAGCAATGCACAGAATTCACTCGAGCTCCATATGCGCAAAGCATACAATTATTCAACTTGAAATTATATATTGAGCACATCTGTTTCATTTAAAACTGTCCAAAATGTTGTCAGTGCAAGATCCAGCCTGCGAACATTGCAATCGTGCTCCAGCCTCATTGGGCCTGCACCAAATTAACAATTTTAGACCAAAATCTTTAAATGCCTCTCAGACAGCCTTGGATGTCACAATCCCTTCTAATCCACTAACAGTTGTATTCGGTGTACTCTCAGATGGGCTTAAGTGGAGAAGGACAAACAAACTATAATTGCCTTTACTTTACTATTGGCACGTAGACTTATCCTGCTCAACTCCTAACCTCTTTTAAGTCAGTGGGTAACTGATGTTATATATTATCTAAAATTGGAAAAAATCAATTCTCACTTACAGGATCTGTACAAATAACATTTTAAAATAAGCATTTAAATTGAGGAAGTGGATTCTCTCCCCTCTTTTTCTATCAATATTAATTAATTTATTTATTTACATATTTTTACTAGTTTAAACTTTTACTCTGCTGACCTAGCTCTCTTTCTCATGGGTGGGGGTCAATTTGTTTCAAACCAGTTTTGTTAAACTTGACTTGCATGTATGGAATGTTTTTTGATTTTAATAAAATAAAATATAAATAAATAAACAAACACAAACAAACAAACAAAAACACACAAAGGAAATCAAAGAAATGGCACATGAACAACAAGAGCAAATGATTATTCTTAAGTAAGTAGATTGAGGCCTGCTAGTCTTTATATTGTCCAACAGCTATAAGCTGCATACTTGTGATAGTGGGAGGCCATACCCCCTTGAGCTTAATATGGAGACTAACAAAATAGCAAACTAAACTGAAGTACTTAAAAGACAACATGAAAAATTACAGAAAGCTTAATGAGAACCAATTAACTACAAAATAAAGAAATTAACAAAAACATTTTTCCAACTTATCTTCCAAAATTTTATCTCAGTGAAGCAATTAATTGAAAACACAGTTGAAGAAGCATCCTTATTATAGTTTTGTATTATATTTCCTAATCACGTATAGTGAAAACAACAAAAGTTCTAGCATTGAATTATGGAGGGCTATGAGATTGGTTTTGCTTTTGATTTAACAAATGCATTTTAAAAATCATTTTAAAAATGGACTAGTAATCTTATTTGGTAGACCTACAACATAACACAATTTGTGCCTGGAAAGTCCAAGTAACATGAAGACCATCTGTCTGACACATAGTATTATTTGTTTTTGTTAGATAAATAAATAAATAGCAGAAAATGGTGTGCTCCTAGACCAGCTAAAGTTACAGTATTAAAAGAGTTTTAACCTTTAAAACTAGAATTAAATCAAAAAGAACAGAGAGTAAAGATGATCAAAAATAATCATAATGCAGATAAGCTACTGGTACATTTCATATCCTTTCAGTAGCTGAGATGTCAGATTATGAGTGACATGATACTGTGCTGTCAGAACCCAAAGGCTGGGAAACATCCATCATCACAGTACTACTATATATGATAATATGTTTTGATATACTTAAATGGTGTATTTATATAGTTCCCTACTCTAAAGGCAGAAAGGCAGGTAACACATGCAAAGCATTCATGTTTATTTCTGTATTTTATTTGTATTTTTACTTTGTTGATTATACAATGTAACAAACTGGAAAATAAATTACCCTGTGTTCATTTAGATTATCTTTAGTCAGACATCTATAAAAGGCTTAACAAAATATTTGAATAGCATCTTCTGTTGCAGAACTCATTTAAACAGATTGGGTTTTGAGACATGGCATTTTTGATGGTTTTTTTTTTTTAAACTTTGATTTTACTTTTTTGACTGTCGAGCTGGTCAATAGAATAAAAAATTGATCACAAAAAAGAAGCAGCTGTGGCACAGCAGTAGAAACCTAATTTTAGTCATAACCAGAATGATTATTGAGGTTCTTCAGCTGGACTGAAAGCAAATTGTAGGTTTCCAAAAGTATTCCTACAAAACATCAGAGAGAATAAAACCGGTATTATTGCTCATTAATCAATACATAATTAAATTAAAAATACATTTTTGCGATTAATATGAAATCCTGCCATGTTTAATTTTTGTTGATAGGGAGTTAAAGTATAAAATCATATGTATTTCTTTTTACAACTACACCTACAGATGGATTATTAGCCTCTAAAAAAACAAATAAAAAGAAGGTCATGCAGTGTACGTTTTTTAAGATCGAAATATAGATTTTTCTTTTATTTGGTTTTTGCACTTATATTTTACAGGGTGTTTGTATAATGATCAATATGCAAACATCACTTCAAGCTGTTTATCTCATTTGTATCACCTTACCCTGAAAGGTCATTGATTTAATTCAGCAGGGGAGACAGTGTGGAGTCAAGGAAAAATATCATCCTGTTGTCTGGTATAAATATATAAGAAGCAGGGAAATGTGCAGGTTTTAATGGATATGTCTATTCAATACTGAAAGCATTATCTACTGAAATGGACAACCTTTCAAGTAAGGCATTTTTTGTTAAAGCATATATTGCAGGAGCTGTGTTTGAAATACAGCTCTCATATTTTCTTTCATTATTACTTATTTAATGTAATCAGGTAAAAAAATAATTTTTTTCATTCCTCTCCAGTATACACAATCCCATGATGCTTTTCATTGTGTTTTTGCAGAAAAGGAAAGAACAAAAATGTTGAACAAAATTACAGATCAAATAACAGGGCTGCATTTCTTTTCTGTAGATACCCAATTTAAAATCTTCCCCTGCTATCATGTTCTCTAATTTACTCTAAAAGTATTACAGAGTGTATTGAACTCACTCTTGTGCCATGTGTTATTCCATTCCATTCCATCCACATATACATGTACTGTACATTAGAGTATGCTCTTGATGTTGGTACAAAGGGTGTTCAAAAAATTTGGAGCCATTAGTCTTACCTGAGCTTTTCTGTTGTTCGCCCTGATTTTCCTGACTTAAAAAAAAAATTACCCATAAGAAGTCATGGAAATTAATTTCTCCAAGCCAGCAGTCTACGCCAAACTCAAATGGCACAGGAATAAAAGTAAAGCTAAGGCTTTTAAAAGCTAAATCTCAAAAATGAGGAGAGGAAAACTTTTGGAAAATTGCATCCAGAACAAACATTACAGAGTTCCTTAATATTTAAAGAATGCATTTGTACATTTCAAAAAGAGCATAGAAAAAGCAAGGGTAAGAACAAAGATGCAAACAATTTATGAAAAACCTGAAAAGAAACCCAATAAACAGTAAACCAAAAATAATACCCTATTAATGAAGCAGTGGTGAAAACCAGGTTATTTACAGTGCAAAGGTCACAATCGAAAAACTCAGAAATGAAAAACTAAACAATGCCTGCAACTCCCCCCTTTACATTACTGGGAGTGATCTACCTACTGAGGCGGCCCCACCCTCAAACTCTACATATAAAAGGTAGAGTGAAAGACAAATTCCTTCTTTATAACAATGTACTCAAATATTAATGTGTTTTTTTTTTCCAGCAAACTAATCCCTGATGCCACAAGATATATTTGAATGGTTCCAAAGAAATAACAGTGAGTCCTAATTAATCTAGATCTCAATCCAGGTAAGCATCAATAGGATAATGTAAAATCAGTTCTTAGAGTTAATACTAACTAATTTACAACTATTGTCCACATAGACGTCAGCATGAACCAGTCTACTGGTGCAGCACGTATAGCACCTTCATGAATCCATGGCTGAAAAAATTCAGGTTAGCCTATGTGTTAAAGTATGACCAATGTTTGATTATGTCAGGCTTTACAAATGATATATCCTATTTAAGCACAGTTAAATGATTTTTCTCATGTTTATATGGATATGTTTTATGTTATCTTTGTTATGTCTAGTGTCACACACGTGCGAGTAGGGGGACGTTGTGTGGACCAAGTAAAGGTAATTCCACGCCAGGCCAGGGGGGGGGGGGCGGGGTGCACTAAACCTTCTCCTGTTGTCTCTGCAGACCAGCCGCGGGAAAACCTATCTGAATCAAGAAACGTCACTTCCTGTTCCGGCGCCTAGAAGAACGTCACTTCCTGTTCCAGCGCCTAGAAGGACGTCACTTCCTCTTCCCTACATCACTTCTGGTTACCCTACATCACTTCCTGTCTGACCACTTAAAACCGCCATCTTTTCCAACCTTGATCAGTTCTGTCTTGGACTCAGTACAAGCAACAACTTTGTTACTTGAAAAAGAAAACCTTTGCAGCTAGGAACATTATACGGGTGGCTGCCCCAAACTTTTCTTTACGTGTGTCGAGTCTGTTCTTTTACAGTGGCGTAGTCGGCAGGATGATGGCCTCCTGGAGAGATTGGAAGGCAAACCTAAACCTAGGCTCGACACACGTTTATAATCCAACAAAATATCAGATGGGTAAGTACCGCTCCCGAGTTGCCGAGTGGGCGTCCGTCGAGGCGTGTCGGGGAAAGCTTGAATATGCTTCGACCCATCATCCTGTTAAAAGTCCGTGGAAAAATAGCCCCGGGTCTCACAGGATAGAGCCAAGTGCGTCAGGGAACGCAGTGAGAACTTATTATGGCCTCCTGGGTGTGGGGACTGCCCATACATATCCCATGAAGGGCAAGCCCTTTAAGACAGGTGGGAGAAACCCAGGCTGGCAGGTGAGAAACATAATGGCCTGGACATACAACCCCGCTAAGGCAACTAAGAAACAGGCCATGGCTTTGTGGGCTAAAGTGGTTGGTTGGTTACAACCCAATAAAAAATCCAGCCACCAAATAGCGGAGCAAGTGGCTTGCGCTCTATTTCTCAGATCCCTACCCGGAAAATTCGCCCAGCCGGCCTGGGATTATACAGATATTGTCTCGCTAGCCGAGAAAATAGATCACCTCAGGGCAGAAACCGGCTTGGGAGTGTCAGAACGGGACTCGTGTGAACCCGGGCGTGCTTGCGTCCCTAATACACAGTCCCGCAGCTATAATGCGAGGCATGTTCGAGTAAACCCTGGGACGCGCCGGTGGGCCCTGCAAGGCGATGAAGGGGTCTGCAGGGTGATGCGGGAGGAGGCACGGTTAGCGCTCGCTAATCCACTGGCCTGTCCACATACGGGAAAAGTGCTAGTCAATGGAATTAAAGTTATCGTTTATTTGATTCCGGCAGTAACATTTCCATTTTTGCTGACCAATAGATATTACTGCGACAATGGTGTAAGATTAAGACCCGCATTACCTGTATTCACGGGGACGTCCGGTATTATCGATCCGCCAACTGTTTTATCTGTCAGGATGGCGTAGTTAAGAAGTTAACGATGGCAGTGATGGATAATCCTCCCTTCCCCGTGATTCTAGGAAGAGATTGGGTCGAAATAAATAGTGATAATAAAGGCGCTTCTTCTCATCGTTCACTAGGTCTAGTCACGGACGCGAATTCAGCACCCTCATCTTCCTCCACGCCGTGTATACAGCCGGCTGAGGAGCGGACTTCGGCCTCTAGTGATGACGAAGAAACACCCGGGACGTCGCAACCCGAGACGTCATTAGCAGGCGCTGAGATGACTCGGGACGAAAACCAGCCCCTTGAGGTCGAATCCGATCCTCTCTCACTTCTGCAGTTTCAATTCAGGCAGACGCTGGCTTCATTTAAAAGGGAGCAATGGAATGATGACTCCCTTAAATTTGCAAAGAATGCAGTCGTTCTGATAGATGGCCAACGCACCTCACATCCAATGCCACAGGGTCCTCACTTTGTGCTCAATAATGATCTGTTATATCGGGTGGCAGAGCATAAGGGACAGATGAGGTCGTTGTTGTTAGTGCCATGGACTTACCGGCGACAGGTCTGTGAACTAGCACATGCCCATCTGCTGGGAGCCCGTTTAGGCCCCGAAAAAACACTGGAGAGAATTAAACTCCGATTTTTTTGGCCCAGAATTAACAAGGAGGTTCGTCGCTTTTGCACATCCTGTCCGGAATGTCAATTGAGGCAAATTCTTAGGAGGGACTGTGCTCCTCTAGTTCCATTACCCTTAATTGATATCCCTTTTGAACGTATTGGGGTCGACCTGGTGGGACCCCTAGAGCCCTCCGCCAGAGGTCATAAATACATAATGGTCCTGGTAGATTATGCTACCCGATTTCCAGAGGCTGTTCCGTTGCGCTCAGCTACTTCTAAAGATATTGCACGGGAATTAGTGGGTGTATTTGTGCGTGTCGGAATCCCTAAAGAAATCCTGACGGATCAAGGGACTCCTTTCACCTCACAGACGTTCAGGGAGACTGGCAAACTACTTCAAATAAAACATTTAAAGACTTCGGTATATCATCCTCAAACCGACAGTCTTGTAGAGAGGTTTAATCACACTCTCAAACAGATGTTGCGTAAGGTAGTCAATGAGGACGGAAGGAACTGGGATAAACTCCTCCGCCTCGTCCTTTTTGCAAATCGGGAAGTCCCACAAGCCTCCACGGGGTTCTCACCTTTTGAATTGCTATATGGACGACAACCCTGGGGCATATTAGACGTTTTAAAAGAAGGATGGGAGGAAGAGGCACTCCCATCAACAAATATATTAGAGTATGTTGCGCAGTTACGCGATAGATTTGAGAAAATTAGACCCATATTGAAAACGCACATGGAAAAGGCGCAAGCAGCTCAGGCCCGATGCTATAACCATGGTACGTCTCTGTGGGAGTTCCGCCCGGGAGATCGTGTCATGGTTTTAGTTCCTACATCTCATTCCAAATTACTGGCTCATTGGCTAGGCCCTTAGGAAATTAAGGAGAGGAAGGGGCTGGTCGATTATTTGGTGAAACAACCGAATCGTCGACCCAGCGAGCGGATTTACTATGTCAATCTGCTGAAACCGTGGAAGGACAGGGATTCTGAGCCCTCCTCTGGACAGCTCCGCTCTCTCTTCGCGCAGCAATTACACCTTAATTTCGGAGACAATTTGACTCGCCAGCAATGTCAGGAGCTCGAAGCAGTTATCCTGTCTGTCCCTGAGGTAGTCAGTGAAACTCCAGGTCGGACCTCCTTGGTTGCGCATGGCATTGTGACAAAACCAGGGGTTATAGTCCGAGAACACCCGTATAGACTTCCCGAAGCAAAAAAGGCTGAAGTGGAGTTGGAGATCAGACGAATGCTGGACCTAGGTGTGATTGAGGAAAGTTATAGTCCCTGGTCCAGTCCTATCGTTATGTTCAGTAAGCCCGATGGAAGTTGGAGGTTCTGCAATGATTTCCGTCAGCTTAACCAAGTCTCCCAATTTGACGCCTATCCGATGCCACGAGTGGACGACCTCCTTGAGCGGCTAGGTCATGCCAAATTTTTGACTACTTTAGATATGACTAAGGGGTATTGGCAGGTTCCCTTAATGGACTCCGCTAAGGAAAAGACAGTGTTTAGCACCCCTAGTGGTCACTGGCAGTATCGTGTCCTCCCATTTGGATTACATGGGGCACCTGCGACCTTCCAACGTCTGGTGGATAAAGTGCTCCATCCTCATAATTCATATAGTGCTGCCTACTTGGATGACGTTGTCATCTATTCCAACACCTGGGAGGAACACATACAGCAGGTTGGAGCTGTATTGCGGACACTGGCAAAAGCTGGGCTTCGTATCAACCTGAAAAAGTGTTACTTTGGATTGGTTGAGGCCAAATATTTAGGCTATCTAGTGGGCCGGGGTATGGTGAGACCACAGTGTTCGAAAATTGATGCCATTGTGAATTGGCCCCGTCCGATAACTAAGAGGCAAGTTCAAGCCTTTCTCTGCTTAGCGGGTTACTATCGCCGGTTTGTTCCCCGGTTTTCTGAGAGAGCTATGCCCTTGACAAACCTCACTAAGAAGGGTCGACCTAATCATGTGGTATGGGATGATATATCAGAGGCTGCATTCTGTGACTTGAAAATGACCCTTACGTCAGCTCCTATATTAAAGGCGCCGGACTTTTCCGTACCCTTCATTCTCCAGACGGACGCTTCGGACACAGGTCTCGGTGCCGTGCTGAGCCAAAGCGTCGATGGAGTTGAACACCCCATTATGTACCTGAGCCGGAAACTGTTGGATCAGGAAACTAGGTACATTAGAGTAACTAGGATCAGGAAACTAGGTATGCGGCAGTGGAGCGGGAGGCTCTGGTTATTAAATGGGTGATTACACAGCTGAGATATTACCTCTTGGGACGTGAATTCACTCTTGTGACAGACCATGCACCCTTACAGTGGATGGCCTTGCACAGGGAGTCCAATCCGTGTGTCACAAGGTGGTTTTTGGATCTACAGCCATATAAATATTCGGTCATTTATCGCCAGGGTGTTCTGCAGGCTAATGCTGATGCCCTTTCTAGATGCCACGACCTCTCGGACCGGTACGCACGACCCGACGGGTCATCCATGTCACACACGTGCGAGTAGGGGGACGTTGTGTGGACCAAGTAAAGGTAATTCCACGCCAGGCTGGGGGGGGCGGGGTGCACTAAACCTTCTCCTGTTGTCTCTGCAGACCAGCCGCGGGAAAACCTATCTGAATCAAGAACATCACTTCCTGTTCTGGCGCCTAGAAGAACGTCACTTCCTGTTCTGGCGCCTAGAAGAACATCACTTCCTCTTCCCTACATCACTTCTGGTTATCCTACATCACTTCCTGTCTGACCACTTAAAACCGCCATCTTTTCCAACCTTGATCAGTTCTGTCTTGGACTCAGTACAATCAACAACTTTGTTACTTGAAAAAGAAAACCTTTGAAGCTAGGAACATTATACGGGTGGCTGCCCCAAACCTTTCTTTACATATGTCGAGTCTGTTCTTTTACACTAGTTATATGTTTTTTGTGGCATGCTGGCGTCCTGCTAAAGTGGTGCTACTGCAATTGCAATAATTCAAGATGTGAAGATTACCATCTTATTTAAGAAAGAGATTTTGCAATTGGTTTTTATCTGTAGTTTCAGGTAGAGGAAGAGTTTATTTTCATTCAAGAGTTAAACAATAAAATATAAATAATTTCAGGATTATTCACTGTATGACTTCTGCTCCCTCCCAAATATAAATAAATGTTTTCCCTTTAGCAAAACCCTCATAATTAATCAACCCCTGCCTGTTTAATAAATACTGGTCCAGTCTAGTGTTTCGACATCTTCCATTCAAACAATGAAACAAACTAATGGCACATATTTTGGTCATGGTCACTTCAACTTTGAACGCAATGAAAACATCTACAATTGTATAATAATCTAAAAATAAAATGGTAAGGGTTGTCAGTCTGTCACACAAAAACTCATTAACCAACCTGACTTTGGTCTTAATCCAGAGATTATGATGTGATACACATAACATGACTCATGAATTGGAGGTGTGGGCCAGGAAAAGAGCTGTGGCAACATGTACTGACAATGAAGCAGCTTGCAGAACCTAATTACGTGATAGGAAGAAGAACTGCGACAGCCCCATCTTCTGCTGCGCACCACCTGCTGGTATCTGCTGAGAGTGAGGCAAATTGAAGAAGCTGATTATGTGATAAGAAGAAGGAGAGGAATTACAGCTCCGACCTCCACAAACTTATCAGGATTTGTATCCTTCTTATGGCAAACTGCATCTGCAAAATTATCAAGAAAGTGACAAGGCTGCTGAATGTGAAGCAAAGTGCAGTAGCCACTTACAGTATTTGATAGGAAGAAGAAGAGTGACAGCTCCAGCATTTACTGCCAGTCAAGCACATGTGGCACACCAACCTGCTGGTACTTGCACACTACTGAGGCTAGAACCTCGATCTTAGGAGGACTGAAGGTCCACGTGTTTTCTAGTTATAAGTATAATCATTACTTTTTTGCTCATTTTCAGTCATTATGGAATAAGGTAACTTTCATTAACTACAATCTAAGGTGAGGAAAATGCCACAAGGTTTTTTCAAATGGCAAAATATTTTAACAATGCAATACACAATATTAGAAAAATGGCAAATATAACTTTATCTTAACTATATTATATAGATGGATTGAATTATGCCATCATGTTTTGAACTGTATGTATTAAAGTCAAAGCACTTTTTTGCAACATAACAAAGGTTTCATGGTTTTATAGCATTACTATTCCTCCTCTAAGGAATTCTTGATTTAGGTCCTACTGTATTTTAAATTTTTTAGATATTTTTCCATCTTTTTTCTTCATCTTCTTTGACATTTGAAAGATTCTAGTTTAAGACAGAGAAAATATACATTAGCAGATATATGCTGTGCATAACGGGTCTCAAATGCAAACATACAATACAGTGGAACCTTGGTTAACGAACGCACTACTTAACGAACAAATTGGTTAACAAACTTTTATTTTGAACAATTTTTTTCTTGGTTAACAACCAAAATTTGGATAATGAACGCAAGCACAGACCGGTTTTTATGCATTCATGCTCATTTGTACTTTGTCACGGTTGCTGTAAACATTGCTTTTCTGAGTGTTGTGCTCACTAATGTTACTTTTTTGTTAGTTTTTCAGTTTCAATGTTATTTTTTTATGTACATATTTACTCGTTATGGCACCTAAGAAAGAGAAACGTGTTAGTGATAGTGGCAGTAGGAAATGTGTTAGTGTAGCAGTAAAGAAAGAAATTCTAGAATGGCATTCGTGTTTCCATTATCGCAAAGGAATACAATATGCTGAAATTGACTGTCTGTACAATTCTAAAGAACAAAGAGGCATTTAAGGCGGCTGAAGTGGCTAAAGGAGTGACTGTGTTATAATTTTTAATTTTTTTTTGTGTTAACGAAACAAAGGTCTAAAGTGCTAGAAGAAGTGGAAAAACTGCTGTTAATTTGGATAAATGAAAAGTAACTGGCTGGATATAGTGTTAGTGAAGCAATAATTTGTGAAAAGGCTAAGCAGTTGCACAGTGATTTGTTGACCAGTGCTGATGAGCGAGACTTTAAAGCGAGTAGAGGGTGGTTTGATCATTTTCGCCAGCATAGTGTTATAAGGCACGGGGAGGCTGCAAGTTCAAATGAAACAGCAGCAAAAGCCTTTGTGGATGAATTCGCAGAGTTTGTTGAAAGTGAAGGCTATGTCTCGCATCAAGTATTTAATTGCGACAAGACAGGGTTATTCTGGAAAATAGTGCCCAGAAGAACCTACATCACCCAAGAGGAGAAGGGACTACCCGGACACAAGCCTATGAAAGACAGGCTTACACTTTTATTTTGCGCTAATGCAAGGAAGAGGAGGTTAGGGAGGAAATCACTAGTGCTCAGATAAAGGAAATTTGCAATAAGTGGAATGATGTGCAGGAATTTATTGAGAAGCACCACCCTAACAAAGTTGTGGCTAATAGGGCAATTAACATAATGAATGACAATGCAATATCGCATTTTAGAAAAATGCTGCAGCAAAGAAAAAGACAAATCTTATTAGATTGCTTTCTTGTGCCCAAAGAAAAGGAATCGCGACGTGAAAAAAAAACCCAAATCAGTGTTACCCGATGTTTTTATGGAGGGGGATTCCCCTTCAAAACAATAGTTTCCTTCTCTTCTTCCTCCGCCATCCACCTATGCCACCAACTACAACAAACAAGGTAAATACAGTGCTGTTTTATGTAATTTAGTTTATATGTTTGCACTAATGAAATATACATTTTTTTCTATATTTTTCTTCACAGAAAAACCCTTAAAAAATAAAATTACAATATTTCTGAGGCTGGAACGGATTAATTGTATTTATATTAATTTCAATGGGAAAAATGGCTTTGGTTAGTGAATGTTTTGGTTAGCAAACAGAGTCGTGGAATGGATTAAGTTTGTTAACCGAGATTCCACTGTATTTAAAGAAAAATATAATCATTTCTTATTAATTTCCAGTCATCTTGGTATGACTTGCTGTACATTTTTGTAAGCCAAGTTGTTACAGCAGGAGTTCTAGAGGAGTATTGCCTTCTTCCTATCTTGGTTCCCCTACCCTCCCACTTCATTTCTCATCCTTGTACCTCTGCAGGCTTCATTTCATGGTCACCAAACATGAGAATGTCTGCCATTCACTAACCACCACTTTCTTCTGCCAGTGTTATCACTATAAAGCAGGGGTCCCCAACACCGGTCCTGGAGGGCCCCAGTTGCTGCAAGTTTTCATTCTAACCATTTTCTTAATTAGTACACTGTTTTTGCTGTTAATTAACTTCTTTTGAATTAATTTTAGTTGACTTTCTTTTTTTAAGATTTGTTCCCCTGAATTTCTTCAACATTCCTCTTGCTTCATTTCTTTCCTTAAATGGCACCCAAACAGAAATGAAATGTGAAATTAGTGGTCAACAGAAGACCAACTAAGTCAAGGCCTGAAACTCCAACCAATTCCTTAATTAGGTGTCGAGTCTTGTTGTTAATTAAACCAGTTCTTTAATTCCATGACTCATTGCTGCTCTTGTTGTGCAATAACATACATTTCCGAGATTGTTGATTTTCTCTTTTTTAATAGCACTGTTAAAACGTTTTGGGGACCTGAGCAGATCAGCATTCCTGAGACTTTCACCTTTCTTTATTTTCAGATTGACGATGTTGGTCATGTTTTGCTGGTCATGTTTTGTTTCATTTTGTATCTCATTATTGTTTGGCTGCTAGTTAAGGAAAAAGAAACAATTAAGGCGTCTGAGTCTTCAAGAGCAAGTCAAATAAAATTAATTCAAAAGAAGTTAATTAGCAACAAAAACAGGTCACTCATTAAGAAAAGGGTTAGAATGAAAACCTGCAGCCACTGGTGCCCTCCAGGACTGGAGTTGAGGGCCCCTGATATAAAGGTATCTTATTGGATATTTCTGCCTTGGTCTTGATTTTCTCATGGCAAATGTTGGCCAGTTTGACATCCCCTCTTAAAATGGATAAAGAAGTTTCTAAGTTTCTTTATTGGAAAAATGTATCTTTTAATTTATTATTTCTTTCATAAAAAATTCACGAAGCCTTCGAAGGAATCTTGTTTGCCTATTATTTAGTTGCTCTGTGTTACATATATCTACAGCTGAGATTTGTACATCGTATTTTGAAAGATTTGTAAGGATATAAAATTAATACCAGGCAGTTCACAGTACTAGAAGTTTATACTGTACTGTATCTTTAAAATACACAATAAGAATCATTAAAACATTCTGCCACAATGAATTAATAAAAATAAGTTACTAATTGTGTGATTAATACTGTAAGTTAAAAGTTATTGTATCTACATTGTTATATACGTCAATTATTATTTTGTAAATCTGCTTCTTCTTGTAGACCATTGTAGTCAGTGTTATGTGAGTCTATCCATGCATCCTAGCAGTAATCACAAACACCCATGATGCCAATTGTCCCAAACATTATGGTGGCCTGAAATTGTTGGGGGGGATGGGGGGGGGGGCACATGTATAAAAGTGTTATTTCCACATAGTGAGACTGAAATGTTTTCAAGTAACATTAAACAAAAGTCTGCAATGTGCACGTTAATCATGCCTGAATTTTTTGATTTGTAATTTTGCATTGTGGAGCAGAGGAGAAATCAAGGAAAAATGTGTCTTTGTCCCAAACATTATGGAGGGCACTGTGAGTAAAATACATTTAATATAAACTTGTGAATGAAATTTATGTTAAATGTTGTAAAGTCTTTAAATCATAAACATATTTTTACACCTCAAATGGTTCACCGTAACAGTATTTATAATACGTAATATGTGCTTAATCTTGTTAAGGTGCTGGTTGTAACATTATTAAATAACTAAATTAAGATTGTGTGTTTGAGCTATAACACCAGATTTAGTTTCAGGTGTGTGCATGTATCATTCCACAAAAATTGTAGATGCATTAAAGAAAAGCTACAGCATTAAAACATTACTGGTTTCCTTTGTTAGTCCTTCCTTCCTTCCTTTGTCTTGACTATCAGTGATTATTGTCTACTGTATGCTCAGCTCTAATATGTGCCTCAGGTTGGCCACGCCTGCTTTTCACAGTAGACAATTTAAGATTATCATAAAATTCTACAAGCTTATTTCTAGAAACATTTATAATCATAATATGCATTTTCAGAAAACAGATTACACCAATCGTTACATGTATAATAAAGGATTTTGCACTAAACAATATCTTTTCATAAAAGGAATTTTACTTCTGCATACCAGCTTAGATTAACCAGAGGGGTTTAACAAAAAATTTCTTTAAATGTTATTTACTTTGTCTATCCACTTACAAATCCTTTTACAAAAACAAGAGAAATGTTTTCATAAAATTAAGTAACTAAGCCTACCTTAAGTCCTCCTTTGTTCCCGTTAAAGATGCTTAATCAAAATTGGAAGATGCCCAAGATGTGACTTACAACCACATGTCTAAGTAACTAGCTCAATGTACTCGCGGTAATCTTTGTGAAAAGTATTTTTAATACTTTTCTCAATTTTATACTTAAACGTCTTTTATCTTTACCTCCATGTTCTCTAAGAACAGCTGGAATCATACTGTACTTACTTATTTCCTTCATAATTATGAATTATTTATTGAGGTTTGCAGTTGTTTAGAATAAAAATGTTTCACTTTGAATCTCCTACCTGACAGTCTAGTGGCTGCATCTTTTGGGTTTATATAGAGCTTTTTTTATCTATATTGAGATATAATCAAAATAGTACACTATATTCCAGGCATGGCTTCTCTTTACTTATATCCCATGTAGCAGACTAAACAGCTATGCCTGAAGTCAATTGTTTTTATTGTACATGGTGACTCCATTAAAATTCACAAAACATTTTCTTGGATCTAAATTTATTCAATGGTTCCAGTCTCTGTTGTTGCTCTGGACATTTCATCGTAATCCACATTTATTATACTGTATGTCTCAAGCAGTCGACAGTATGCTATGAAATGGCACTTCACTCTTTGAGAGAACTTTGCAGTGCCAATTCAAGTTTGACGGAAGAGTAGGTTAAGATGGGCAGCATGTGCGATAGTGGAAGTATGAACAATCCGAGTATTACAGAGGAGGGACCAAAGATAAAGAAAAATAAATATTGTAATAACAGTAATTTAATGGATTGGCTAATAATAGATAATGATTAAAAGCAAGGCAAACACAACCAAAAGTATTCAATATTATGAATCAAAAACACAAGCAGTTGCCTCTATTACAATGAACTGCAACTGTAATAGCTTCTATTTCATTTTTATTTTATTTTATTTGCTTTTATAAAGATTGTTCTTTCTTTCTGTTATATATGTGTTTCATGATAAAAAGATGTCCAGTAATATTTAAATATGGGATCTTTTGTAAAAGTAGGTGGAGCCAGAAAATGAATCTAAGAATGACGACAAAGGTGAAAAGGAATTCTGCTTACTGCTGTGGGGTGAACTGACTTTTCTACTCTGCCACATTTGCTTAAGCAATATAAACCATGGCCATTGCAGAATCTGAAAAAGAATTTGTATTTTTTTTTTTGCAAAATTCTTTTTGAAAAATGTATTTAGCATATAGTATTTTTATACAGAGGAAGTTGTAGGGTCTGTGGCATCCTCCAACTTACCTTCCCCTGAGTCTCTAGTGTAAATTAATAAAATCAGCAGGTTCACCGTAACAGTATTATAACAGTAACAGTTAACAGTATATAATAGTTTATGATAATCTTGCCTGAAGAAGGGGCCTGAGTTGCCTCAAAAGCTTGCATATTGTAATCTTTCTAGTTAGCCAATAAAAGGTGTCATTTTGCTTGGCTTTTCTCTAAAATCAGCAGGGAAAGTTTTAGAAACACAACAGATTAAATAAAACACCACAATAAATAAAATATTTCTATAGAAAATAGAAAAACAGTAGTAGAATAAAGCAAATTTTAAAAATCTAAATAAATAAATGTAGTGCAAATAAATATAAGGTGCACATGGCAATAAAAAATAAATACAAATTGCCTGCCTCACCTGTCCTGTCACTGTGCCTCTGTGTTTATATTGGTACAATGCTGACTACAAGCATTTGGGAACTTCTCCACTTTAAAAATGTGAATTTCTAAAAGACAGAATTCCCTGCATAATTCTTCTGTTGTGTTCACCTTGAAATGTCTTTTATAGAAAATACAGAGCCATGTTGCTTCGTCATCATTTCTGATGCTTATTCTACAAGGCCATGACAAAACAAGCAAAAAAAAGAGATAAAACAAGATTTTATTCTGTAAATATTTCAATTTTTCTGGATAAAAATAATTTTATTTTATACTTGTAAAGTAAATTGAATGAACAAAGATTTGCTTATTGAGAAATTACATTGAGCACAAATTCTGTAACATGAAGAGTACTGATTATGTCAAGCATGGCAAAAATGATTTTATTTACAACAAAAACTCAATGTACTCCTCTGTATGGGAATTGGAATTCTTTTTAGAACCTTCTGCATTAAATGCAGAACAATGAAAAAGAACCGATATGCTCTTCACAAAGAAATACAAACTAGCCCTAGAACAAACACACAGGATCATTGTTATCAAAATTTGTTTTGTATTTGCTGAAGGAAAGGGTTCCATTGAAACATTTATCATGAAAAACAATATGCATGCAATTGCTAACACTCAAGAGGTTTAGATATGTTTATCTTTATCCCAGAGATTTACCTTCAATTTTGTTATATTTAGTTGTTAAGAAGGCCTTTGACTGTGATTTGCCTGCAGTCAAAAACAAAAGGAAAACACATAATGAAGTTCACTGACAGAATGTTGATGAAGAGCATACACTTGTCACAATCAAAAATAGTGCAAATGAATATCTCGACTGGTACTATACTGTATTTGTTCGACAGCTTCCCTTCTGATTGTGTGTACTCTATGCCAAAGTTGATCCACCTGTTGAGATGTCCAGATTAGTCTTATCCATCTGGATTAGGGTTAGTTCTGTCAGTTTAAGGAAATGGTTTGAAACATTGCTAAGCAACTATCATCATATTTATTTTGTTCACTATTATCTTGGCTGATGATTTTAATAATAATAATAATTCTTTGCATTTATATAGCGCTTTTCTCACTACTCAAAGCGCTCAGCAATTGCAGGTTAAGGGCCTTGCTCAAGGGCCCAACAGAGCAGTCTCTTTTGGCATTTATGGGATTCGAACCGGCAACCTTCCAATTGCCAGTGCAGATCCCTAGCCTCAGAGCCACCCCTCCTCCTGATGACGGTGATATTTGAACAGGTTATTATAGGCAGGTATTTTTCCATTCTGGTGTTTTAAGTCTACTTGGCACACATATCCAATCACAACCCCAGAACTATCCTTTGATTGCAGAACAGGCTTTAATCTATATAATGGTATGAACTACAGTAGATATTTCCAAAGCCCAATATTTGCAAAACATACTTAAAATGCCCAATAGAGGGTGAGCTGTCAAACCCCAGCTAGTAACTAAAAAGGCAACTGAGAATCTTTGTAAATAAAAAGATTTATTGTTTATTTTGAGGCATAAACTAAGCTTCAAAGAGCACAAAAGGTCAAAGGAGGTACCTAAAACAATAAAAGCAATCCAAGGGAAGCAATGTTTCAATACACAAAATTCAAAATCAAGCAAATTCACAAAAAAAAAATCAAATGAAAAACAAAATCAGTAATCAAAGTCTCACAAACTAATCAATGCTTTCACATTTACAATGAACCGTAAGGGTCTAGGGTTTTTTCTCATCCTTTTTATGGCTGAGAGTAGTCTCTTGCAGTGACAGTCAAGTGGTCCTGCATTTTGGGGGATCTACCACAAAACACATGGCACATAATAGATACAAAGATTCATAGAAACTGAATGACCAACAGTAACAAAATACACAAAAGAATCAAAAATGAACAGAAAAGACATAAAAAAATGGTATTTGAACCCAAGCCAGGGAGGAACACTTACTGAAATATAACATATGCATGAAATTCTAAGGTCTATCCATCTGCCAGGTGATTACTCATGAACTACTAAGGCAGGAACCTTGATATTGGTCTTAATTGAAAGCTTATGAATTGATACATTCTGGAAATTCATGGAATTTGATGTAGTAACAACCTCGGCTAAGTGGCCTGGGGTATATGTTCCTTACAGTAACACAGTAAATAAAGTGACATGGCAGAAAGAAAAAGAAGTGCTGTGACACCCGCTGAGTATCAAGCAAATCACAGAAGCCAGTTACAAGATGAAGAACACTGTGATAAGAAGAAGAACAATAAGAGTGGTGCCATACGCGGATCATCAAGCACAACACAGAAGTCAATAAAGTGATGAAGACTGAGCAAGAATAAGCAGACAAGGTGCAGAGAGACACAGATAGTGAGAAGTAATCCTGCATATAGCCTAAAATATATGTATTCTGGAAATTAAAAATTTTAGGGTGTGGCAACCTGGTGGCCACTTTACCAGTTGGTAGAAAAGTTTATTGTAATAAAAACACGGTCCCCACAAGCCCCTCTATTGATAATCCCAAAGGACATGGTACCTACACGTTCAGAATTCATAATCCATCAGTATTATGTTTATTCATCATTGAACGTGACATATGACTCCGTAATAGGAAAGAAGAAAAAGAAGAGCAGTGACATCATCTAACTGTCAATCAGATCATAGAAGGTGCTTAAGATAAAGTAATTGAGCAGCAGTCAGACACAAAGGGTCATAGGCATGCAAGACAAAATCCAGTACACAGAATGTATGAACGAGATCAAGAGAGAAATTCATGTTGATAATGAGCACTACTGAGAAAAATTATATCAACAATGCTATCATTGTGAAGCTGTAGTATTCATGGTGAAAACAAAAGAATGTGTTACCAAAATGGAAAAGTTTAGATTGTTCTACAGGAACCATCTTTTTTTGAGGATTGTCGTACAGAAGGTTTAGGCAAGGTTCCTGAACTTGAATTGTAAATAAAGGACATAAGTCATAAGAGTCATTACACTACTCCTATGAGACTAAGAGCTGCCACAGGTTACACTTGCATAGAGTGTTTCAGGCTCGGAAAGAGAGGTGTATTCTATCAGGGACCTGGTTTAACGCATGTGTGCATAGGGGACAGCTCAAGGTTTTTGGTGATTGTAATTCTACTGTTGCTCCAAGGTTTGGTGCTGTGTTCTAATGCCTTTTCTTTTCCTCCATTTGCAGTCCAGATGACTGACAGCTGTTAACACCTCTGACTTTACTTCTGGTGTCCATCCACCTAGACCTGGCTCATCCTGCTGACTACGCCACTGCAAGAGGGCAGCCAAAGACAGAGTTGGGGAACCACCCTGGTGACCTCATATAACTGGAATGCAGAAAGGCAAAATAAAGCAAGCAATAATCCTGAAAACATTTTTACAGATGCAAGATCCAAAGTGAAGTGTTTCAAGATGGAGGACAGTCTGTTTTTAAGTCCTTTCAGCACGAAGAGGCAGGTCTTGGCAGATGGATGCCAGAAGTGATGTAGTAATGTCAGATGTTTTGCAGCTTTCAATCATCCAGCCTGCAGAGAGAGAAAGAGAAAAGGCATTAGAACACAGCGCTAACTCCTGGAGCGGTGGGGAATTACAATCACCAAAGCCGTTAATCTGTCCTCTGTGTGCACGCACATGACTCATAGGTAAATTCAAAAGTGTAAATAGTGTTAAAGAAGTGGTTTTAATAGAAGGCTTGCACTTAGAGAATTGGGCTAGACTTCCTGTGTTGCACTGGTAGAAGCTGAAAATCTATATATTTCTTCTCTGCATGTACATACTCGAGGTACACTAATTGTTGGTTTATTTCTTCCTTTTTTCTATTGTAATGGAAATCAGCACTGATTTTAGAGTTTACAGCCTCTGTCCCTTTCTAATGTGGAAATAAACTCAGGGATGCAATGCATGGTGGGAAAACATATTGAATGTTATGAATTACCTTTGACCTGAAATTGGCTTTAAAAATCAAGGATGACATCTGGCATGAGGATTAAAGAGAGAAATGAAGACAGGAGGTTTTACAGTGTGTGTTTAATGAAGCAAACTACATAGTGGTTTTTGCATATGTACAGATAACCAGTTTAATTGTTTATAGGAGTTGAGTGCTTTTTAATATTTTTTTCCTGCATTCTTTCTTTTCTTTATGTTTAGGTGCATACATTTTGAAAAAGTTTGAAAAACAAAAATTGTTAAGTATTGTACTAGGGTTTCATTTATTTCAGTTTCTAAAGTTTGTGGATTATAAACCCACTGCAATATATACAGTACATGTCTAGAAAAAAAAAGTTACCCAAAGGATTTTAATTTGTATATATTCTTTGTGGTGTTTTGCATTATTGTGTACAGTGACAGAAAGAGCATTCCCAGCAATTAAGAATAGAAATTGATGACATAATTTCAGTCTCAGTGGAGATAGCTTTTTAGGTGGTATTGTGTTAAGGGAAACATGCTGAGGGCCTGGCATGGGGCCATCTTTAATTGCTTACCTTACTGCTGAGACACCCTGATGGCTTGTACTTTGGCTCTGCTGGCAACAGAATAGGGTACAGTGAAAGAAATTTCTTGGATGCCTTGTATGATAACTGGCACAAGAAAGTGTGATTACATAAGAGAAAAGGATATGAACAAAAACTTCATTATTCAAGTCTTGAAAATATATGAAATAGGATTCCAAGGATTTATTCCCATAGTTATGGAATCTTCTGGTTTTTTAATAGAATTTGGAATGAAGAAGTTTTGATTTCTGATCTGTTTTTCTTTCAGCAAGGTTCCTCAAGCAACAAATATGGAATCTTATTACTTTATTTTAATTAATTATAATTCTATACTTCAGATGTCATAGAAGCTGAAAACATATCAGCCATCTGTACTAATTCAACTATGTACAAAAAAATCTACAGTCAAAATTTAAAACTGAAAGTGCTTACTGTGTATTGGAAACCCTACTAAAGTCTTTCCTTTTCTGCTTGAAGGTGAATGTTGAAAAGAAAGGGTCTTAGTGATAGGCCTGACTACTCCACTGAGGCCTTGATGATGGCAGGGTTTCATTACAGTTAGCCGTGCAATTGGAGTCTATCCTTATCTTTACTTTATTTGATATCTTCATTCTTTGCATTGTCATTCGGTCTCTGGATTCATAGTTAACCTAAGGTATACAAGTGAGTTTTAGTATTCACAAAGAAAACATTAGTGCACCACGGTGCATTCACTCAGTCCTAACTTGTGTGTCAGAATGTTTTTTTAATTTTGTATCTAAATCAGATTTGCACTAAAGCTAGCACTGAATGACACTATTTGTGACTCCTGTTATAAGTGTTGCTTGTAAGTGTGATATCCTGTGCAATGGGTACTCCAGTACAACCTATACACTGGCAATCTTGTAGTTCTTAGCCTACAATACCAATGTGAGATACAGACTGTAAAAACAGTATATCCATTATCCCAGTGAGTGCCAGTAATAGCAGTTTTTTGTCATGCAATTAGCAAAAACAAAATTCAAAACCAATGGTACGAATAAAAATGCAAATACCAATAAAGCAAGAGAGTGAATATAAAATACCAGTAACGGCGCACTGCACGATACCGTGCAGTGAATACACTTGACTTGAGCTTTCATAGTTTTCGTACTCTTTCTCTGTACGTTTAGCATTCATTTGCTCAGAGGTTGATGCGCTTGCTGCTTCCTGATCAGCTCTTCTTTTCTCTACCCTAATGGCCCGCTTCTTCTCTTTTTTTGCGCTAAAACTGATTAAGTCAGTAAGTTTGTGTTGCAATTTCTTAGTACTTTTTCTTTAATTTTTAACTTAAGCTGGTACTAAAGTCTTCAATTTGTGTCAAGAATGATTTACGATATGAAGAGGTAGGGGAAGTGACGGCGAAGGTGGTAGGAATGAGAATGGCGCTCGTATGCATGCGCCGTACAGTCGCCCTGCTGGCTGCTGCCGAGAGTTGATTCTACAATAAAATAAAATAAAAATTAAAAGAGGAATAACCTTGGAGATCAATCAACACACTGAAAGTGGATAGTAGACGTCACGTAGTATAGGTGTACCAAATTTCAGGTCAATAGATCAAACGGTTTGTAAGCTACAGGTGATTTAAAATCCTCGACAGAGAAACGGACAGCCACAGTAGCGGATTATATATAAAGATTTACTGTGGCTCTAAAAATTGGCGCGGTGAAGTAAGAGAAGAGGAAAAAAATGAACTACATTCTTCCTCAATAAAAGGAGCAAAGTTCAGGAAGGCTAAACCACACAATAAAAGAAAAGAGAAAATAAAGAAGCAAAATCAAATGAACACAAAATTAATCACACCACCAATATATATGTATGGAATAAACTTTTTTCAGAATGCTCAGCAGACCCAACACAGTCTGTACTCAGTCAAAAGATAACCTCTTGTGACACTCTCCTGTTTTATACATGATCAGGTTTTATTAGACCAATCCTAAGCATAAGGCTATCTGTATCGCTCAATCACAATAGACGTAGAGAAGCTATTCACAAAATGAGCTCCAAGCAGGTGAGTGCTCCCTATAATTCTTCTACCTTTTTCACACCTGTGTGCATGCAGGAATGTGTGTGAGTTGGCTCTCTCTTTATCCACATAAGTACCTTGCAACTTTATTTAACCCCTTATCCAGGATCCTATTGCTAATGCGCTTGTGTATGCTGGCAACTAACCTACATCCCCCTCTTACCCATACCAGTATACCAAAAAGTTGGTCCTTTAATCCTTTAATAAATCTTAGGCTTCCAAGTGAATACAAGCGTCTTGAGAGAAATGTAAAGTGTATCCTTGCACCAATACTGAGCAGTCCCTCAATGCAGCACTACCTTGTTTAACTCCCGGTATGTGCAAAGATAGCTACTTACAATTGGACACAAGCTATAAACAGCTGTAATCCCTAACATAAACTGATCTATGATGTGGCCCATCACACACCCCATCCCTTATGCTTTCTGGTCACACTGTCAAGCTAAATAACACAGGTCTACAAAAAATATTTTTTGTTTGCTTCTGGGAACTTCAGAGCAGCTCCTTACTAAGTTTTTTACACTGATTTCATATATGAATCGGAATTAAGCTAGCACGTCAGGTTTTTGAAATAAAAATGTTTTGACACTTTTGAATATCATTTTAATATATCAACACGATATCTTTAGTTTGGACTATGTCCCACCAAAATTGTTTTGATGAGTTTATTCTGAAAACAAACCAGAAGACAATACCAGAGACATGTTAAAGTATATTTATGTCAATTTACCTCAATATAAAAGTGAGGTCAGCGTGCCCAAAAATGTTGGAGGCACTCGCTTTTGCGCTTGTACTGCACATCTGTCTCTCTTTGCAAGAACCAACAGTAGTCACCCATCAGGCTCGGAGTGAATTTTTCCTGATATCAGTTTGCCATCACCTTTATACTGTATCTTGTTGAAATCTTTCCCCATGCTCATTTCTGACATCGCTTAGATTTGGTGGAAAAAAGACGAGATGAAAATGTAAAAAATGCATCTTCAGTGACATTCTGGCTTCCGTATACTTTCAGCATACTCTCCACAAGCTCAGTATAATTCTCTGCTCTGTGACTGTCAAGAAAATTCTGGACAACCCGCTCAAGTGAGGGTGCTGATTCAGTTGGCTTCAGTTTCTTTTTGAACTCATCGTCAAGCATCAGTTCATGTATTTCAGGGCCAACAAAAACACCTTCCTTAATTTTGGCTTCACTTTTCTTGAGACCAAACTTATTTCTTAAATGCTGAAATGCATTGCCTTTACTGTCCAGTCACCCTAGTTGTTCAAGACCTGAAACATCATAACTAAAAAACGGGACGTGCTGGACGAAAACGGTTTTCAGATTTGGAGTCAGCAAGTGAAATTTGTTAAAGTACATTTAAAAGAATCCCAGCAGCAAAATGCTTGTTGACCAGTATAATCTGCCACAACATTCTACCCTCCTGACATACAGTGTACCAGGAATCTATTGGATTGCAGGGCAAAGTACCACTGACAGTGCAGGCTGTAACGCAGACTATCTACGGCCCATTTAATAGCTTGTCCCTCCTTCTCTAAAATGTCATATTTCTTTCCTCTATCAAAAAGTTTTGTGCTGATAAACAAAATTGGCCTCCTTTCCTCATCTTCTCCCTGCAATAAAACCACACCTAATCCTTCCCCCAATGCGTCACCCTGTAAAATAAAGGTAAAATCTGGGCAATGTAACAAATCATTTATACAAAAAACACCCTTAGGTTAAACAAACTATTTGTCATATTCAGTTTTCCATTTCATGTTTCTGGGTTCTTTCTGTTGAGGTGTACAGCAATACTATAAAAATTTTGAAGAAACTGTCAGTATTACCCTACCAGTCCAAGGAAGGACCAAACCTGCCTCTTGGTCTCAAGATGAGGTTGATTCTGAATGGCCATCTCCTTATTGATCTGAGGCTTGATGAAGCTACCAACGATGGTATAACTCAGGTACTGCACCTTTTGCTTCACTATCAGTCCTTTCTGGATTGACCACAAGTCCAGCTGCTTTTAGGATCTACTTTGGAAGTAATTTTTATAAATAATTATTTATATAGAGTGCTCACATTAGACATTTTCAAAACATAAGATACACTGCCTTGGTAAAAATACTTTAAGGATTCAGTTTATTTAATACCATTCAAAAGCAACATGCAAAATGTGTGCTCATTCACAATCCTTAGCCTGAGCTCCAAAATTACGAAGCAAAAAGTTTAATTAAATCAATTAATTAAACGTGGTAGGGAAAAACTGTAATTCACGGTCCACTTCAGCACTTTTTTAATAAAAGGTTTTTCAGACTCCAGCAATATATACAGTTAGGTCAATAAGTATTTGGACATTGATGCATTTTTTGTAATTTTCTCTCTGTATACCACCACAATAGATTTGAAATCAAGCAGTTAAGATGTGCCACATCTTGATTGCTTAATTTCAAATTCATTTTGGTGGTATACAGAGAAAATATTACAAAAAATGCCTAAATGTCCAAATACTTATTGACCTAACTGTAAGAAATGTATTTAACAAAAACACCTTTGGAGCATTGGATGCACCTTGCATTGTAATCCCAAGCACGCTAACAATCCTTTGTTAAACAAAGCCTTTATTGTGTATATATTTCCAAGAGAAAGTTTAGCAAAGAGCAGATAACATATTAATCTAATAAAAATAGGTCATTGTGTGGGACATCAGATAATCCTATATTAGGTTGCATAGAGAGATAAATGATACTTTCCAAGTCAGGGACAATCTTGAGGGACTGCATACTAGAATGAGGTCATCCTACTTAGAACACTTAGACTAAAGGGCAATATAACTGAAATGCTTAACAGACTACAAATGTTACATAAAGTTTTTCCACTACAAGTGATACAAAAACTGGAATTGGGATTGTTTGGATGCTACTGAATATCTCAGAATACAATAGTTGAAACTCTGGTGTATAGATTTAGGTTTCAGAGATATTATTAGCATTCCATAGGTATATTTGTGAACTTGCATAACTGGTCACATTTATATTATTTAATAATAAATTAATTTATGTCTTGGATTTGTTTTTGGCTATTTATGTAACTGTATTTTCCAGATTGGCACTTTTTTGTTGTTAGTTTATTCAGTATATCTTAGACTCTTTTCAGTTTACTTCCCTTTGATTTATAATGTATTGACTAACCTTGTATTTATCATATATGTTTGACATGTTTTCTTATTTGTTTTGCAAACCTCATTGTGAAGCTGTTCTGTTTGAAAGATGATGTATAGAAATAGGACTGATAAAGATTTTCAAACCTGAGATAATTAAAATATTCATTTACTTGCAGTTTATAATGAGCATAAGAATACTGAAAAATCAATTAAGAATCACGCTACAAGCAGAAGTTTTAAACATGCATGATGTACTATAATGGGAATTCTAAACGTTAAGTAATACATGCAGCTCTTAAAATTGACATGTTTCCTGCAGTATGAAAAAGCAGAAGTTAAACTATTATCAAAGAGCCTGTTATATCCTTTGTAAAACAGAGAGCCTGTTGTCAAAAACTTAAAATTCTGTGCAGAGCTTGCTATTATGTACAGTATCTGTCTTAAGTGTGACCATTGACATTTTCTAGAAATAGCTCCATGATATAATGTTAGAATTTACTATTTGACAAAACACCATGGTAAAGATGTAGCTGAAATGTATCCTGAAAGTATGGGTTATACAAATGTCCACAAGTTAATTGCTTTGTTTATCCCTTGGCATGGTTAGAACAACTACACGGTCACCTAAGCATACCAATACTTGGATAGTGGAAAAAAATGGCTCAAGTTCTCCTATACCAAGTTAACAGTATGGATTCTGTGTTTCTGAAGGCAGAGGTACAGTACTGTCAGACAAGTAGAAATAAGAACCACACAGTGTTGGTGCTCATTCATTCTTTGGGTACTATGGAAATGTTGGTGTTCTTATGCATTGCTGGGTAAGAAAAGTTGTACAGCCACATTAATTTGATTTTGTGGGAGGTAAAGCCATTTTCCACCAGACATCATTACCTATTAATATACAACAATAGAAATTTACATATTGTATAATTGCTGCACCCAGCAATCATCCCTTGCTCAGGAAAACATGCAGGCTATTACCTGCTTAACCTGAAACAGCAACACATCCACTTTTGAGTTGCTCAAATTTCTGGTGGGAAAGGACAACACACACCAACATGAAAAGAACATGCAAACTACAAATGCTTCAGGATTCAAACAGAGGACTATGGAATTATATGTGAATCTTGGAAACAAATGACACATTCTTCTAATAAATACTGTACTACCTTTTCTTTTCCATACTAGGACTTTGCCCTAGGAACTGTGAAAGGATTAGACTCGACACACTTAAAAAGGTTTGGGGCAACCACCCTATATTTTCCCTGGCTGCAGTGGGTTTGTTTTTTGTAGACAGAAGTGTCTCTGAAGGAGTCCAGACATGAACTGCTTGAGGTTTGAGAAGATGGCGGTTTTAACTGACAAGACTGGAAGTGATGTAGGGGAACCGGAAGTGACCTTCTTCTGATGTCGTCAAAGGAGCCGGAACCGGAAGCTACGTTAGTCTACGCACCAAAACTGAAAGTGACATCAGTCTATGCAGCAGAACCAGAAGTGACGTCAGCCTAGGCACCAGAACCGGAAATGAGGTCTTCAGTGATGAGTCAGACAGGTTTTCCCGTGGCTAGTCTGCAGAGATAACAGGAGAAGGTTTAGTGCATCCTGCCACCCCCTGGCCTGGCATAGAATTACCTTTGCTTGGTCCATACAACGTCCTCCTACTCGCATGTGCGTGACAGAACATAATACCTAAGTCACTTTTCTGGCAAGAAGTGGTCTTCTGTTGTCTTCTTTTCAACAAAATGGAAGAAACACATGCATGGCTACTTTGATGACTTGCTTCCGTAAATGTATTACCTTCAGTCAGAGATGGTGGCCCTCCTCTGTTATTATCTTGAGTGAACATCAAAAGGTGCTCTGCAGCCACATTCTTGTGTTCAAAGCATTCTCTGTACCAGATGTACTTTCTATTTTAAATTATTGTGGCAACTTTTAAAAGGGATAATAGTACTGAATTATTCATAATTCACCTTTGGCTTGCACTGTCTAGCTTTGACAGGAAAAAGCTTAAGGCAGAAATGCAAACACAATATTTGAAAAAAATGGTGGCACTCATTTCACTTCTGACAAAAAGGTGGATATGCTACATGAATAAGGAGTTAAAAACTGTTAGCTTACATTGCTTAGCAAAAACAGCAGCCCATCATTGAGATTTTACAGTGCATATAAATATCCTAGTGTAGGAAATTTTACACAGCGAGCTAGGCAAATATGATATTATTTCTATTAAGAGAAAAAAAATCTTCCAGAGGCAATACAGAGAATTGTGACCCAGAAACAACAACAATTTATTTCTTATATAGCCCAAATCACAGAAGAAATGGCTCAAGTCCTGTTTTTTAACAGCCCCCCAGCCTTGACTCCCTAAGAAGACAAGAACCCCCCCTCCCCCAATCCTTGTTGGAAAAAAAATGAGAGAAAATTTGGGAAAGGCAATTTAGAGAGTTAGGTTAGGCACATGCAATGAATGTCAAAATTTGAGGTACATACAACACAAACACAGGACACAAGTAATTCAAGGAGCTACAGTAGATGGCCAATCTGTCATTGCTTCTTCAGCAATACAATACAATTGCACAAACTAAAAGACAAAATTCAAGAAACGATTACACTATTCACAAAATACAGAACTATTACATATGAGGATGCATATTTGTTCAAATACATCAAGAACAAAGTAGAAATGTTTAGTTAAAAGCTGAAATTCCCATGATGGTACATCTAGGTCAGTAGGTATCCATACTTACAAGATTTAATGGTAGGCAAGAAATTATCTATAAAGAAATAATCAATTCTTGAGTAGCAGTGATGCACTGGTATGTAGGAGAAATATGTTCTTGAGTTTGGGTTTAAAAATCTCCAGGGGTCTAATAAGTTGTGATCAGTTATAAAATGTCTAATTGTCTTTGCAATGTTAGATGTCATCGCTCCTGTGGCAGGAGACCTATCTAGATCTGTATTTAAAACACAGTTAAAGTCCCCAGCCATTATAATTTTATGAGTGTTCACTTTGGGAATGGATGCAAATACATTTTGTATGTAGTCCCTATCATCCACATTGGGTGTGTAGATATTTATCAAAATCACTTTAAAGTTAAATAAATTACACATGATGATCACATATCTCCCTTCAGGATCAGATACTACATCTGATACTACAGGTGAGATTGTTCTATGTATAAGAATTCCCACACCTCTAGTTTTTGTTGTAAAGCTGGAATGGAATATTTGGCCAGTCCAGTCTCTGTGCAGCCAAAACTGATTCTTGCTTAATAAGTGGGTCTCCTGTAAAAATACCATTTTAGTGTTTAGACCTGTTAGGTGAGAGAATACTTTCTTTCTCTTTAATTTGTGATTCAGACCTTTAACATTCCAGTTCATAAAGTTAACAGTTGGGTCGTGAAGATATTGCTTCTAAAGTTTTATTGTCATTTTGTAGTCTTAACTTAAGATACGACAGCTTTGACCTACATTTCCAATTTTCCCAGGAGTTATTGCCATGAAGCCTAATGTTACATTGGCACTTATAATTATAAGGATTTAAAGGTAAGATTAGAAATAGCTTGCTCTCTTTCTTTCCCCCCAGTCCCCCAACCCCCATTTTGTCTCCCCACATGAGGCTAGACCATACTTCACAAAGTCCCAAGTCCTCTGACATAACAAGCAGCAATGTATTAGGATTAAAATAAAGATATCTATTGACAATACAGTCCAAATACTATAAGCATAAAATGTAATCTTAAACAGTCTTGAGAGAGTAAACCCAGGGAATGATGTTAAACAGTAGCCCTGGATAAGCATAGTAAGCCCTAATACAATAAACCAAGGGTATGATGTTAAACAACCTCCTTAAAAAAATGCACATACATATATACTGTATACACATATAATTGTAATTAAAACATAAAAACATAATAGTCTTTAGAGTCCTGGTGCCTCCTGTCTTGCTATATGGTTGTGAGACATGGATGCTATCCAGTGACCTGAGATGAAGACTGGACTCCTTTGGTACTGTGTCTCTTTGGAGAATCCTTGGGTACCGTTGGTTTGACTTTGTGTCGAATGAGTGGTAGCTCATGGAGTCCTGAATGAGGCACATTACCTGCATTGTGAGGGAGTGTCAGTTATGGCACTATTGCCATGTGGCACGTTACCCCGAGGATGATCCGGCTCGTAAGATCCTCATTGTTGGGGCCCCGAGTGGCTAGACCAGGCCAAGGGGTCGCCCACGTAACACCTGGCTGCGACAGATAGAGGGTCATTTCCGGAGGGTGGGACTGGACCGTGTGTCTATCTGGGGGGTTAGATCCTGAGTAGTTTTGTCGTGTAGTGGGTGCGGCAATGCACTGTACCAGTGCATGCTCCCCAACTTGACTTGGCTTGACTTAAAACATAAACAAAAAGTGGCCGAGAAGGAAATAGGATGTATAATTACGGTACCAGTATCATTGCAAGAGGATCAAACAGCCGGTACGATCTTCTTTGCCATGCCAGGACAGGATGCGACTCACAATCGTATTTCAAAAAGTCTCAGGATCACTTTTCTTAGTTCTTTTTCTGCTTCCTCTGTAGAAGTAAAATTGTAGAGCTTGTCTTGAATGTCCACTTTCAGTTTGGCAGGATACAAGAGGCTGTATCTGATCTCGGATTTCCGTAAGTGCTGTTTATTGTTGTAAAATGTGGCACATTTAGTAGCTGTTGAGGGTGAGAAATAAAGGAAAATACGAATGTGGTTATTTTCAAATATAATCTTTTGTTTCTGTCTGAGAAGTAACATTATATATAATTTAAATTGTAATTTTTCAAAATGCACGATAAGAGTCCTTGGTTTAGAGGTATTTGATCTCCGTATGCGGTAAGCTGCTACTACCTTGGTATCTGATTTGAAGTTCTCTTCAATTATTTTAGAAAATAGTTCATCTACGAATTTCACTGGGTTTGGACTTTCATGATTCTCAGGGAGACCCTCGATTCTAAAATTATTTGTTCTGCATCTGTCTTTCAGTGCAGCAAGTCTGTCTCCAAGTACTTTGCATTCAGAATTTGCAGCTGTTGTTTTTCTGTCAGTGGTAGATGGCAGTTGTTCAGCTATTTCAATTCAAGTCATAAACGTTTGCTTAATGTCTTTCAACATGCTCTTAGTTTATTCTCAAACTTAGACGCATTTTCCTGTATTTTTTCCTCAATTTTTTCTAGCATACCTTTAAAGGTTGCCTCAAAGCAATTATTTAAATGTTATTCCTGGTCTTTAATATCCGGAAGCAGCTTCTTGTTTGTCTTGTGTATGTCCTTTATTTCTTTCCTTATATTCTTTCTTTATATCTTTCTTTAACTCATTCTTGACCTCCTTTATGTCGTGAGCGGTGGCCATTGCGGCAATCATTACCTTCAGTTTGGACAGATCGTTTCGGCCTTCTCCGTGCTCCGTAGGTGAAGTGGCAAGCCCAGTTAGAGTCAATATTCCCGGCTAGCTGTCTCTAACCTACCACGCCATTTACTCAGTTCTTTTTATGATACAACAGAAAAGTAAACAGCAAAAAAGATAAAAAAGGAAAGAACAAGCTGAACTCAGCCGGTGAGGTTTCACCAGTCAGATCAGTTTCAGCTATGTGGTACAATTCTATGGGTAAAATGACCATGCATGATCTGAATTTTGTCACATATGAGGGTGTGTCAAAAGCCTTATGGGCACCAGTTTAAGTACTACACTAGGGGTAGACATTAAGGTTTCACCACAAACTTACCATCAGCTGTCTTTCTCTACAGCTCCCAGCCTGTGCACAATTTATGTTATCCCACCTCTGACCAGCCATGAACTCCACCCATTATGAAGCTCCAAATGTCTCCTAAGATTAAAACCTTCAAGTGATGGATGTAAACTTGTGTAGCCAATGCAGAAGCTATTCATTTCATGAATATTAATATTATATGCCAAAAGGCATTAAAATGTAGTAATCTAAACTCTTTTTAAGTGTGTATTATTTATTTTTTATTTAAAAACATTTCCCTGGGTGAACAAGAATCTTGGTATTATGCAGTTGCACCTGATGCAATTTTTGTTTTATTTTCTACTTATGTGAAAAGAAAATATCCTCGAATATCCATCCATTTTCCAACCCGCTGAATCCGAACACAGGGTCATGGGGGTCTGCTGGAGCCAATCCCAGCCAACACAGGGCACAAGGCAGGAACCAATCCCGGGCAGGGTGCCAACCTATCCTTGAATATATCAATCCATATTCAGTTCCAGTTTAACTAGCAGGATTTGCAGCAGTAGCACTGATGACTATACATTAGTAGACACGCTGTAGAAAGAAAGCACAAGCTGAGAACTCCTAACCTGACCTAAACCACAGGGCAGTTCTTTACTTTTTAAAGGCTTTTTGCACCGTGGAGGAGAGAACACCTGAACTTGAACCCATACAGAGTATCATATTTATTATTCATTAAAAAACTCAGCTCTATTTTAAAACATATAATTGGAAACCTCTGCACAATCATTATTTTCTGAAACAGATTGTTTCAGCTACAGAATATTCAACAAGCGCAATATTCCTTTAAAATAATGTGGCTGTGGCATAAATAGAGACCTCTTGGAGTAGAGGACACTGACTTCCTCTCTGAAAGATTTTCTCATACTGCTTATGATGTATCTAATTTATAGATGTCTTTGAAATGCTCTGAATTAATTTTCCTATAATTTGTACTTTTAGACTGGTAACTACATTTTTGGCTTATATTTTATATTGCTAACGATTGATGTTGATGTTAACTATTTTATGAAGAAACAGGTCACTGTTGTAAAGCCCGTAAAAAGATTCCTCCTAGCCCTGAAATAAGGGTGGTACTGCTTATATTCCTCACAGGTGGCGCAGTGGTAGTGCTGCTGCTTTGTAGTAAGGAGACTGTGGAAGATTGTGGGTTCGCTTCCCGGTTCCTCCCTGTGTGGATAGCGATTTGAGTACTGAGAAAAGCGCTATATAAATGTGATGAATTATTATTATATTAACGGTTCAAACAGGATCGTGCCATTTCATTTACAGTCCTGTAAGGCTTGTTTCGATTGTTCTTCTACTTTCTGCCTTCTTCTACCGTTATGCTTTTCAACAGTGTTTTTGAGTTACTGTTGTGAATAATTCATTGATTGATTGATCTGTATTGATTGATGTTTGAGTGGTCATTTAGTTGGTAGTTCATGACTCCACAGATTCTGTAGTACCAGAGAGACAAAGTAAAAAAGCAGTCATTAAAGTAAGAGATGCACTCTATAGCAGCTCTGTCAAATTGAGGAAGAAAGTGAGAGAAAAGATAAGCAGTGGTAGAGGGCAGAGTCATGTGCTTCTTTTATTTCAACATTCCCAGAAACCATCTGCTGTCCTGACAGCTTTAGGGGCAAGAGAGGAGCCCACCCTTAAGTAAATGTTGTTCACATTCAGAGCACAATCATAACACCCATCCAAATCTGCATGTATCAGGCCGATATATACTGTAGTTACCAGATAAGACACAGTACAAACACTTTAGTTAGTTGTTCCCCAACTTTATAACTGGATAAAGCAGGTTTGAAAAAAAAATTGATGAATGTCTTGTCACACAATAATGAGAAGACTGTATTCTATTTTCCAGTGGATGTTGGCACTTTAAAAAGATTCACAATTTCTCTTTCATAAATGCAGGAATAGTACACCAGAATGAGTAATTGTTTTGTCATGGAATCACACAATGATCCATCCCAATCTGGTCATTTACATTGCAGTAATTGCCAATGCCCAGCCATAACATTCAGATTACAAAGGCTCTCAGAAGCTATTTTTTACACTGTGAGTAATAGGATAACTCCTGTGCTTATTTATGTAGGGACTGCCTCAAAGCACTGCAATGGACCAATTCCTGGTGACATTAGCTGAGCTCTCTCTCACTCAGCCCCAACCTTTTGCACAGCACCACCACTACACTCCAGCCATCCACAGTGCTAATACTGCTGACTACACCAAGTGCTTTGTCATGGAATCACTTCATGATCCGTCCCAATCTTGACATTTGCAGCATGGTGGCTGTCAGTGGCTAGCCATGAATGTGTCACATCTGGATTACAGAGACCTTCAGAAGCTCACTGTGCTCATGCACATTGGGGCCTCTAAGCACCATAAGCTCAGTGCGTCCTGTTGACAGCAGCTGAGCTCTTTCACTCAGTCCTCACCTTTTGCTCAACATCATCACTGCAGTAATCTAGACCATGAATGCTGCCTTCCTTCCTTCAACTTTTTTTTCATCTTAAAATATATAAGTAAATATTTTTCTTCTTCCTCTTTATGTTTTCCAATCTCTATGCGGGGTTGATGTTCCTGATCAACCTTCTCCAAACAGCTCAGTCCTGCACCTCCTCCCCAGTCAAACAGTCAAACCCTTTTCTTTCAGATCTTCTTTTACTTTACCCCTCCACCTCCACTTTGGTGTCTGTTCCTTTCTCTTCCATGTACTTCCATTCCCATCTTTTGCCTATATATTCATTGCCTCTGTCCATACCATTTCAACATAATTTCCTGTACTTTCTAAGATATCTCTGACATTTTTGTTATATGAAAATTATATATGTATATATATATATATATATATATATATATATATATATATATATATATATATATATATATATATATATATATATACATCCATCCATCCATTATCCAACCTGCTATATTCTAACTACAGGGTCACGAGGGTCTGCTGGAGCCAATCCTAGCCAACACAGGGTGCAAGGCAGGGAACAAACCCTGGGCAGGGAACCAGCCCACCGCAGTATATAGTAGAAATATATATATTTTCATAGGTCTGAATCGCAATGTGATTATTTAGATGGCAACCTATCAGGTAATGTGCGTGGTTGATTAGCAAGTCAGCAAACATCTGCCACGTCCTCTCAGTTGCGAGAAGCAGATCATAGATATGTGATGCGGTACCTGCCAAATAATACAAAGAGTACATGACACGTGTTTCGCCCTGACTGAGAGGATGTGGCAGATGTTTGCCGACTGGCACACACCCCTTTCCAGTGACTTCATGACCCCCATGGTCGCCCAATCCGTCTACTGACTTCGTAAGAAGAGTCACCAGAGACATGAATGTCACTGCTGAGGTAAATAAACCTTTCGACAAGGTCCGATACTCTCTCCGCAGACAGACACACTGCTGATGGCTGTGCCTAAGAGGTCAATAAAGGACTGGATCTTGGTTTTTATCCAGGACACTCGCAAGCCCAGACACTCAGACTCCTCACTCAGTCTCTCGAGCGCCACAATCAGAGCCTCCATTGACTCGGCAAAAATCACAACATCATCGGATAAGTCAAGATTAGTGAATCTTTTTCACCAACAGATATATATATATATATATATATATATATATATATATATAAATAAAAACAGATGCCAGATAAAAGATAGAAGCAGTCAGATTGGCCTCACACATCCTGTGTCCTGGGTTCAAATCCATTGATAGGTGCTTCTTGCTTTGTGACTGATAATGCCAGGATAGTCTCATTCAACCCTGTATTGAATTAATAGAGTTTGTGACTATTTTGTCATTATAAACAGAATAAGAATAAATGTAACCTAGTATTTCCATGAAAAATTAATTCTGGTCTAATGCAAGAGCAGTTTAACTGAGAAATTGTTTACATTTGCAGCACATTGTAATGTTTAAAAACTGAATATTAGGGTTTGCATCATTGCTGGAATAAGAAGGAGAGGTTGGTATATTTTCTTTTAAAACTAATAATAAAAAGTCTGGTTACAACTTTTTTGCTTTGACACAACAGTTTCTCTCCAGATAGAGCTACCGCTCATGTAGACTAGAAGCCAGATCTTGCTAAGATTATTAATGTTAAATCAGTGGAATTTCTCAGATGAGCAGCCAACCTACTGCTTTCAAATTTTGATTTGTATTGCATTACCATATGGATGCCTGTATTTTTCTCCAATTTTATTTTTTCAAGAAAGTTTTTCTTTCTTGTCAATGTTATCCAAATAGATATTAAAACCAGAAATGGTCAGACTTTGGTCATGACAAAAAGACATTTTTATATAATTAACAGACGATTCAAATAAGCCAAAAAGAACATTTCTGTTCAATCAAAGCAGCAATAAATTCCTAATTCTCAAAGGACCAAAATAGTTCATATTGCAAATGCCTTAAACAGCAGAGAACTCTAAAGTTAAGAAATGGAATTTAAACAATAGAGAGGCACTGATAATCAGATTATTTTTGCCTCAAGATGGAGAGTGTTTTAATATTCTTATTATTATACTGTAAATCTAGTCCTAACAGCCCAATCAATTCATTTTAATCAAATCAACAACAGAATAGGCAAATAAGGTAAATGGCAGTACATACTTACCTGTCTTTATGAGAGTATGTCCAGCTAGTGCATACCGTATAATCCTGGGCATGTATTCACCTTTCACTCCAGTCACCACAGAGGAGAGGTTAGTATAATGCACATTTCGCTGTTCAACTGTAATTATCTTTGTTGTTAATGTTGATGCTTGCCAATTTAATCATATAAAATGCAAACTGACATTGTCTGCCTATGGGAAAAAGGCAAAGGGAAGCTGGAGTCAATCCAACTGCTGTCAAGTCTGAATTTTAGCCTTTTTGAAAGCACTCTGCAAGATGTTTTTTTAAGAGTTCAAAGTCATTCCAAATGGTAAGTATAATATATACAAATGTTATTCGAAAATTGTACAGTTTAGTAGTACCTTTGTTTGTGAGTTATTTTGTATTTTTGTTACAGAGCTCTTGTGTCCCTACTCTATGCCATTTATATGTGATATATACATTAGGTACTATATTAAAATGAATCCTGTTTTTCTTTAATAACATCTTGAACTGTGAGTAGCAAAATGTGGCAGTGATCACAGAGATCCAGTGAAAATGGAATCCTACACTGGTCACTGTCAGCCCGGAGTTTTCGCTCATCCATAAGTCAAGTAAGTTAAATTTACTGTAAGAGTGAGTGTGTGTGGATTTGTGGATCTTGACTTGTTCCAGGCTTACCATAACATTCCTTTTTTAATGCTTAATTGGAAAAGAGAGCTTGCAATGTAGTTTCTACTTTATGCTAATGTCTAATTTAATACTCTTGTATGAATTGTGTAAAGTTTTAAATTTGGATTTCTCTTTAGAAAAATATTATTACATTATAAAAGAAACTACATGTGTTATGAAGAGCATGGTATGGACCATAACCACAGGCTAAATACAGTAGTGCAGGACAGGGTTTAAGGTGTAAGACGCCCCACACTCTGGTGGTAATTGCATAGGCAGTGCCAACATTGTCGACATTGTCATTGACCCAAGACTTCAAATATGAGACACTATGAACACGTGTAATGAGTGTAGAACCAGAGATAAAAACTGCTGTATCATAGATTTGAATAAGAAACCCTGGGAAATTCTTGACATTGGATGTAATCTGTGAACATGCCCAGTAATTATTGGCTGAGGTTTAAAAGCCCCTTCTGGTTGTCATACAAAGGAGTGTCCAGTTAGGAGCAAAGCTGGTAACAAGTACTTGATTTGTGTGAATAAGAGAATCCATACTAAGAACAAAATCAGAAGGAGTGAGGAGGATGAAATGCGCTAACAGGTAGGAAAGTGAACCAGCCACCTTACTAAGGAGGTAAGGCGTGAATCATTGTTTAGTTAAGTCCAGTGTGAGTACATTTTATTATTTTGCCCCCTTTTATTTTGTACTGTACTCACCAAATACCCTTCTGGTATTATATCTTCTGTAATAAAACATTTTTTTTCTTTTTTGGCTTCTTTGGCATCATTTCAGTTTGAGGCCAGCTCAAGTGTTCCCTACTTCAGGTCATACATCATTCACAGAATTCCACAATGACGTTGACAGTGAATGGTCTTAAGTAATAGTAGCAGAGGTAGTAATACTACATGTGGGATGTGCTAGTAAAAGTTTCACTGTACGATGGACAGTTAACAATACTTCAACTACTACCATCACCATGCTACTATACAGAATTCAGTGAAATTCATACTTGCATTTCCAACCAACAAGCAACATGTCACCACTTTCAAGCATCATGATCAACAAGAATTTGTTAAAATACCAAATATTATTTAACAGAAAACACAAATGTCTATAAACAATATGACTTCAGGAATGGAAAGACATCACAAATGGCAGAAACCAAACAAAAAACATAAAAAATGGCACCACCAGAATAAATTTACTATATAATAAAATGCTACTGTGTGAAAGTGTGTGTGCGTGTGTGTGCGTGTGTGTGGGGGGGTGTGTGTGCGCGTGAGTGTGTGTGTGTGTGTGTGTGTGTGTCAAGTCCCTCCAGTCAGTTTGATTTTGGTCTGATTAGTCAGTTTGGCTTTGGTGGCTTAGTAAGAGGGATGATGACATGATATGTTAGGGGTGCAAAGTTCAATTACTGATTGAGACCATTTTTTTTTTATTTCTGCAAAATGGAAATTTTTAACAACAACAAAGCAAGTGATTTTGGGTCACTAAATACTAACGAGGTGCAATCCAACTCACCGTCAAAGATGGGAAGTATTTGCAAGAACAAAATGGGGGGCCTGTCTATCATTGCTGATAGTCAAATGCAGACAGGAGTCAAGCTACCCATCTCGAAATGAAAGAGTCTAAGTAGCAGACTTTACATGGATGGAATCGCAAGAGGAAGGACTGGGCAAGAGAGGCTGAAACACATGAGGATACTGTAGGAGGAATGCTGAGGGTACACATAGGACAAGAGATATTAAAAGTTTAAAAATGTATTCTATTACCTGTCTTTGACAGAACATAGCTAGAGATGGAATATTCTTAATGTCACAAAAGTAAACTTCCAGGTAGAGCAAAGCCCTGAATGACAAAAAATGCCTATTTAAACATGGTATTATTTAGAGTAGAGGGGTTTCAGGGTTTTGACACGTCATTCCTATTTCTGAAAAACTGCAACTAGAATGATAATCAGAGAATGTGTACACAGAAAATGTGTGGCAATCACTGCTGAAATCAAACAGTTTCCTGTGGGTGTGTAGCAGTTTTTTGCTTTGTTATTTTTGTTTGATATTAGGATTGTCATTTTCCCCACCTTTTATTTATCTTTTGCTTATATGGTGCAGCGATTCTAGGACAACTTCGATCTTCTCTCAGTTGCAGCATTTGGCAGGGACACAGTTGCCATCATTGGGTGTGCATGCATTCATGTTTCAATCTAAGTAAACAGCCATGGCCATATTATAAATGAGTGAACTTTACATAATGACCTTATGGTTAACATTGTTACAATTTTACAAGAAATATTTTCCCAAGCAGCTTGTTTTTGTTAAAACTATGATCTCATCTTGGACAGCTTTTCTACAATGATTTGTTCTTGCCCTTAAATTACAAAAAAACAATTTGATAATCAAGTGTCTGAAACTTGTCTGTTACTTGACTAGATCTCTACCTGGTATTGTATAATATGCATCTGTTTCAATCATTAAATGCCTATTTATATTGTCCCTTTATGGATAGATCTATATTATAATGACAAAGTACAGTGATTTAACTACTAGAAATTGTGGCATAATAATTATCTTCTGTGCTGTTTAGCAAGTAGGTGATATTGAAAACGTGCGCTCCAGATGTGAGTACACTTAGCTCATACATCTATATTAGTGGGTCTCATGTTATGAACAGGTTTTGTTCCTGTGCACCTTTGTAGCCCGATTTGACATGTAATTTAGAAGTTGCACTAGAAAATGTTTGTTAATGGAAAAATCAGCAACAATGCATAATGCTTAATTACTTATTTTACTGGAAAACATTTAAACTTATTAATAAAATGACAGTATAAAGTATAGTCAGTACCCTTTGAGGAGGGTGCGCAAGTTTGTGGTTTAACATGTGCCTTTTTGTATGCGTATTTTAATCTAGAAATAGCAAACATTTGGCTCTTCTTGTTGAGCAACAGTTTTATTTGTGCTGTAATCACGAATTACACAGTACAAATAACACTCAATCATTGGTACTGGGCTGCTGTCCCAGAAAGAAGACTTTGAAATTGGAGCGGGCCAGTGTTGTGTCCAGGAATTGGACTTCATATTTAGCAGTGTGAGTCAGCAAAACATTTATAAAAATTGATTTTAAAAGTAAACATTTCAGCAGATGGAGCCTTCAAGTAAATGTCGCCATAAATCTCTGGCTATAGAATTAGGTGAATAAAGCAGTAAATTTAAGAAATTTTTCAAAAAATACAGAATAGTTTTTTCTACTAGTTATGCGTTAAAATGTAACTTTTTGTGGATTAGTGCACTAATAATTTAATACATACCGAAGTGAAAAACAAAGTTAAATAAAATGCTTGTTAACATGTGTAATAATACCATCTTTAAAAGTTTCACAAGGTAAACATTGCTTACAATGTAAAATTAATCTAAATGAGACAGGAAGGAGGTAAAAAATAAAATACATATACAGTATAGTGTTAATGGTCAACATTTTCTGCACTCAAGTTAAGAGTTTCAAAGCCCAAGATTTTCTCTCAAACACAGGCACAAGCTGGAGCCAATCCTAAACTGGACACTAGTCCAGCACACATTACTCTTGTTGCCTCACTATACCGTGCCTATAAAAAGCCTTCTCCCCTTGGGAAGTTTTCACATTTTATTGTTATACAACTTTGAATCATAGCGGATTTAATTTGGGTTTTTGACACTGATCAACAGACAAAGACTTTTTAATGTCAAAGTGAAAACAGATCTCTGCAAAGTGGTATAAATAAATTACAAATATAAAATACAAACTATCTCATACATAAATATTTCACCTTTAGTATGGCACACATAGATGCAGCCAAGCATAAAATCAAAGCTATACAGGGCTGTCTTAAAAACACCAGATGTTGCCAGATCCAGGACAGTGAACTGAGATCAGAGTCCAGATCACAATTCAATTGAGAACTGTTGACTGGACTTGAGAAAGGCTGTTCACACACGATCCCCGCTTACCCTGACGGAGCTTGAACAGTTTTGCAAAGTTAGAACGGGTTGAAATAGCAGTGTCCACATGTGCAAAGCTGAATGAAACTCAAGGCTGTCATGACTGCTAAAAGTACATCTGATAAATACTGAATTAAAGGGGAAGAACACTTATGTGATAGTTATTTTGTGTTTTATATTTCCAATTAATTTAGACTACTTTGCAGAAATCTTTGTTTTCATTTTGACATTACTGAGCCTGAGTCAAATCCACTGTGATTCAGTGTTGTAAAGTAATAAAATGTGACAGTTTCCAAGGAGGTAAATACTTTTTATAGGCACTGTAAATTGGAGTAATAAGCATTATTTAATTGGACTAGTTTAAGTAAGGGAGGTCTCTACATTTCAAAAAAGACATTTCTGTTATAGAAAGTTGCAGAAGAGATACCACATCAATCTGAGAGTTGGAGAATATTATTTATTAAGGCTGAAAGAATTGGGTATTTGTATGAAAATGAGATAGCAGAAAGAATTTAATGGGATATTTACAAGTATAAAATGAACTACAACACTGTCACTTGAAAACATATTTTTAGTTGGCACAAGGGCAGAAAATGTACAGTAAGCTGATTTTACATAAATATGAGATGACACTTTTTAGCCCAGAATTGCAAATTTATGGAGCCGACTGTCTTGCAGTGTGACTTTAAGTAGCACCCTGAGGACATTTAAGTAACAACATGATATTATTTTAAACCACTAAATGAATAAAATATGACAAGCCATATTTGGATGAATTGTTTATTCCATTTTGTTTTTAATCTATAGTATGTAATTTTCAAAAAAGTAGGCAACACTGGCTGGGAATGATGAGCTTTTAATTGCAAATTGGTGCTGGCAAAATGTCCCAATATAGAGCAAAGCAGTCATTAATAAAAAGTGTGATTTACTTACACATGATAAATATTTAATTTATGATCTATTTCTGTACATTATGTATTGCTACAATGCTTTCTTTCCGTCGACAAATGGCATTTGCTAAAAAAATTCTTCATGATTACTTTATTTTATTTTATAATAGCAAAATAGTTCACAAAATGTAACAATACTACATGGAATAATGGATAAAACATGTGCCTTTTTCTAATAGCAGAAAACATCTAGGCAGATAAAGGAAATTCTCAGGGGAACAATACCATCTGAAGAAGTGTGCTCTCAATTTGAGCCTGCAGGCATGATTGTGCAATGCACCTGGTAAAACTTCAAATAGTGCTCAGAAACATCCTCACAGAGGTCACACAGAAGCTAAAAAAGAGATGCTGGATTCATTCAGTACTTCAGCACAAATTTTGAAAATGGCTGTGCTGCACCATTTTGGATGAAAGGTATAAGGAAAATGAAGCAAACTACCACAGGTTATGTTTTGCCACCCTTTATTATTTCTGTAATTTTAGTAATTTACATAACACCTTCATCACTCCACCCTATTTTGAATCCTCTTAATCCAGCACAGGATCACAACTGAGAAAGCCCATACCAACAGCACCATGCATATGACAGGAACCATCCCTAAATGTGAAGGTGGCCCATCACAGGGTGCACCCACACACACACTCATACATATTCACATGGGACCAATTCTTACTCCCCACATTGTTCATTTATGGGAGCAAAACCAAATTAGCTGGAAAAAACAACACAGACATAGGGCAAACAAAGAAACTGGATCTGAACAGCATTCAGGAGCTATAATGCGTTATTGCTAACCACTGAACCTCTGTGTCTCCATTATAGAATACTTTTGTTTAGATTTTATTTTTGTGAAAGAGGTAGCTATTTGCAGTGTGGTTCAGATGGATCTTTATTTTATATCCATGTATACTTGTGTCTGGATGGGATAACAATAAAAACTAACTAACTTACTAACTAAATAAAGGAACCTTCACAAATTTTCTTCTGCATCTTAGAAACAGGAAGCTGAAGTTCTTGTTCTTGTTTTTGTGCCAGCGTTTCCTACAAGCATCCATTATAGGGTGCTGAAATCTATTCAGGCTACAGCAAGAACAAAGCACAAATCAGTAGTGGATGGGATGTTGGTATACACAACCAGAATCATAAAAAGCCAATTTTTGTTTAAGATGAACATAACATTGTCTTTGGGAAAAAAAGTACCATCTGGAGCAATCTCAGGCAACCATATGGGATGCAGAAAATTCCATGTGGATTGTACACTAGCTAAGAATGGAAATCCTTTGAGAAAGCATCTGCACCTCGCAGCCGCTATTTCTTGTTTCTGCAGACATGACAATTAAATCACATAGCAGTTTGCAAGGATTTGCATTGAAAGTGTTTTTGTTTACACTGATAGGCTGCACGGAGAATTCTTCCACATTTAAACATACTGCCATACATTGATAATGGATTATGCAAAAGCAGTTGTAAAAGCAATTTTATAGAAGGTTAATGATAGGTTAAATTGTTTTTAAGTATTTACCAACTTATGTTAAAATGTTTGGCTTTACTGTATATTACTATATAGAGCAATTAGTTAAATAAATAATAGAAAGTGTTACTTTAACCACTGTCATGCATGTGTGCTCAGGAGGCAACTTTAGGGCTCTGGTGATGGTAATTACCCGCCGAATCAGGGGTTGGGGCTCTTTGCTAATGCCTCCCTCTGCAGAACAGAAGACTGACAGCCATTCCACCTCTGACGTCACTTCTGCCCTCCTGTTCTCGCCCCTTTTTACCTGGAAGCCATATGACCAGCAGTTCAGCCAACTTGGAGTTAGTTCTGTTCTGAACTCGTCTGAAAAGACTACTCTGAATTTATTGTATGTTTTCTTTGTTTATTTTTTGCTTCTAGTTATACGGGGTCACCAGGGTGGTGCCTCAACTCTTGTGCGTTGTTGTGTGTCCTTTTACACCACATACAAGCTAACATTTCAATGGATTGTTCTAGCTTATCTTCTTGTCATCTGAATAGCGACTCGAGCACTCTTTGTTACACCATGCATACAGCAAGGCATGGAGGAGAAATAGTTTGAAACTGTAACTCCTAACGTGTACCACATAAACGTAACCCAGGAAAAGGAAATGAATGTAACACTGAGCACAGGAAAGATGCTATATAAATAAAATGTACTATTATTATTATGCACGAAAGTAGCTGAAACTTATCATGAGGGTGTGGAGGTGACCATTTTTCCTACATTTTTTTGTGATTGTTTTTCTTTTAAGTTTTCCTTAATGTTTTTACAATGGACTGTGAATTTTTCTTTTGTTATGAATGGTGACTCAAAGCTAGACACGGCCAACTCAGTACCTGCTCAACTGTGGGAACCTGGAAAAGCTGCAATAACCAGCCACATTTTATTATTCTCCATACACTATTCCTGTGTTTATTATTTTCATATTTAAAAAATAGGACAGGCTTAATACAATCAGGACCATTTTGTACACAAGTCTCAGACCTGTTAGAAGTAAAAATAAAGTTGACATACAGTGGACATAGACATGGGATGGGGTAGACAGCAATATTCAGACTGAAGGTTGCTCAAGTTTCAGAGTCCTTCCTGTAGCCTAAATGACAGACTTGAACTGTTTCTGTAACAATTTATTTTCCTGAAATTTTATAATATTGAAAAAAATGGAACAGAATTTTAGGGAGGTATTTTTGTCCTGATATTTGAACAGTTCTGGTTTAAGCCACTTAATCTGATTAGTTCAACAGAAATTACAATAATAAAGTTAAATAACGACAACAAAAAATATTTCTGCAGTGCATTTTCATACAAAGAATGGAGCCTAAAGTGCTCTACAAGATGTTGAAGAAAACATTGCAAGAAAAAAGAAAAGCAGCAAATTAAAATGTAAGTATATGAATGAATAAATGAAATACCAAAAATATTAGATTAGAATTAATCGATATGCACTTAAAGAATACAGTGTCACACACGCAGTCATCAAGTCCAAAGGTGAGCGTTACTTTGTGAGGTAGAGGGTTAGTTCTGTACGCTGATATCTCTTTCTCTTTGCCAACAGAAATAAAGAAGAAAAATAAGAATGCACTTGCCTTACTTCTGGATTCACAAAATGGCTGCAACAATATCACACACAACTTCCGCGACGCCACTTCCGGTTCCTGCACAAAAACGTCACTTCTGCCCATCTCTGATTCCATCACTTCCGGCGCTACCATAATGACGTCACTTCCGGCCATTCAAGATGACATCAGTTGTACCACGTCATTTTCTCCATGTCATTTCCTTCCTCCATTTTGTATATAAAAACGCTTTCAGCTGAATATACAATGTCTTCTGTGATCTATTTTGATTTATTTGACCGCATTTTTTTCATCTTTGTCTGTCGGACAATATACGGGGTCATTCCCCAACTCTTTTTGAGTTTTTTGCGAGTGATTATTTATCATAACAGATATATTAGTAATAGATAAAGTAGAGTCTGTAATTACAGATTCATTTTTTAAGTCTCTAATCATTATAATTTTAAGTATGAAGCTACTTATTTTAATGATTGGGGAGAGCAGAAAACTAAAAAAAAAAAACCACCAGGGACAACATGCTGGAGAAAAAACAAAAATGGCAAGGGTTATGATCCCAAAGGACCACCCTCCTCCTACTGGGCATTCTCCCTAAGCATAAATGTGCTTGTCCAAGAAGATTCAATGCAGTGGGTTTCGTCAACAGTTGGTGTATCCACTTGTATTACAGGAATAAGAAGAATATGATATTTTAATACTTAAATAGTCATTTAGAATTGGAACTAAAATGCAGCTGTGAAAAGGGCAAATTAAAAAAGTGTGTTTTCAAGATTGGTTTTTAAATGTTCCAGGGTGTTAGCCTGGAGTATCTCTATCAGTAAAGCATTCCAGATTTTCAGAGCATAATAGCAGCCTCACCACCTCTTTTATGCTTAGACCTTGGAATAATAAGCAGACCAGTGTTTGAGGATCCAGGATTACAACTGGGAATTTAATTGGACAGGCACTCCAAAATATACGAAGGAGTGTGATTATTCAGAGCTTTATATACCATTAGTTGTGTTTAAAATTCAGTTCTAAAAGACATGGGTAACCAGTGTAATGATGCTAAAACTGGTGATGTGCTCAGATTTAAAATTTAAGATTCTTGCTGCTGCATTCTGAACTAACTGCAAACGAGTAAAGTCTTTTTTAGGTAGTCCAGTCAGGAATGTTTTACAGTAATTTAGTTGCCTAAAAACAAAACTCTGACTTTATTTATCAGCATCTTGCAATGTTATAAGAAGTCTAACTTTTTCAGTCTTCCTTAAATGAAAAAAGCACATCTCTTATAATGTGATTAATGTGCAATTTGAAGTTTAGGTCAGTGTCCATAGTAATGTCTAAATTTATTACTTCTGCCTTGACTATCAATGCACAGTAATGAAGTTTATATCTGAGTCCCTCATTTTATTCATCTATAATAATAATAATTATTCATCTACATCTGTGGATGGAGTGGTGGCTCTGAGGCTAAGGATCTGTGCTGGTATCCAGAAGGTTGCTGGTTTGAATCCCCGTCACTGCCAAAAGAGATCCTACTCTGTTGGGCCCTTGAGCAAGACCCTTAACTTGTAATTGCTCCAAGGGCGCTGTACAATGGCTGACCCTGCGCTCTGACCCCAAGAGGTATGCGAAAACTAACAAATTCCTAATACAAGAAATTGTATAAGGTGAAATAAAGAACAAAAAAAAAAATACATTTTGAAAATAATTAATATTCAATTTAGAATTTTTAGTGCATCCCTGTATTATTGTTTAATACTGCTGCTCCAAACACTACTGTTTTTTTAAAGCTACATTATTTCATGGTGTTCTCCCAGTGTCAATGGAGGGTTTTTCTTCCCACATCCAAAAGAAATTCACTTGATTCACTGGTTCCTATAAACCGAGTGAGCATCCTAGTGTCTGGTTATAGGCTATTTCCTACTTTACATTACCCTGAAAAGCTTAAATGGGTAAATGACAGGCATAGGAAAATGGATGGACGCATGCTATAGCAGTGGGTAGCTTTTAGTGGCAGCACCAGTGATCTGGGTTCTTTTTCTAACCTGGTTACTTTCTGTGTGGGGTTCACCTCATATCATGTTGATGACCTGTGTGTGCTGCAGTTTTCACTGAAATTTCTAATAGGTGGTTAGCTGGCACCACTAAATTGATTGTGTGTCTGTGTGTGCCCTTTGGTAGACTGTCATCTTATCCACTCAATGCTGCATGACAGGCTCTGGCTCCTTTCTAACCTGTCATTGAAACTGTGCATCTAGTAAATGTGTCAAGGTTTGGTTGTATTCTCAAATGATGTAAAGTATCCAAGTGCTGCAAAGAAGTTAAATGTATACTGTGGTAGAAATCAACATATTAATCAAAGAAAGAAACATCCTCTACTAAAAAGTCTAGTAAACCTTTTTGAGTCAGTAATCAGACAGGAGAAAGGCTGTTCATTGTGTCTTTTATTATTCCTCGGCAAATGCCTTAGAGGGAGCATCCCTTGCAGTAGTCTGTTACAGCCTGGTCAGAATAGTCAGAGGTTACAGAATTTACATACAGTGTCAATCAATGCATACATTTTACTCTAGTTGGTTTATTGGTTTGCACTCAAATGACTTATACAGTATAAAATAAAAGTCTATTTTATTATATTGTGGTTCTTCATATACCCTGTGGGTCGAACCACCACCCTTGCATTCTGTGTATGGAACAACTGTCCATTCTGGTTGTTTACAGGACATCTTCTAACTTCCTGGTCATCTTTCAGTTATTCATTACACTTTGTGTATTACATCCTTGTTTTTGTTGTTTGCTTGACCTTTATCTGGTTGAGCAGGATTCTGACATTTATTAACCCTTTATGCTATTTCTTTAAGATGAAGGCTGTGTGATCCTAAAATTCCTCTCTCACAATACATCTAAAAAATAAAGTGGTTTAGAAGTACAGTTAAAAGAGTATTTTCCATAGTCAAGTCAAGTGGCTTTATTGTCATACTATCCATATACAATATTTCAGTATACAGTGGCATGAAATAACACTCCTCATGACGGCTGTGCAATATACACTGTCACACACGTGTGAGTAGGAGGACGTTGTGTGGACCAAGTAAAGGTAATTCCATGCCAGGCCAGGGGAGGGTGGGGTGCACTAAACTTTCTCCTGTTATCTCTGCAGACCAGCCGCTGGAAAACCTATCTGAATCAAGAACGTCACTTCCAGTTTCGGCGCCTAGAAGAATGTCACTTCCAGTTCCGGCGCCTAGAAGAATGTCACTTCCAGTTCCGGTGCCCAGGCTGATGCCAGAAAAACATCACTTCCGATCATCCTACATCACTTCTGATTAACCTACATCACTTCCTGTCTGACCACTTAAAACCGCCATCTTTTCCAATCTTCATCAGTTCTGTCTTGGACTCTGTACTGTCAACAACTCTGTTGAAAAGCAAAAGAAAACCTTTGCAGCTAGGAATGTTATACGGGTGGCTGCCCCAAACCTTTTTCACGTGTGTTGAGTCCATTCCTTTTTACAGCACATAAATAGTACACATATTCCATAACATAGGACCAGTGCAAGATGGGTAAAAAAAAAAATCAAGACTAAAATCTGATTTCTAATCTAAACCAGTGTGTTAATGGGAAAGGATTTAGAGGGTATCCACTTCCCACTCTTCTGCAAGCCCACATCAGTCTGTACTCCAATACTGTCTACTATGTGCAATCTAAGACCCCTAACCTAGGAGAGTTATACAATCTTAGAGGTATTCTGGGCACACACCCAGCTGTTCTTAAAAGCAAGGTGCCTTTTCAAGTTGGTGTCATTTTATGTTTTATTACAGGATCTGCAACAATATACGTTAGGAAGTTTGTATATGTCAAATGAATCTTTTTTGCTTATCTGCTGTGAGGGATGGCCGGCAGTGTATCCTGGCCAACACCCCCAGGCTGCTAGAGGGAGTCCTCCCTGCAGCATAGAGGTGCCCCATTATGGACAATGGAGTTCGGCTTCACAGCCCTGCTGGATGCCAAGGGGGCCACCAGGGGATGCTGCAGGGAGGCACAACTGTTTTTATTATAGCCGAGAAGTACTACCTCATCACGGGGACGGAAGAAATGAAGTACTTCCGGGCTGAAGAAAAAGAAGAGTTCATCTGACCCGGAAGTGAAGGACAGAAGCACTTCCGGGTCAAGGACTATAAAAAGGACTGTGGGAAACTCAGCAGAGTTGGGAGGGAGTACGACAGAGCTGCTGGGTGGAGTGGAGAATTTGTTTATTGATTAGTTTTGTGATTATTGATTATTTGAGTATAATGGAGGTGGAGGTGCTTTGTGCACATTATTATTGTAATAACTATAATTATTGGACTTTTACCTGGTGTCTGAACGTGTTGTCTGAGGGTTCAAGGGGCAACAGCGCCCCTTATCTGTCACACTGCAAAAAAACTGCCTCTAAATGGATGGATATTTGATGCAATTCTAGAAGTCTGAGTATCACTATGTGATAGATCTCTATTAGCATGGCACTGCTGCATGAATAGCCTCATTTTCCTGATTGTTGGCTGTCAATTCTCTCTTAATTTTTTACTTGTTGCTGTTGTATGGGCAGTTTGCAGACCTCCACTATACGGCTGATTTAAGATTTATGTGTCATCTTCATATGCATATGCATTGTAAAGTTATGTGTGAATCTCCAATACGGCCAATTCCTTCTTCACAAGAAAATCAATTAATGTTATTGAAACAGAATATCGTTGTCAGCCGTTTTTGCAGTACAAATAATAAAATATAGCAGAGGCAGGTGATGGATTATAGATGGACCTCTTAATTATGACACCACACATTTCAGTATAGTTAGGTGCTTCCTTGGTAATTCCAATATGCTGATCACTTTAGTACCCTGTTATATTTTTTATTTCCATTTTCAAATAACTCTCTTTTATCTTAAGCCTTTGATTCAGATTTAATTTAGGAAAGAGCTTTTTTTTCTAGAGAGAGATAAATTATACCTAAAAGGGAATTATTTTCTGCAAAGAGTTTTAGCTAATTGAAAAACAGTTGCAATTTACCTGCTTGTTGCTTTTTTTTTTGCAATAAATAATTTGAAGCTTAAGTTCAAAGGGAATGCATTTCAAGCTGTAACTACCAATGGAGAGCCAGTAAGACTTGGCCAAATCTGAACAAAAGATTTGCTCTAAAGTCAGATACCATAATTAATTATAAACATTAATCCTCTGTCAGTTCACCCACCATAATAGTACTAGGGAGAGACAAAGGCACTTCTTTGTAGTTTGCTTTTCCTCTGTGTTGATGCTTTGCCTGCATCTCGGAATTCATCTTAAAGACATTCTCATTGCTTTAAAAGTGTTTTAGACAATAATTGCAATAACTTTAACACTGCACAATAGCCTCTCACGGTTCCTATTACATAGAGATTTTCTAGAGCCTTGCTCAACATTGAAACGTTACGGCAAAAGTGCTTATTTTACTTTTACCAGCTAAAGAGATGCAATTGAATTCAATACACAGCATGATGACACACTAGTAAAAAAAACATTTTCAGTCATTCTCCTTATCCAAGAACTTATTTCAATGACATAAGTAGTCTGTCTTCATCTTCAAATTATTTGCAGTTTTTTTATATAGACAGCTCTTAGAGAACGGAATAAATGAGAAAGCTAGATATGCAATAGAGAACAAGAAGTATTGGATTAATTATCTTTACCCTGATATTATAATGAAGTGGTTCCTTTTGCATATTGGCGCTGCTGTCTACATTACATTTGTATTCTTCAGATGAATAATGTATGGTCTCGTTAAGATGAAAAAAGTGACATGAAGATTATAGTATGGAAGAGCTCAAATTTTAATCATGAATGCTTTAAAATATGTATACTTAGCAAGAAACCAAAGGCACAAAGCTCCCTCAGCTCATAAATCTAAAGAAAGCTGGGTCTATTAATTGGAAAAAAAGCTTCACAGATCATTAGCACTTGAACAGAAGTCACCTCTATTTCTATACATTTATTTGACTGTAAAAGTGGGTCAAGACACTTGCAATTGTAATCTGAGAATGGGCTTTTTAACAAATCCGCTACTTTGAAAAATGAAACATACATTGATTTCTACTCGTCTTGGGTGGTTGGACTGAGTGTAAAATAATGCATCTTTTTCATTTTCTTTTTGCAATAAAGCTATTTATTTATTTTTTCATTCCCTAAACTCTTGCCTGCTATCCTTGATAACGCACTCCCTTTTCTTTTTTTTCAACACTGTGTCAAGCAGTCTTGGTACCTTTTGGGTTACCTGCCCTCTTGTGCTCCAGTTAAACATTGCACATTTCCAACCAGGCCACAATCCAGTCTCTGATACTAAGGGCACTGCCTGTTGCCCTTAAAGGAACACTCCAGCCAAAAATTATATTTTTTATATGTTATTTAACCCATGAAGCAGGTTGACAGAATGCAATGGACATGCGCAGACTACAAAATACTTAAGAATAACCCGGTTCTCAGTTTACATGGCCACATAACTGGATTACTCACAGAGAAATCTCCCTCCCTTAATCAGGCCAATAACCCAAGTTTCTGTTAATAATCAGCTTTTTGAAGCACATGTACAGTAAATGCCCATTGCTGATATTCCCGCTCGCAGTGCTGCCACTAGTTTGTTTTTAATAGTGGAAACTACTGTAGGCAGGTCTATTTACTGTATTGCCGCATTCAAGACAAGATGCAAGAAGGGCTGCACTTTCCTGCTGCTAACATACTGCCATGTTATTTCAAAGTATCTTTGTGATTGTGGGGCAAAGGGAATTTTCAATGCAACTAGAAGTCCACACAGCTGTTGTTGGCCACAGAATGAGAATTTTTTGCTTGAAGGTCTATTTTTGATTCACCTCACATAGTGCTGTGTATAAAAACCACCACAAGTGGCAGTGTAGAAGCTGCTTAGATCATGGCCTTCTATTTAAAATCACCTAAATCTAGTTTATACTGTATTTTAGCTGAAGTGGTCAAAAAGAAACACAACATTATGATTATGATATGATGCTTTTATAGAGGACCTGGTCTATTTCATGGATTTAAAGGATGTACCTAATAGACTGTAAGTGCAATGATATCGAGGCTGAATGGAAGTTATCTTCAGGAAAGAGGCTATCATTCATGACTCTGGCACCCACTCTCTTCTCTCACTTGTCTCATTGTGCTATTTCTCAGAATTTCTTTCTATTTTTATTTTTTCCCACAAAATGCCACACTTAACTGGGTTCCATTTAGCTTCACTACTTTACAAAAAGATGAGTACAATTATTTTAAGTGTTAATGTACCTGAACTCTTTCTGCACTTATCACAGTGCAGAAGAATTGCTTTTCCTACCTATTGTTTCCTATCCTGCTTTCCATTTAAATCAGCTTCTAATGATTGTTTTATCCATTGCACATAAGAATGAATAGCAATTGATGTAGGATAGAGATTATAAATTACTCACTTCCCATTTGCAATCCCCAAGGCAACCATTACATTGCATAACTCTGCTAATTCAAATCTGACAACAGACAACTTTAGATTACCATTTGAGATTTTCCAAGACTGGTATTTAGAGAGTTATAATTTAGGTCAATTGTAGCATTAAAGAAAAAAGAGCAACCGTAACATTGTAAATGGAGAGAGCTTGGCCCTGTGTGAGTGAAACTTTTTTCTTCATCTTTGTGATAGACAGGAAGGACCAGCAGATGCAATTATATAGACTTTGTCTTTTTTGACATCTTGTCATGTGGATTCTGTGAACATTGTTGACATGTAAGCAATAAATCAACTTGGCTAAAGACATGATTCGGAGATGTGTTTCCATGCAATGACATATTTTGCAGACTAGTGAATCGTCTGCTCAGTCTGATTTCCTCCCCAATTATGAGCCAGTCAGCTAGCTGATACATTGACTTCAGGCAAGAAATATGACATCAACGGGCAAGAAAAAATGAGAGTAACGGGGCATCAGGATAATATGACCAGACACCATGTCACCCAGGGTTAACTTTGCATTTTAAGCACATCTTTCTAATATTTACCACCTGATCTATTTATAGATGTTAAATCAAGAAATAAATGATTAAAACACAGATAAGAGTGGTGCATTAACACTGTAGAGATGTCTTGAACAATATGCACTTTCAAAGTGGTAATTACAAGTATGTTTAGAAATCTCAAAAAAGTCTGAGCCAGAATGACATTCCACTCTTAACATACTCCTGCCATTTAATTATTGCAATTAATCTCCGGCACCTCATCCCAACAAAAAAGTAAATTTGGCAGAGCACAAAAGAGCTAATATTTTATCAAATGACTGGACAAATTTGACCTTTTATAAATGTGGTACCTAATGACATGAGCAGACCATTTTCAGGGGGAATGACTGGTTCTGAATGCTCATGTGCAAACACTGTGCGGCTGACATTTGATAAACTGGTAAAGCATACATCACCAGCTTTTCTGGTGCTGTTTTGGTGCTGCATTTTAACATCTGTCTTGATAGTATTAATGTATCTTATTTACTGTCTCTCACATTGGAGTGATTATTTAGTTATCGTGTTGTGAATTATAAGGTGCAGACTTTCAAATTGAAGTGACAAATGTAGAGTGAATTATTTAATTTCATTATGGATTCTCTAAATCAGCTTGCATGTCTTGTTACACTTTCCTTTCAAATGATCTACCCATTAATATACTGTAGATGTCTGACATTTATAAATTCTACATCATTTTAAATCAACTGAAAAGCGTTAGAGGATTATGCTGGGTACTATGGTTTTAAACTCAAAGCAATGTTAGGTTCAGTGGCAATTTTAAATTAAGTTGCTTTTGAGTGAGGGGGCCCTAACTGTGGCAACCCGGGTAAGGACCCAGTGGTACAATTCCAGAATTGGGGCTTCAGTAGATGTGACCGAACAACCAGGGGATGGAGTAAGAGAGACTATTCAAAAACAGGATTCTGTTTAATTCCAGCAGTGTTCAAACTATTTTACAAACAAATGTCTTGCAAATAATATTTACAAAGTCCAAAGCAAAGACACTTGCAAAAAGAAAAAATAGTGCAGGTGTTACTTATAATATTTACAGTGGATCCCGAATCAAAAGTGAAAAAAAGAACAAATAATAAAAAAAAACCACTTCCACTTCCTTCGTCCAACTACAAAATGGATCACGAAGGACCGGCTGAAAAAAAATAGTAAAAAAAAAAAGAAAAACTAATTATACACAAAGAACAGAACATATCCACACTACTCAGTTAAACAAATCTGTAGCGCAGAGCTACATTAAAGCCTGAAGACCTGGTTAAAAGGCGAACTCCGGCGTTCAGACCCTGGTTTTATATCGCAAGCCCTTTGGACCATCCAATCTGCATTTACGTTACCCGTGAACTTCCAGTAAACAGTCACGTTGGGATGTGCACCATTTGTCTACAGCTGCTCAGGTGCAGTCCATCCTATTTAAATGTTCCTGCTCTCTCACACATGCGTGTGTATCCATCTGTCTTGGTGACTTATGGGCTCCCTGTTCAGCCTCTGTTAAGTGAGTACTGTTTAACTTTTTCCCAGTTTCAATTCTATGTTTTGCCACAAGTGTGAAATCCCTTAGGTGGCTACTTTAAAAGTGAGCTTTCTATCCTTCTGACAGGTTTCTCTGACTTTAAATATTGCACTTTCATCCTCTCTCCCGCAGCAGTTATGAATGCGCATCTCCGTACTTAGCCATCGGAAATTGTGAGAGAGCTTGAAAAACGGCCTCAGATGTATGCCTTGGCGTCAGCAAGTTTGAGCCCCATGGCTTGCGTGCTCTTGGAGCACCTGTAGGCCTCCAGGCAGCCCTTCCAGCATCCTGGCACTCAAACCGCCAGTAAAACTTTGTGTCGCTGCCATGTAAATCTGTGTTGGGGCGCTAAAACAGGTAAATGATAACTTTATTTCTTTAACATTTTTTTTCCAAATGTCCATGACAACCCAAGCGGCTTCCTTTTTATTTGCATTATCTACAGCCAAAAATGACAGCTAGGTGTTGGGAAACCGTCATGCAAGGAAGCAAACAAGGGAAGGAAAAAACAAAATTAAAAGGACTAAAGGCACTTGAAAATGCCAGTCATGTACAGCATGATATTGGACTTTTTGGAAGTTTACTTCCAAAAATACAAACTAATTTAACGCCTTGAGAACAGGGTTGCGGAACATGAGCATTCAGTTAACCTGAATTTTATTAAAGAACTGAATGGACTTGACAGGTGTCTGTCAGAGCAGTGTTTTTCAATCTTTCTGGTGTAGCTATCCATGTTTGCCCACGTTAGTGTCTTTGTGATCCTTTTGGTGAATCAAACACGATTATCAGAGCAGGGTTTTTCCCCTTTGATGAATCAAGCGCTACCAATAGGAACAATAGCAATTCACGAAAACACCAGCAGGTGAACAAAAGTGTGTCACAACCCAGTGGTTGAGAAACTGAGTTAGAGGATGCTGTTGTCATAAACATGAGGGTTGGGGGGGGCATCTTCAGGTCTTCTATATGAATTGTAATTCCACCTGGAGTCTCAGTTTTTGCACTGTCATTCACACCTTTTCCACCTTTACCCTCAGAACTGAATACCGTAGGCTCAATGACAAGTGATATCACCTTCATTTCCTCTACAAACTCCATGTTTCCAGTCCCAGAGTACATAACCTCAGCCTCAACAGTCATGTTATGACTCCCATTTGGACAAAATGCTATAGCATTCAGCTTTGAAATTTGTTGAAAACTTGTTGCCTGACTTTAACACCATTGTTAATGAAATGGTTTCACTAGGTGGAGCTCTAACACTTTATCTGTTTTTGTGTGCATCCTGTGCATCCTATAATGGTGCAGTCTAGATATGTAAAGACAGACGAGCCATAGTTGGATGTAAGCATAAGGTGTAAGAGACTAGGGATCGCTGTTGCTCCTTTAACCCCAACAGACAGACACTCAGGACACAAAGTAAAAGCAACAAGAAGTGTTTTAATTCTTTTTCTTCTTAGTAACAGTGCCTAAAGCACCACCGCCACAATATCACAGTTAATAAATATAATAATTACAATTCTCTCTCTTTTCTATTCTCCTCCACACCTCCCAGCAAGCTTTGTCCACCTCTACCCGACTCTGGCTTGTTTGCTGGGTCTTCAGCTGTTCTTTAAATAGTGCCCGACCTGGGAGTGCTTCTGTTCTTCCTCCCACGTGACTTGCCAGCACTTCCGGTTCAGATGGAGAACTCAAGTTCTTTAGTCAGCCTGGAAGTACTTTGGGGCTCCTGTCCGCGTGATCCATTAGTATTTCCAGGCTATAGAGACAGTATAACTCCCTAGGTCCTTCGACAGCTCCCTCTGGCGGCATCCATGGCATCCAACACGGCTGAAAAACTGAACTCCAAGTCCCAGGATGCCCTGTGGGAATCCGGGGCACCACTGTACTCGAGGGGAGTTGCCATCTAGCGTCTTGGACGAGGCAGTGTTCAGAAGTAGCTGCCTTCCCCCATCCTTTCATTCTTGGGGCATCCAAGCCAGGTTGAGCTGCCGGCTGTCCATCACAAAGGTAAGAAGTGCAAGCTGTTCATAGTCATTAAGCACAGAATGTGAGGTTTCCAATATATTCAGAAAATTGTGGAGCTGGGTAATGCCGATGGTAGCTTTAATGTAATAAACAGGGTCAGTACTAAACCAACACCATCAAAAGGGAAGTAGTGAGAGTAGACGATAAATTTATTAAACAGGATTGACATATAGGTTTGCTCCAGTGTTAGGAGGTCATGTATGGTATGTTGCTTTCCTTTGCATACATATGTATACATATGACCTGCATCAGCATGATAAGAACCACAAAGAAGGCAAGGACCTTCACCTGCCTGCCCAGGCAAACTATCCTTAACTACTAATGGCAGGCTTTGGCCTAAGCTGGCCCCCAAAATTCAAACCATAAGAGTTTATAAATTGAGAATTTATAAAAAAAAGAAAAAAAAGAAAGAAAATAGCAAAACTAAAACAAAAGGCAAAATAGAGGAAACTAATTTGCCTGAAAAACTATCCAAGGTGAACAAGTCACAATCCACAATCCAAAATCATTAATCCAAGAGCAGAAGCAATAATCAAATAAACAAGTAAAATTTGAAAGAAAGCAGTATTTTAAATAAACCCTACAATCTAAATGATCCACTGCTGAAACCCTCTCCCTAAACTCAATATAAAGGCAGAGGAAGGATCCAATAGCTATGACGCCATGATGGTACCACCTAATGGGGTTCCACCCACAAAATACAAGAAATAACAGAACATTTAAAAATACAGTATAACAATGCAAAAATCATATATAATAATTATAAAAATAATAAATAAACCTAACAGAAATTACATAAAACATAAGAATAATAATTCAAAATTAACCAGAAAAAATACACATAAGCTAGGGAAGAAATCCTGGCAGAAATGTAACAGAAAGGTCTATCTATAAATATCTTATGCAAGGACTGCTTAAACAAGGAGAACAAAGGCAGGAACTTAGACACCAAAAACATCTTGTAAAGTATACTTGATCAGATTGTATAAATAACCAACATTGAGAGCAGCAGAATAATTTAATTCAAAAGCAGAATAAATTAGTCAAACAAATTACAATTATCTAAAACTGTCTAAAATTGTATACGTGTTTGAGCATAACTATCTTCTCTTTATATTTGGTATCAAAAAACTGTAGCCTTTTAAACATTGTAGCTGTATTTAACATTAAAGTCCAGATGTTGTGAAGTGATGAAATGGTTAAAATTCATCAATGTCTCCCAGGCTTACATGCTTTGAAATTTTCTTTCTTGAAGACGGTCAGCCATTTAAACAATCTTTAAACAATGGGTAACTCCTATATGTTGAAAATATTTTAGGAAATCTTAATATTTTTAAACCGTCTACCTATCATAACATGTAAATCTGGAGTGCTTACAGTGTAAGTACTGAACATCATAAAAATACAGTTGAAAAAAGTATCCTTGAAGCATCTTGCATCTCTGGAAACATAAAGTTTATACAGGTTGAGTATCCCTAATCTGAAATTTCAAAATCCAAAACGTTACAAAACCTGAGACCTTTTGTGTGCCGACATGTTGCCACCTGTATTTTTTCTATTTTTTTTATGGCTGAACAGATGTGTATAACATATGTGCATATTCCAAACTAATTTTTTTTTTTTTGAGCCGGGGGTCAGGGTGGGTGGGGTGACTTGTCTTTACGAGGTACCATGAAAATCTCATGATCGACAAGTGAAGTTTGAATTCCCCATGATGCAGCAAGCTTTTCTATTTACATGGTAGATATTACTATTATTATGCCAATAATACCTTTACATCACCTTGAAGCTGGGTGAAAGATAATACTGTATGTGCTAACCATCAAAAATGGGTATCCTTCTTTTTACATGCAGTTTTCCCCATCCCATTAAATATTACTTAGTAACATCAACTTTAGAGTCACATGATGGCATGGAGAAGGGAACCCGAGTAGAGCTTTTTTCAGGCTCTGTAGTTTCAGTATTTTTGTTATTCTATTTTCTTTTCTTGTTTTCTTCTTTCAAGTGTTTAGCTGGTTACCCTTTCTTAGCTTGCTTGATTTTTCTTAGTGATGCATTTGTTTTTATGTTTTTTAACTTCCTTGCACATTTTGTAGATTACCCATTTTGATTTGTTGATTTTGTTCTTCTGGCTCCTCAGCTGCTTCTTTCTTGTCTGCATCTGCCAATCATACCACAGAAAGTACTGCCTGTCTAGTGTGTTGGGGCAACACTCTGCTCTCTGGTCTCAATGGTAGGAAGTAAATGTCATAAGTTTGCATTGAGCAACCATCTCTGATGTCGCTGTCGGGTAGCAGAGATGCTAACAGAAAATTCCCACTGGATTTATTCTGAAATATAAACTGAAAACACAAACAGTTGAATGAAAAACATCAAAATGAAAACAACAACCAAGTGAATTTCTTTAGTGGTTTCCACTGAAAAATTAATTATCCCAGCCTACAGCAAAGTTAAGATACTAAAGAGAAGAACAAGTGGAATTATTCAAGGAGCTTTAGCCACCCTTGCACTCAGAGTAATATTTATATTTAGTATGTATCTATAGTCCGTTCAGAAGGTATTCAGACACCTACACTTTCTGCACATTTCATTTTGTTGTGGATTTCATTTTAAACAGATAAATTTATCAGTTTCGGTCTACACTCAATAACCCATAACAACAACATGAAAAAATGTTTTCAGAAAGGTTTGCAAATTTATTATAAAGCATTAATTGAAATCTCTCATTCACATACCTGTAATTATCCAAACCCTTAATTCAGTACATTGTAGAAGCCCCTTTAGCAGCAATTACAGCTTTGAGTCTTCTAGTTTCTACAAGCTTTGCTCACCATGTGTAGAATTCAAACTAAAATATGGTGTATGGACAAAAAAAGAAATGTGCGCACGCTCAAAAAAATTCAGATGCATAAAACTGCGCGTAAGCAAAATTCTACGCACTTCCCCTTTTGAATATGCAAATTATTATAAATAGCCCATTTCATCCAGTGTTTCATAAAAAGACAATAGTAAAAGCACATATAAAAAAGAATTTCAAAAAAGAAGTGGTCAGATGTCAAAGTCGACGTGAAAAGGCAAGTGTCTGAGTGTCACACTGAAACGTATTAAAAAAATAGGGACACAGTGAAGAAAAAAAGGTCTATGTCAAGATCAAAGTCGAGATTTCGACTGAAATCTCGTCATTTTTTTTTTCCGTTAAAGTAGAACCTAAAATTGATGTTTAATTTAGTAGAGTTTTTCAAGTCCCATCATAACTAAAGTAGCAAGTTAAATACTTCGTATTCTATGTGTTCCCCAATCCTGTCGTTATGCTGACAGGAGCATGGATGCAGTGATCGCCACACAGAAATCATTACATTCATGATATTACAGCTCTCTGAACATTTTAGAATGCTAAGATGTATACTTCATATAATTTTCATGAAGAAATGCATTAAAGGATGTATTAAACATGTGGGGGCACGGTGGAGCAACAGTTGTGATGAGCTGGCGTCCTATCCAGGGATTGTTTTTGCCTCCCCCATCCAGGGCTTTCTCCTGTCTCCTGCAAGATGCCTGCTGTGACGTGTTTGCAGCAGTACTGTGTCTGTCAAATGTACCAACCCCCAATTCCTGTTCCTCCATTTTCTTTTTCCATTTAACCAATTGCTGCACAATAAGCATCTGTAATTAATGAAAAACTAGCTGCAAGCTTAGAACGCTGATTCTTCAAAACTTTTAAGGAACATTGAAAAATCTTCAGTTTAGGTTGGGAGCATGTGCTGATAGCAGTTTACATGTTTAATTATTCCATCCATCCATCTACCCCGTGTCACACCAGTTCCAGCAAGTATAGAGCACAAGGCAGGAACAATCCCTGGACAGGGCATCAGCTCATCACTACCACTATGTCACCATGCTGTAAATGAAGTTAACAATTTATGTGTAAAATATTTACTGCATTTCAGCATGAAAATTATATCAAGTATACATCCTAGTATTTTAACAGCACACAGCTCCAAGAGGAAGCCAGTCATAATCATCTGTAAATACGCACTCTCTTTTATTGAATTGAATTGAATTCCTTTATTGTCATTGTATGGTACAATGAGATTCAATATGCAACTCCTCCATAAGCTTATTTTCCTCCAAAAACAATAATAATAATATGATAAACAAAAAATTTGAATTTATACAATATGAAAGTATAAGTACAATATACATGTACATATAGTGCAAATAGTGCAAATGGTACATAAAGTGGCTCAGGCTGTGCAATATTACAGTTGTAGTAATATAACAATTGTAGTTTGTATAACTACAAACAGTTCTACCAGGAGGACTTAACAGACTGATTTAGTGTGTTTACAGCTGTTTGAATGAAACTGTTTCTGTGTGTCCGTGCAGGAAAATCTCTGAAGCGTCTGCCGGATGGGAGAGGTTCAAGAAGACTGTGGCATGGGTAAGTGGAATCCATGCAAATGCTGTGTGCTATAAATGTTTTCCAGGGCTGTATCCTCTGCTGTAAACTGTAATCCTCTGCACTCTCAACACACCCTGTGCAGCTGTGATACCACAGACAAATACAATAAACAGGTTAAAATAATTTTAGTGGTACACTAAGAGTAGCAACACTAAAGCAGCTATGGCATTTGGAATAGTTTGACCATTCTGTGCACCATTATATTGTTACAGAATGATTACAATCAAGTGCCTTAAATTTGTAAACAATATGCAATTAATTTCATTGTATTTGATACAGCCCGCATCATGGATGTAAATCTAAAAAAGAAAGATCACAGAAACAGTAGCACAGCTTTGACGCCATGTGCCATCTGTTTCCAAAACCTAGCAGAAAAGTGCATACCCATAGTGTTAGGCTGGCATGAAAATGTGCGTGGCTTTATGCGTGGAAACGGGTGTATACAACATTTTTGTGCAGATGTACCATATATGCATGAGGCCTGTGGACACTTTAGGGCAGTTTTTCCTCATTCATCCTGGCACCTCCTCTCTGTTCTTTTAGATTAGATGGAAAACGTCTGTAAACTGCCTTCTTCAGGTATCTCAAAAGATGCTCTATGGGGTTCACGTCTGGGTTTTGACTGGGCTACTCAAGGACAGTCAAAGACTTATCGTGAAGTCACCTGCATTGTCTTGGCTGTATACTTTGTGTCATTGTCTTGCTGAATGGTGACCCATAACCCCAGTTTAAGGTCACATTCATTCTGGATCAGGTTTTCTTCAAGGGCCTCTCTGTATTTGGCGGTATCCATTCTTCACCTCTATTCTGACCAGTCTTCCCATCACTATTGCTGAGATGCACCGCCATAGAATAATGCTGCCTCCACCATTTTTCATTGTGGAGATGGTATTAGGCAGATATTGAGCAGTACCTGATCTTTGCCAAAAATAGTGTTTTTAGTTCTGCCCAAGCAGTTTAATTTTTGTCTCATAAGACCAGAGAATCTTTTTCCTTATGCTCTCAGAGTTCAAGCAAGGTGTCAAATGCCCTTTACTTCTTTCAAGCTACTCTTTTCAAAAGGTCTGAATGATGGAGTGCTGCTGAGATAGCCATCCTTCCAGCAGGTTCTCCCATTTCGGCTGAGTACTTCTAAAGCTCTTTTATATTGGTCATTGGGTTCTTGGTCACCTCCCTGAGCAAAGCCCTTACTCGGTTTTCAAGAGAGCCCACTCTAAGAAGAGTCCTGGTGGTTCCAAACTTTCACATTTCGCAATTATTGAAGTCACTGTGATCAGATGGTTTTATATGCTTGTCCTGATCAATGCCTCACCACAATTTGATTATAAAGGTCTTCAGAGAGTTTCTTGGACTTCATGGCTTGTTTTTTGTCCTGACAGGCAGTGTGAATTGTGGGACTTTATATACATAGGTGTGTGCCCTTCTAAACAATGTCCAATCAGTTCAGTTTGTCACAGGTGGACCCCAATCACATTCCAGACACATTTCAAGGAGGATTAATGCAAACAGGATGCACCTGACCACAACCTGCAGGCTCTGGTAGGCAAAGGCTCTGAATAGTCATATGAACAAGAGATTTCAGGTTTTTTTTTCATTTTTCAGTAAATTTGCAAAACATTTCTGAAAAGATTTTCACTTTGTTATTATGTGTTTTTGAATGTGGATTGATGGAGGGAAATGGCACATTTATCCATTATCACACATGTGTGCATGTGAGGCAGCTAAAGGGTTCAAATGAAGGTAATTATACACCAGACAAGGGGATGGCAGAGTGCACTGATCCTTTCCCTTTTCATCAGCAGATCGACTACGGGAAATTTCGCCTGGATTTGATGACGTCACTTCCGGTTCCAGGCCTGATGACGTCACTTCTGATTCCAGGCTCGATGATGTCACTTCTAGTTCCGACCCCGAGGATGTCATTTACAGTTCCTGCCCCAATGACACCACTTCCCCTGCCTGACTTTAAAACCAACATGTTTGCCTGTCTGTTTTTTCGTTCGAGATCAGTTTAATATGAACCAAACCTTCATCTTTGGCAGCCATACTTCAAGTATATGGGCGGCCGCTCCCAAACCTTTTCCTGTGTTGTCCGAATCCTTTCACACCATTTAAAAATAAATCTACAACACATTAAAAGGTGCAGAAAGTGAAGGGATCTTTCTGAATCCACTGTACATGGTTCCCACCCAATTCATTCTCCTACCAATCATGAAAACAAGACACATGCACGTGTCCTTTCCTGTCCTACTGCAATAGTGAATATTGCCTCAAAAGTTCATTTTCCCTAGAGAATAAACTGAAAATCACATTTAATGGAAAAAAGGATTTTAGCTTGAAGCATAATATATAGTCACAACATGTCTCATTTTCAGGGACAGCAATGTGGCATTTTATAGATCAGGTGAAAAAAATACAGATGAAGAGACTAATGCAAAAAAAAAAGAAAAACTTAAAGCACATGATTCTAACATTACATTACATGATAGTTTAAATATAGGTTAAAAATTTCACCTTCAGTCCCCTTCAAAATCAGACAATGCAGTCTTGATGAGGAAGCTTTTCAACTAATCAGAGGCAATAAATCATGAATTAAAGATTTGCTGCCCCCATTTAATATCTAGAGTGTTGTCTGACTGCCCACTCCTGGCTGGAATATATTATATGATAACCACTCTCCCTATTAAGGTGGGTATATATTTTGTCAGGTCCCAGTCGTAAACACTGGTTAATCTTTATTAATTAAGTTAATGAATAACAAAGACACTGTACATATCATGGTGGAACTTGTGGTGGTGCTGCAGCCTCATAACCCCTGGCCAGGTTTGATTCTGGGCTAGGATGTCTTCTCTATGGGATAGGCATATTGGCAAGGAAGCAATTAATCAGCCTAGGTAAGTCTGAAATGTATATCTTTGCAATAGACTATTTTTCACAATTTTGCTCAAGTGAATTTCATCTACTAGGGAGAAGCGGTTGTTCATTGTATGTTATGTTTGAAGTGTTCATGGAATGGCGGAGGCTTACAGTCAGAGTGTTTACCAATCACTGAGTGAATGGCCACTGCTTAGTGTGGCTGGGTGTGGGAATAATAGCTCTTCAGACAGCAACCGGGTCATCCCCTTTATTGTCCGTAAACAAAGAAAACAAACAAAAGATACTGTATAACGCTCTTCAGTGTGTGTCCCGTATGTGGGAATTCAAGCAATTATAAAGTGTTGTAGAGTTGCAGTTTATGCTCGCTGAGCTCCATCCAGTCCTCTCGGGACACCTGGGGTTTTATATCAGCTGGACTGGAAATGGTGGGGTCATATGCCTTCACCTGGTGGGCTTCTTGGCACTGTGGGGAAAGAAGATGCTGTTAGCTCTTGTCTCGGCAGGTTATTACATACCTTGACTGAGCCTGTGAGGAGGTCCTCCATGACTGACACTAGAAGGTAACACTAGAAGGCGACACTAGAAAAGTGCATTAATGTCCATGCATTTATCTAATTTAATATCTGTTATACCAGTATAGCATCTAATAATAATAATAATAATTCATTACATTTATATAGCGCTTTTCTCAGTACTCAAAGCGCTATCCACACAGGGAGGAACTGGGAAGTGAACCCACAATCTTCCACCTAATGAGCTGGAGTCTACCCTAGCATAAGAATAGAAGAAGGCTCTGAAAGGACACCAGTCTACTGCAAGGCACACTCACTAGTGCACATATCCACACTAATTCTTACAGTGCCTTTTTAGAGTTACTGTATTTATTATTTTCAGTGTGCATCCTTGGCATGCGTGTTCAGAATAACCAGAAAATTTTGAGGAAATACCCATGAAAAGAATGGTGAAGATGTAAAAGCCTCCCAAACAGTGATGGTAAGTGTCAGTGCGTGATGTTGTTTTCACACTAGTTGTTGGATAGACAAAAACTTGCAGAAGATCTAATTATCTAATGAGGCAAACAATTATTTGTTTTTTTATTACTTATACTACTGATTCTATTACTTATACTAATTTTCATCATTTTTTATATTAGGCACTTGCTCCCAGTCATTTTATTTCTCCTTTTGAATGCCATCTATCTATCTATCTATCTATCTATCTATCTATCTATCTATCTATCTATCTATCTATCTATCTATCTATCTATCTATCTATCTATCTATCTATCTGAATGCATTAACCAGTGATAAAAATAATATATAAATGATACATTAACTGCAGTGCTAATGAGCATCTTTTTTTCTGTGAAGCTGCTAGCATAACTATGGGATACCACTGACTAAGAATCCCACCCGTACAAAAACTTGACCTTATGATCTTCATTGGCCTCCCTTTCCCAAGGTCATCCTGCTGTGCACTGACAAAAGCCTAGTAAAGTTTTGAAAGTGAATGCTACCTCCAGAAAGGACTCTTCTTTATGCAAGTGATTATTTGAATATTTTAGAAGCCCGTTGAAGATCAATGATGTGAATCTAAAAGCTATTATTCAAATGCTAAAGGCTTCCCTGGGAAAAGTAGACACTGTATTCTGCTACACGAATGGGAGGTCATCCTGTGCTGGCCTTTCCTTCAGCTCCTCTAAATGTCTTCAAATCTACTTGTTCTCAAGAACTCTTTAAATTCTAGACACGCTTTACAGTAGATGATGTGGCTTATTTCATGCACTGATTCATGTGAAACTGGCCTTATTAATTATATTATCTTTTTTCACTACATCAGTGTGGAGACGTTTCCATTAAAAAAGTATATTGTTTCCTCTTCTCACTAATTTCTTAGAATTATGAGCTTCATTCAAGCTAAAACACCCTATATATTTTCTCCAGGTTATTGAAAAAAGCATAAATGTTACCACGTTATAAACTTTTTTTTTTTCAGCATAGGAATTAATAAACTTGACTAACTGTGTCTCAAAAAAGGATCCTGGGGCTAATTGAGTGCCACCATAATAAAAGTGATTTTTTTAGTTAACATTCCATAACATTATTCGATTTTTTTTTTAAATCAGACATTGAATTTGTAAAGCTCCTGCTCTTGGGTTGCATAATTTGTTTTGAGGACACGTGGCATTAACATCATACTAGATGGTCAATAAAAAAACAAGTATTGAGCCACTTTTCTCTGTAAATGAATTCATTAGCTGTAATTTATGCACAGTAACAGGTTTTCACAAAGATCAGGCTAGACTGATATGAACAGCTGTTTTTATTTATAAAAATAAACTTTTAATTTTAATCAGGTTTATATTTTAATTAGATAATATGTCTATGATAAGGAAATTCCAACCTACATTTAATTAGGTATGAAAATAAATGCCTCAGTTTATCCAGTGTTATGGTGTTACTCCTAACTACAATCATATCAAATTATGCTTCTTAAAAAAAGTACAGTGCACTAATGTCCTTAAAATAAAGTTTAAGTTGTTGGCACACATGATAAGTAGCTCTTTATTGCATAATTTATGCTGAATAGTTATACACCAGCAAATAAGCGAGAAACCATGCTTTATCTGAATCTTTATGACTCAAAAAAGCTTTGTGAAAATGAGCTTGGAAAAAGTGAAGGTTTTATAACTATAAATCTACTTTTAAGGGTGACATAAAACTTATAAATTTGGTCTGTGTTGATTTGTTTCTGCGTTTTCCTGATTCATGCTTAATTTAAACTTCAGTACAGTTTAATTTGTTTTGATTTACTTTCTGATTTATCGTTTTATCTGTCTTACTGTTCCATTGATACTGGATTACGCTGCTAACAGCCCATTTTTTCCAAAAATACTTGATATTCTTCAGCTGTGGTCACCGTCTTCTCATTTCTTTTCTGTGTTCCTCCCTATCCTATAACCTCATTAGAAAAACAGACACTGTATCAATCTGCCCTTCATGCAGAAGCAGGTTTCAAGTTGCTTTACCAGTTTTTACAGAGCGCTCAGAACATTCTGAAAGGCAAGTTGAAACGGATTAGAAGCTGGTGTGGGCAGGTGATTCCAAAAGAATAATTGGGGTATCAGCCAGGCTACTCACAAAATAGTAAAAGAGCAGTGCTTGACACAAAATAAGGATGGCTTTTCTCTGCATTCTGTCTGCGTTGAGTGTCGGGTTCAGACTGAACATCTTCCTGGAGACTGTCCGTTTATATGCCATTCTGGACAGAAGTGGTGGAGCCAGTTCTGAGTGCATCTTGTGGGGCTAGGTGACTTCCTTGAGTATTTTCTCTAAAATGTGATGGAAAGAGAAGATATATTTAGTGCCAGCACCCCTCCTTTTCCTGGAGTGGTATCATTTACCTCATCAAAGCCTGGAAGATGGTCCCCAGGAGCACATGCATGACATGGAATAAAAGACTTTGAATATGGTTAGCCAAATTAAGCATCATTTCGATGCCCTTCGTTTATATTGTGTCTGGTTACTCAGCAATTGAGCAGGCAAATATTAGACAGAAATTCACACAAAGTGAGAAAGGACCCAGCAGAGACCACAGAAGAAAAGATTGATCTACACTAATGAAAAGAAATTTTCCAAAAGCTTGACTGATTAAATAGGGGTTGTCAGATGGTATTATGCTGTAATATGTGTAGCAGACTGATACTTAACCCATGTGCCCCAACCAATTTTTGTCATTTCACAGCTGTTCTAGGAGGATCATGGGAAAAATTTTAAATGGTTAGAGGTAATGCACAAATACATAGCTTTCTTCCTTTAAAAATTGTGATGGAGGACACTGTGCATTTGAAAATGGATTTTTCTGGTAACGCAGATTGAGCTGCTCACTCTTGCTTGTACATATCAGAAGAAGGCCACTGTTTTCACACTTTTACTGCCACTATTTCACCTTTACTTTGAGCCGAACTATTGTCCAGGAAGCGGTCTGGGTTGGCTTCATGCTGCCAGTCACATTCGGGAGCTTCTTGAACCCAAAACATTGATAGTGGTTTGCCATACCAAGTCATCCTTTGTTGCTTCAGCCACTCCTCAGCCTTACATGGGAGTGAGCACCGTGTCACTCCACACTCCCAGGAAACTCTCAGTGGGAGTGACCCACTGCAGCCCCGAGTGTTAGCCACACACTCCACCAAGGGGCTGTCCTCCCGGCCGTCTGCCTCCAATCTTCCGCACTGGCTTCAGCCTATCCTGCTGCATTCAGTCTCTCTCCTCTTTAATCTCCATCTCCATGTTTTCCTTTCTTTTTTCTCCATCTTACTCCCCCTCTGACATGCGCGCCTGCCAAATTGGGTGCAAGTGCACCACTCTCTCAGAGGAAAGAAGGAGGCACCTGACTGACGTTTGCATTCACACGTACATATGCGATCAGCCTTTGCAAGTGTTATAATTGGCTTTATTTTAGGTGGGCAAGTATAAATTAGTAAACCATTTTTCTCCATTTATCAAGAATCATCAAAAGCAGATATTTCCCCACAGGTAGATGCAAATATATTTTCTTCAGGTACAATACAGTTACAGATTTAGGAACACCACAAGTTGGCGTGGCTTTATCGAAAATGTTAGTTTTATTTCCCTTCCTACAAGTAAGAGTTTAACTTGACATCTTAAGAAAGAGATAGCTGTATGTCAAGGTGTTTAATTAAATCTTGAAAGAACCTGTTTAGGTTTAAAGAATATTCTGATAAAGATGTAAGTGTCTATCAAACCACTGTGCTATTCTGTTCTCTTGTTCCGCTCAACTAGAGCGAGAACTTATAAATTTTTATCTCCATAAAGATGCTGAATTTCTTAAAAATTCACATTTCTAAATGTTTTGTGGTGTCATTTCTCCTCCACCCCAATATGTACTTTCACACAGTAAAACACACTGCAATGCTTTCCCTCTAGAATGATGTTACTTAACTGAAATGCTGCACTCAGGTCATTTACAGTATCTATTAGCATCCTCCCAAGATGATTAAGGACCCTTGAGGGTGTTGTTTTGCAAAGAGGTGTCAGAATCTGTTGTCATTAACAGCACTGTTGCATTGATTATTTCTTACATTCCTGATGGATGTAGCAAAGGTTTTAGCTAATTTGAAGAACTCTCAAGGACCAGAGTACAGCAAAATACAAATATTATATATATTTTACAGTTAGTGACTCATTTTAAAGGATGCCATTAGCTTACTTGACATAGAAGATTTACTGTATATTTGTTATAATTAATTATATATAATAGTTCAACTAATTAAAATCTGCTTTATGCATTAAATAGAAAAGTTATAAAGTATGAACTTTCTGCTCAAAGTGAAATGTTTGATTTTTGTATATACAACAAAAAACAAAAATCAGTGTTCATCTCAGACCAACCATTTTCTGCATCCACAATGTTCACATTCAGTGTTGGAAGCTCTCCAGCCTCAGGAAAGGCAGGAAACAATATTGGATGGGATGTCAGAGTATCACACAACACACCTACACATACCAGATTTATCCCTCTATGTACACATCTTCGAAAGAAAGAAAATGGTCGTACCCAAAAAAAATCCATATGAGTGCAGTGCGAACACGCAAACTCTACAAGGACAGTCATCAGGCCAAGACGAAACATTTTGTCCATGAAACTGTGAGACAGCAGAACTAATGAATTTGTTTCTGTGCTGATCTCATTTGAAAAGAGGACAATACTGCTTATCTGGCTGTTGACGAATACTGATATCACTCATTTACTTGATTGTGTTGACACATACTGTAGATTATATGAAATGGATTACTTTGTGGTGAAATGTGTAACAATGAAATTTCAAAGGTGTCTGTGTTTGTTATGTAAATCTTTTCCTTTGCTCTCTTGTTTATTTTTTGATCAGAATTCTTGAATTATTTATCATTTTGCATCCTTTCTTTTCTCAGTAATTAAATGTTTAGGACATTCAGGAGAAACCCGAAAGTCAAATGTATTCCATCTAAATGCCTCAGTGAGTTAGCTTCTCAGGTCATGTTGATTGGATCCTCCTTATGCTTCTCTCCTGTTCCCTTCAGTATGATTTTTGGTCTTTGACCATTTTTGTTTTCTCTTGTGTTGCTTTGGATTTTGGCACTGCCAAAAAAGAACTGGAATAATTCAACTTAACATAGAAGAATTACCATATATTTGTTACAATTAATTATATGAATTAGTGAAAGTAATTAAAATCTGCCTTATACATTAAACTGAGTAGTTATAAAGTATGAACTGTGCACTCAAAGTGAAATTTTTGACTTTTCTATGTAAAACAAAAAACAAAAATCAGTGCTAATCTCAGACCAAGCAATTTCTGCATCCGCATCATCAATGATTAGCATATTGAGCCATGTGACAAAGATAATTTTACATGTTGCGTCATTATTGAGAATATGAAAGAAACTGAGGACAATGTTATCAAAGGAACAGAATGGTTTTGTGGAAGGGAAGGGAACGTGAAATGCTGTATTTGTAGTAAGGATGTTGAGTGAATGTTGTACAGTATAGCAGTACAGCAGTAAATATTACACAGAAAAGATTTTTAATCTAATCAGAAAACTGTTAAGCATTACAGTATGAAAGTAAGTAGTTCTAGGGTGTTATACAGTGTTAGCCATTATGAATGTAGTGATTACTCTTGCCTGAAGAAGGGGCCTGAGTTGCTTCGAAAGCTTGCATATTGTAATCTTTTAGTTAGTCAATAAAAGGTGTCATTTTGCTTGACTTTTCAGTATGAGAGTAAAAAATGATGCAGATGATACCACACTGATTGCAGATACACCGTGAAACCTTCAGCAATTATTAGAATGTGAAGTGGAAGAGAGTGAAGGAAGGGGTTAGAGTTAAACATCAAAAATACAGTTTGAATGTTAATAACAAAGAAATCTTCAAGACCCAAATGGAATCTCATAGTGTGTGGACAGAGAGTGGAGCAGGGTGATCGCTTTCACTAATTGGGGTCCATCATCATGTGGAATTACTTTTCAAAAGAAGATTAGACTGTTTATATCATGACAAATAAGCAAGAATATGAGGCGTACAACCACTTGTGTCCGAGACTGGACCAAACCTAGTGGCTTATTGGCCCTGATTTTCAGATTTACTGGCTATTGAAACAAAGCTCTGCCTTTTGACTCTGATTTTTAGCTTACAATATGGTTTTGATGACTTTCTTTTTGACTTTTGGTTTTGACCTTTGCTTGCTTTTTGACTCTGTTCTGACCCTCACTCAACCATTTTTCTGGTCTGGCTGCATTTTAGTTAGAAGAAAGGCTTTTTAAGCCTATTTTTAGTATTTAGGTATTGTACATGTTTTTCGAGCCATGAATCACAACACCTTGTTGTATTCTCAATTTATATAGATTCTGTTTAAAGGTCTTCAGAGGTTATCATAGTTTTATTTATTTACAGAGTGTGGCTTTGCCTTATATTCTAAACACATTATCATGTGATGATTAGCAAGTCTAAAGTGGCTCAGTGTGTGAGTGGGCATATGTGTTTGCACAATAATATCCTGTACTGGTTGGATCCCTGTGAAGGGCTAGTTAAAAACGTTCACAGTGAACTTGACTACAAAAAGTAGAGGATCTGACAAAATTATTTTCAAACATTTCTAGTGATCCACACTGACACCTTAGCATGAAACTAGCACACAAATGCAAGTTTTTACCCACCTTTTTTCAACCTTTTCAAAAAACCTGTGTAAGGTAAAAGTGTAAAGTAAAATAAATGTAAATAGAAATTATTGAAAATAAAAGCACTGTGCATGGGGAGCTGCAAATATAAAAGCTTGCAATTTGCAAAGTGTGAATTTCCCCTTGGGATTAATAAAGTATCTATCTATCTATCTATCTATCTATCTATCTATCTATCTATCTATCTATCTATCTATCTATCTATCTATCTATCTATCTATCTATCTATCTATCTATCTATCTATCTATCTATCTATCTATCTATCTATCTATCTATCTATCTATCTATCTATCTATCTATCTATGTGTATGTCCAACAGAAAGTGCCCTGATAATGAAAACCAATGTTGCTGAATAGCCTGTGACTTACATCTCAAAATGTTATGAGCCAGTAGAGAAGAGAACCCACGCATGCATGTGTGGTGTGCAAATACATACATTTACAATTTTCATTAATCAATTAATCTTAATTAATTAAAATTAATTTTATTAATAAATACATCTTTGAATATTATTAATTTTGAAGATTCCACAAAAGTTTCTTACCTTGTCTAGTTCTCTAAAAGTGCCTCTATGTCAATACAAGATGGTGCAACTCTGGACATGTAAACGTTAAAATCTCCTCTTGCTGCAGGACATCGAACTGTTGGCCATAAGTCTGCGTCCCTATTACTTGCCCAGAGAGTTTGGACACGTCATTGTTGTTACTGTTTACATCCCTCCTCAGGCGTATGTGGAGATAGCGAGTGACATCATCCACTCAGCTGTTGCTAAACTGAAAACGTAGCACCCCGAGGCACTTATGCTAATTGCTGGAGACTTTAACCATGTGACACTGGACAAAACATTACCTGCCTTCTCCCAGTATGTGGATTGTAACACCCAGGGAAATAGGACTATTGACTTACTGTATGCAAATGTTAAAGACGCATACAGCGCCACACCGCTGCCTGTGCTTGGGAAAGCAGATCATAACCTGGTTCTGATTCAGCCTCACTACAAACCAAGAGTGAGGGTACTACTTACAGCCACACACTCATTCAGGAAGTGGTCCCCTGAGGCAGAGCAGGCTCTGAGAGAATGCTTTGGAACTACGGACTGAGATATTCTGCAGGGGTCATATAGTGAGAACATTGAGGAGGTTGTTGACTGCACTACTGATTACATCAACTTCTGTATGGACATTGTAGTTCCAGTAAGAACAGTACGCTGCTATGCTAACAACAAGCCATGGATTACAAGTGACATCAAGGGCCTTTTGAACCAGAAGAAAAGGGCGTTTAAAGGCGGTGATCAGCATGAGCTCAAGCGTGTGCAGAAGGAACTCTGAGTCCAGCTTAGGGCGGTGAAGGAGCAGTACAGGAGAAAGATGTAGTAGAAGTTGCAGAACAATTGCATGAAGGAAGTGTGGGATGGGATGAAGATCATCACTGGCTGCAACTCGAAGCGAGGTGCCACCATAGAGAGAGACGTGAAGAGAGCAAATCAAATGAACAACTTCTTTAACAGGTTTGACCACCCTAACCCACTCTCACCTCGGAGTACTGCACCCTCCACCCATTCTTCTGCTGATACCAGCATAGGAGAGACATCCCCACCCACAATTATGGCAGCGCAGGTGAGCAGACAGCTGAGGAGACTTTGTGCCAGCAAAGCAGTGGGTCCAGATGGAGTATCGCCATGACTGCTGAAGGCCTGTGCGTTGGAGCTGGGGAGTCCCCTACAGTGCATCTTCAACCTGAGCCTGGAACAGGGGAGAGTCCCGAGGCTTTGGAAAAGATCTTGCATCACCCCAGTCCCAAAGATATCACGTCCTAGTGAGCTGAACGACTTCCGGCCTGTCGCTCTGACGTCACATGTGATGAAGACCATGGAGCGGCTGCTGCTTCACCACCTAAGGCCACAGGTCCTCCACGCCCTCGACCCTCTGCAGTACGCATACCAGGAGAAGGTGGGAGCGGAGGATGCCATCATCTACATGCTACACCAATCCCTCTCCCACTTGGACAGAGGCAGTGGTGCTGTAAGAATTATGTTTCTAGACTTCTCTAGCGCTTTCAGCACCATCCAACCTATGCTCCTTAGGGACAAGCTGACAGAGATGGGAGTAGATTCATACTTGGTGGCATGGATCATGGACTATCTTACAGACAGACCTCAGTATGTGTGTCTCGGGAACTGCAGGTCTGACATTGCAGTCAGCAACACAGGAGCGCTGGAGGGGACTGTACTTTCTCCGGTCCTGTTCAGCCTATATACATCGGACTTCCAATACAACTCAGAGTCCTGCCACGTGCAAAAGTTCAACTACACTGCTATCGTGGGCTGCATCAGGAATGGGCAGGAAGAGGAGTATAGGACCTTAATCAAGGACTTTGTTAAATGGTGCGACTCGAACCACCTACAACTGAACACCAGCAAAACCAAGGAGCTGGTGGTGGATTTTAGGAGGACCAGACCCCTCATGGACCCCGTGATCATCAGAGGTGACTGTGTGCAGAGGGTGCAAACCTATAAATACCTGGGAGTGCAGCTGGATGATAAATTGGACTGGACAGCCAATACTGATGCTGTGTAAGAAAGGACAGAGATGACTATACTTCCTTAGAAGGCTGGCGTCCTTCAACATCTGCAATAAGATGCTGCAGATGTTCTATCAGACGGTTGTGGCGAGCGCCCTCTTCTACGCAGTGGTGCGCTGGGGAAGCAGCATAAAGAAGAGGGATGCCTCACGCCTGGACAAACTGGTGAGGAAGGCAGGCTCTATTATAGTCACGGAGCTGGACAGTTTGACATCCGTGGTAGAGCGACGGGCACTGAGCAGGCTCCTGTCAATAATGGAGAATCCACTGCATCCACTAAACAGTATCATCTCCATACAGAGGAGCAGCTTCAGCGACAGACTGCTGTCAATGTCCTGCTCCACTGACAGACTGAGGAGATCGTTCCTCCCCCACACTATGCGACTCTTCAGTTCCACCCGGGGGGGAAAACGTTAAAATTATACAAAGTTATTGTCTGTCTGTATACCTGCATTGTTATCACTCTTTAATTTAATATTGTTCTTTATCAGTATGCTGCTGCTGGAGTATGTGAATTTCCCCTTGGAATTAATAAAGTATCTATCTATCTATCTATCTATCTATCTATCTATCTATCTATCTATCTATCTATCTATCTATCTATCTATCTATCTATCTATCTATCTATCTATCTATCGCCTGTGCCAACCTGCTTATTCTCCAGCTTATTCGATGATTACTGTCCTTTAGAAATCCTATCCTGATATATGGAACTGGGTTGAATTTGCTCAGAGAAGGCCCAAAAAGGTTCAGAAACAGCAGTGATAAATTGGTGTTATTATAAAGGGGGGGTTGGATCATGCAAGTAAACAAATCTCTATTCACAGATTATATTAGATATTAGAATAGCTCTCATAGCTGTCAACATCGTATACTACAGTACCTGAACATAAAAACATAAAACATTTCATGAGCAGGAGGGCACCATCAGTCCGTCATGCTAGTTTGTTTAGCTAATAGTTAAGCTGCCCCAATATCTCATCCGAATACTTCTTAAAAGTTATCAAGGTTTCTGCTGCAATTACTTGTTCATATCTTGGTAGTTTTTTCCAGAGTCCCACAATTCTTCGAGAGAAGAAGTGTTACCTGGTTTCAGTCCTAAATGCTGTTCCCTTTAATTTTCATTGGTGTCCTCAAGTACATTATTCACCATTTAGTTGAAGGAATTCTGCTGGATGTACTTTATCAATGCCTTTGAGGATTTTGGAAACCTGGATTACTTCCCAACGGAGTCTCCTATGCTCAAGACTAAACAGGTTAATTTTCTGAATCTGTCAGATTACGACATATCCTTAAGTCCAGGGGTGCAGTTGGTTAATAACATCGTTTAAAGACTGTCAGTGCTAACCTGCTTGAAAAGAGATTACACTTGTGTTTTCTCATCCAATTCACATGGGTCTTTGGGACAATGACAGAGGTAAAGAAGTATTTTCTCATCATTAAACTCACTGTATTCCCATATTTAGCACTACAGCATGACAAATGCTGCTATAATTTTTCTCTTACACTTTAAAAGAAAATGGCTGAGAATATTTTACTTTTATTTACTGCTATAGGTTGACACCCCGGGATGAGCTGTCTTCTGTTGCCATATGGATTGCAATCTTGTACCACTGTGGAAACACTGCCATAGCCTCAACACCTTTATTTTACTGAAAATTGAGCACTTTGCTGTAATGACAGTGCATTCTTTCTTTCAAAGCACAAACTCAGATGACAGCTCTAATAGTTCCTGAAGGGCATCAAACATGGAACTTTAATTTTTAAATGAAAAAGAGAAAGGTTGTACAATGCTAGTCCAGTGCAGCTCTAAATGGTCACACTGTCATAGGCCTCATCCTCAGCTACTGCCTTAGAATGTTTTTAGAGAAACATTCCAATGTAAATTTGGCAAAATTTATGCAGATTCATTATCCACGCAGCTTTTTTTGTCTGTTCAATTAAACATGTTACTAAATAGGCCTGCACCAGTGGCGTTGCTCGGGGGGGGGGGGGGTATTATAAGGGGGGACATCTGTCCCCAGGCGCAACATCCAGGGGGCACCAAATTCATGTTTCTTTCCCTTCCCCATTGCATTTTGGCAAACAGGAGGGGGCGCGAAATCTTCAGTTGTCCCTGGGCGCTGAAAACCCTAGCTACGCCTCTGGTCTGCACACAAATATTTAAAATATAATGTAGAGCCAGCTTATTTGACAACATCTTTCACAGCAACCTTGCATATTTATGCTACAATGTGAGATAACAGAAAAGTGTTCTAATTTCTTCTCTGTTTTAGCCAAACAGAGCAGATGGACCATCAATGGGGATTCCACTGACAGGACAACTCCCTTGGAGATAAGTTCTTCCAGTTTTACAAAATAATAAAAATTTTTGCAGGTAATCCACAGCAGAAAAGTGCCGACTGCTGTATACAATTAAATCACTTTTGCTGTTTCGATATTAGACTTTATTTTGAGATACATCTAACGATTCTCTAAAACAGTTTGTTTCTCGTGTTTTACGTCTACGTTCAATGTGCAATTCCCTGCATATCCCTCTAATTTGACTTCTGATCATCAATCTTGTGCTCAAACCAATCTGTGTATTACCTCCATGAAATCAAACCTAAAACACTACCTATATTGGCTTTTCTGTTTAGTTATATCTGATGCTGCCAAAGGCATTCTAAAATTTGACATACAGGATTCGGCAGCCTCATTTCCATTGTTTGCCATGGCTATGCAGAAGTTTGTTTTTGAACTGTACTTTAGACCAAATGACTGTCACAGCAGTACTCACATTATTAGTTAGGGTAAGGTTATCCTTCTCTTCTTCCTAATTCATCTTCTTCCCACACATTCTGTTGCACATATTCTTCTATCACATTAAAGGTCAAATTCACGATTATTGGCATGTGTACCAAGGAGAATGAAGTTCTTACTTGCATACCTTCTGCTAACAAGTGACACCATTATAATACAGCAACAATATCAGTTGATAGATATAGGAAACACAAATCAGGTATGCTCATGCAGTTGTCAGTATGAAACGTCTAGTGACCCGAGAATTAAAATTATCTGTGGCTCTAGTGCTGCGTGTAATAATGATCCTGTACTGTTAGCCGGAAGCAAACTGTCTGCGTAGGACAGTTGGGGTCTTTTATTTTGATGGCACTGCTAGTTGTTGCAACACTATCACTGTTTTCAAAGCAGAATATTTTTTATTGTTTCTGGCTGTTTGGTTGCTTTATCTCTCTTTAATGTTTGTCTTGTAGAAATGTAACAAAACACACTGTCTTTTGGGAATTTAGTCGTTTTTATGTAAAATACAACTGCACAACATAGAAAACTGATACAATTTAGGCAATTTGATAATGAGACATTTGTGTGAGGGTTCCTAATGCACATCCAGGGCATTATACATAACTGACTTGGCTGAGCCACCACAGCAGTTTTGGCAGCTGAGTATGAATTCACAGCTAGAGAAATAATAATGCACTTTAAAATGTGTAATGCACTCCTTGTATTTCATGGAGTCTTTACTAAATATATATACATGCGTACACGTTTTTTACTTAAAACAGTAATTGAATAAAAATACTGCCGTTCAAATATTTGGTTTGTCTAGCCTCATGAAAGTAAGATAAGATCGATGAGGTGATCAAATAAAAGAGTGCCATGTGACCTAAGCAAGCAATGTTCATTAACTTGTTATGTCAGGAATAGATTGCTTTTAAGCCTGAGGAAAATCCATTCTAATTCTCAGGGGACCGACATCATAATGCATGGGTGAGTAGGCTAGAATCTCCAATTTGCCGTGTTTATCATGATAAATTCTGATTTTTTTTTAATAAGTGAATTAAGATTATGTGATGTATGCTTTTCTGTGTGAAGAAACCCAATAATGAAAACACATCAACAAAACTGAATATAATTTTGAATAAATATATTTTATAACATTATGGCAAAAATAAAGTCAACCTACAAACATTCCTTTCAGTCTATAACGATGTTATATGGTTGCTTTCTTTTTTCCATTAATACAAGCTATTAAATTTCACTACCTTTGTGTTTCAGCAAGAAAGGGCTTTTTTTCTTTTTAAATGGATATTTTTTTAACTAAGATTAATTAAATTTATGAAAGTAGTTACCTGTTGCCTAGTGACTATTTTTACTTAATTAATCCAGCTAAATTCGGATCACGTAGCATCTTTTTAACTTTGAAATGCTGTTTTGAGTTTTTGTCAGTTTGGGGTTTTGAAAGTTCTGCTGTGATGTGTCTACTGTCTAATCACGTGCTACTTCCCGGTCAAATTATATTCTGATAACTTCAGACAGTAGCATTTGCAGTTCCTTCCTAATTCTATTGACATGCCAGCAGACCAGTGTTAAAAAACCTGAAAAATTCACTTTAGTGTTAATTCCACGAAAGAAGATCACACATTTGATTTCACCTAATGGCTAAGCTAACAACTGAGTGACAATTTTCATATTTTACTTTTTTTTCCTAACTCTTTAACTAAATCTCAGAAAAGTTCTCTATTTTTAGGTAGCTGGAAATTTCAAGAAAGGTGACTTAAGTAAGCCCTAAGCATGTCAAGAAATTTTTTTTTGAAAGCAACAAGTTGTCAAAACAAGACATTCGACATGTATGTGATGTATTGAAGAGTGGGTTACAGCAGCATGTCTTAAACCAATTACAGTCCGACAAATACCAGTGGAGAATGTGTGAGCTTCTCCTGCTTCCTAATATATGTCCTTAAGAATTACAAGTGCATTCACCGATTCAAGGCTTCAACAGCCCTGTCCATCAAATCTGTTCATTTGCCTAAGCCATTAAACTGCTTATGTTATCCTTTTCAACAGAATCCAATTTCTTGCTTCAACTGTTTAATCTCAAATTGAGAAGTTAAACCAAGAAAACTGTTGAGCAGTATACTAGCAGACAGCACGGCCTCAAAGGACTTTGATTCTGTTTCAGTTCCCAGTAGCTGTGCCACTGAATTTGGATGTCCTGTCTGTGCCTGTGTGCTTTCCAGTCCCACTACACTGGCAGTTGGACAGACAACTTTAAAACTGGCACACACTTTTAGTGTGAATGAGGGTGAGTGTGGCCAGCTAAGGACTGGCATCCTGTTCAAGCTTACTTTCTAACTTGTTCTCTGATTCTCTGAGGATATAGACTACAGTTCTTCTCAACCCTAAATCAAATTCAGAAACTGGATAGACAGACAGGTGAATGTACTGAGAAAAAGACATAAAAGGTTTTTAATTACTTGCAGTGAAATTAGTACTCACAGAATTAATGTAACTCTGTATAACATTTTAACTAACATTTTAGCACAATCCTAAGGTAGTCAACATTTGAACCAAAAATAAGAACTCTAAATCCATTATATAAACTTTCAAATATTATTTTCTGTTTCATTCATAGGACTTTAGGATACTGATTTTTTCCTAGTTGTAGGTAAAATTGTGTAGTAGTTGTGCTCCCTTGTACTTATTTTTTACTTTCTCATATACAAAGCATAGGGAAAGTATTGTAATCATCCAAAAATCTGATGTTGAGATTTTGATAAATCTTGATGTTTTAGACCTCCCTGAGGCCGAAAATACAATTTTTTGGAATTGTGTGTGTGTGTGTGCATGTGTGTATGTAAACTGATAACCTGAGTACGCTTTCACTTAGGTCAACCAAATTTTGCATCCAAGTATTAGATACAAAACATAGATTTCTGTCAACTTTTGGGCTATTTCCATTACCTGGAAGTGGTACTTTATCTTTTATTCATAAGTCTCATAAGACTTATGAATTTATAAGACTGAATTTATAAGACTTATAAGTATATATATAATTTATATACTTATAAGACTCATAAATCACAGTCTGATTTCTTCAACTTTACGTTTATAATAATTGTTCAATATATTATTAATTTAAGTTGATGTGTTTTTGATGGTTCTTTAATGTACATAATATAAAATTATAATCATTGTCTTGCAGTTTACTCCTCAAATATCCATCCCCATATCTGAGTATACAAGTAAATCTAGGGGAGACCACTCCTGATTTTATTTTATCTTGTTCTCTGTTGCTTTGATGCATGCACCTTCATTCTGTATGTATTATAGCTTGCTTTGTAAGTTGCCTTGGATAAAGGTGTCTGCTAAAAATAAAAATAAAAATAATGATAATAATCATCATCATCATAACCATGGACTACTACCTTTTTATTCTCTCCTTATTCATTTTGTATAGAACTCCTAAAGCTGGCCTATTCAAATGGTGCCCCACGAGCCACATGTGGCCCAGAAGCAACCTCCGAGTGGCCCAGCCCATGGTCAGAAACACAGAGAAAAACCAAGAAAAACACATTTTAACCTCCAAATCAAAACCAAAAAAAAAACAATAAAGCCCTCAGAAAGTGCTTTCCACCAAGATTCCACCCTCCACAGCCAATGCAGTAGTGAAATGCGTCACAATATCAGAATATTGTGGATTGTGTATCAAAGCCATGCCTAATCACACATGCAATGATTTGAAATGAACCTATGGTACCTCAGTGTGCAGTAGATGTTGTATTCATGTGTGTAAGTCACTGTTAACCTTTGTTATGGGTTTATGCACTGATAGCTTTGACAACATTGGTAGTTGTTTTTTATTATGTTAAAATCACTTTGTGATGTGACTGGGTCATTTACACGCAAAGGTGCAATGGTAGTAAGAAGATCATGGGTTTGTGTCCTGTGTCCTCCCTATGCGAATAGTGAGAAAAGTGCTATATAAAAGAAAAGAATTATTATTATATGACCAAAGTATTTATGGTACTTCAAAACTGAAACAAATGTTATTGCCAATATTTTGCACTATTTACACTTTGAGATGTGCTAGGTCAGATATGACCAAAATATTTATTTTTTTATTTTAAAACTGGAAAAAAATATTGCTACTACCTCAGACCCTTTTTTTATTTTTTATGCACTTTTTGATGTGCCTGTGTTAGATGTGACCAAATTTAAAAGGAAATCAATGACAAAACATTACTTATTTTTCAATACATTCATTTGTGTTGGTTTAAAATTTGTTATCACCTGCCACTTACTGGCAGCTGAAAATGTATGGCCCAACTAAATTTCTTGGTTTGAAAATCTGGCCTAACTGAATTTGTAATTGAATAGACCTGCCCTAAAGTTACATGAGTTTCTGTACACATTTGATAGTGTTTCTGGGATACATGTATCCCTTCAGGATCTCTGTATATTTATGGTTTACCTCTTCTGCTACTGCTACTTTAACTGTTTTATTCAGTAGACTCTAGATGTGGACCTCCAGAGCTCCATCCACTCCATTGAGAAGGTTGTCACTTTATATTATGCGTCAGTAATAACACCAGGTTACACTATGGTTAATATTAGGATTGAGGGATGGTTATCTGACTCAAGTCAAGTAATCCAAGTGACAAAAACCTGCAATCCAATTGGCTGTCCATCGGAGCTACTGAATCATGAAGTTGCGGAGGTCTGCAGCTGGACCCATCTCATTTTATTGTGTAGCGGGGAATTCATAGATCTATATTTTAAGATGTGTATTTGCCATAAATTCATTGTTTTGTATGCTTGCAACCCAATATCAGTATAGTGATCCCTCGCTATATCACGCTTCAACTTTCGCGGCTTCACTCTATCGTGATTTTTTCTCATACACGCTTATGTCACTACGCATTCGCTTTCTGAGAACTTTTATCTAAGCCCCACGATGGCTCCTAAACATGCTGCTTTTTCTAAGCCTTCTGACAATGAAACTAAGTGCCGGAGGAAGATGCTTACCATCCAGGAGAAGGTGAAACTCTTGGATATGATCAAAGATGGCAATACCCTACAAAAGCCTCATCACGCATATGAAAAGACAGCGCCAGCAACTGCCTATCAAGATGTTCTTCAGCCACGCACCCAGACACCCACTGCCTACTCCTAGTACTCCTTCAGTGGAAGAAGACAACGACGCACCTGCTGAAGATACTTCAATACCTTGTCACGCTTGGGTCGCAGATTTGCACAGAGACAGAGGAAGTTGTAGAAAAAAAAAGAACTTTATTCAAAGCACTGCAAACAAATATTTGTCTCTTTTCAAAAGTTTAAACGTGCTCCATGACAAGTCAGAGATGACAGTTCCGCCAGGAGCAGAGAATGTCTGAGAGAGAGAGAGAAACAAAACAACCAATTCCAAAGCTGAGAGGCGCTGCACAATATTTTTAAGTAAGCAGAGTACCGTGTGAGAGGTTTATCGCGTGTTATAGCGCAAGTAAGAAGGGTAAGGAGCAATGTGAAGGCAGACTGTCAGCTGTTTCAGGGGTTTTCCCAGGGGCGTCTGTGTCCTCTGAGGGTGCGATCAGCGCTCCAGCTTACAACCTGAAGACTCTCCTACTGAGCTCGTGCCTTCATAGATTAGTGGTTATGAGTAAGAACTGTGTGTGTGTGTGTAATTAAATGTACAGTACAATAATAATAATATGATATTTGTAACGTCTAATATGTCTTATTTTCTCTTATTTTGTCTAATATATTGGGTAATACGAGTGTAATGGTGACTAAAGGGTGTTATTTCATGTCTAGAGGGCTCTAATAATGTTAAAAAACGTATTTAGAAGGTCATAAACAGGTTTTCTATACTCTAACTGTGAAAATATTCAATTTATAAATAAAGAATCCTATTTCGCGAAAATTCATTTATCGCGGTAGTCTGGAATGGATTAACTGTGATAAACGAGGGTTCACTGTACTTCATTTTTGAACGTCATTTGAAATGAATTCTAAGCTCTTGTGGTTTCACTGAAAAGTTGATGGCGACATTGAAGACATGCATTCTTGTACACACACAAAAAAGATCTTGTTTGCACGCAAAAAGATCTCATAAGCACGAGAAATTCCATTTTTTTCTTTTTTGCTCATAACCCTTTAGGGCAGACCTGAATATTGTATGGCCTGTTGGCTGAATGTGGCATGTTGTCTGGTTCTGTCTAGTCCATGGCAGGTGCGGACAGCAAGTACTTACCTGAGCATGTCAGTCTGCATGACAGCTAGATGTGACTGTGCAGACACAGATTAAAATTGATATTTATGGGAAATTGTAGAAGATTGCATTAGAAAGGATTGGATATAGAAGAGGGAAACTGTGGGAAAGTATGTGGGGTGATACAGAGAATGTATTATATCAAATAAAGGAAGGTGACACCTGTTTTTAATCTGCATCCCATCTACATTTTGTGCAAATACACAACAAAAATGAGTAGTAAAACATGAAACGTTGATGTGGAGAGCACATCATTCAACAAGTCCAGGACTCCTAAGTATTTTTTCACAGAGGTTAGCAGTAAAGCAATCTGCTCGGTATGCAAAGAGTACATTGCTACATTTAAAGACTACAACTTGAGCCGTCATTTCGAGACCAAGCACGGTGAAGAATACAGAAATTTTTCTGAAGAGGAGAAGGTGAGGACTGCAGAAGAATTGTTACCACAAAGATTTCTACAAAACTTCATAAAGCAAAGGAAGGAACAGTAAAAACCAGCTAAATATATAGCTCACAAAATTGACAAAAAAAGCAAAACGTTGGCTGATGGAGAATTTGTTAAAGAGTGCTTACTGGAGATGGCAGCAATGCTCTGCTCAGAGAATAATTATGCATTTGAAGATCTGTCCATCGCATGGTGGACAGTTACAAGACAGGTTGAAGAAATTGTGGAGAATCTGCTACTACTGCTGAAATGCACAGTGGAGAATGTTGACTTCTTCTCCTTGGCCCCTTGGATGAGTGCTGTGACGTTTGTGGCACAGCGCAACTGCTGACTTTTGTGAAAGGAATAATGAAAGACTTTGAAATGATAGAGGAACTGGCTTCTATGCAGTCAGAGAAAAGGACAACAACCGGAAAGAATTTATTTACTGAAGTACTATGTGCATGCAAAAGTTAGGACTGCAGTGGGAAACATTAGTTGATGTGACAACTGATGGTTCTCCTAATTTGACAGGTAAAAATGTCGGACTTTTAAAAAGGATGCAGGAAAAAATGGCTGAAATTGGCCTAGCCCAAAAACTCATATTTTTACATTGTATTATTTACCAAGAAGTGCCATGTAAATCAGCGCTGAAAATTAATCATGTGGTTAATATTGTAATAAATACAGGGCTAGGGCATTAAATCACAGTTTGTTACAGTGTTGGAGGAGCATGAGACTGATCACACTGATCTGAGCTGCCACACAATTGCCAGGTGGCTAAGCTTGGGCAAAGTGCTCAGACAGGTCTGTGATCTGAAATCAAATATTCAGGAGTTTTGTCAAATGAAAGGAAAACCCATCCTGAACTAAGCAGCACTGAGCGGCCTTCAGATTTAGCATTTGCTTTTGATGTGACTGCACATATGAATGAACTGAATATACAATTGTCAGGCAAAGGCCTTTTTGCACATGATATGCACAGCCTAGTCAAGGTCTTAATGAGGAAGGTGCTGCTTCTCTCTCAACAAGTAGAGAGGAACATATTAACATACCTTCAAACACTGAGAGGGAGGAATCTATCTGCTGATCAGCTTAACAGATATGCAGCTATGTTACGGCCACTGCATGGTGAGTTTTCCAGATGATTTGAAGACTTCAAAGCAGTGGAAACTGAAATACTCACCATCAACTTTCCTTTTACATGTGATGTGGACAGTTCCGCCAATGAGGTACAACTTGAACTTATAAATTTGCAGTTTGATGCATTGCTGGAGAACACTTCAAGTCAGTGCCATTACTAACATTCTACAGTTCTCTCAAAAAGGAGAATTTCCCACACTTGAGAAGACTAGCTAAGAGAATACTTGTCCTGTATGGATCAACATACATATGTGAACAGACATTCTTAGTAATGCAAATCAACAAATCCAGGTACAGATCTTCTCCCAGTGATGACCACATTTCTGCTGTACTGCTAATAGCAACATCAGGAATTACACCTGACTTCAGTGCACTGGTTGAAGCTCATCAAAAACTTCATTCTTCCCAATAAATTTTCAAAAGTACAGTGAAACATTTTGAAGTAATGTTTACTTGGTCTGTTTTTCAGAGACTTATACATGCCTGTAGCATTAACCTTTTCTTTCTCCATTACTTCCACTCAAGCACAGGTTTGTTAATCTTGATCTCCGCAGATAATACACTTTATGCATCTCTGGGGTTGTATCAAGCAATTTGTTCCAGGTAAGATCAAGACTATCACAATGCGGCCTTATCAAAATCTAATTAATGGATAAAGCATTTCATTGCATAAAGTCAGTCTTGAAATGAAATAATGTTGTAACTATGTATTTTACTGGGAAATTCAAAGGGTATTCCCAGTAATTCCAAGTACTTATCTAATCCAAGTACAGATCTAATCATATTCAGATCTATTGTTGATTATCTGATACTAAGTGGTCAGTTGTGTCACTGATGAGACAATGTGCAATTCCCACTCTTATGTGTGTGATGACCTCACACAGAGAGACGAACCCATACGCTCCAACTGTGTAACTCTGTAACCTGTGTAGCCGCCTGTGATGCTTGAATGAAGTCGCGGCCCCAGCTGTCCACGTGACCCATTGCATACTGGGACGAAACCCGGAAACAATGAGGAATGACTCATGAACATTTATGTTAGGTAGAAAGCCCAGTAAGTGCTGGGCTGTCCTTGCCTTGGATACCATGCAGATTTTATTTTTTTCTACATTTTACATGGAGATTTTTTTTTTGGTTGTTTACTTCTATCCTTCTGGCCATTTGTTAAAGTTAAAGTAGTTAAAGTAGTAAATGTCTTGCGTGTAAATGCACACAGAGGCCGTGTATCTGTTCTCATCCTCTTAGATCTGAGTGCCGCATTTGATACCATTGATCACAATACTCTTAGAAATCACCTAAGTCAGTGGGTGGGCCTCTCTGGCAATGCCTTAAATTGGTTTCAGTTTTACTTAACAGGTAGAAGTTTCTTTGTTAGTTCTGGTAATTATACTTTGAAGACACATGATAATCTATATTGTGTTCCACAAGGATCTATCCTGGGTCCACTGCTCTTTTCGATGTGCATGCTTCCATTAGGTCAGATTATCTCAAGGCATAACGTGAGCCTACACCGCTATGCTGATGACACACAACTGTTTATTAATAGCGCCTGATGACCCCGACTCTCTTAGTTCACTGACACAATGTCTTACTTGTGTTTCTTAATGGATGAGTAGTAATTTTCTCAAACTAAATAAGGAGGAAACAGAAATTTTAATAATTGGCAAAAATGGATATAATGAGGGTATTAGAAATAAACTTGATCCATTAGGATTAAAAGTCAAGACAGAGGTAAAGAATTTAGGGATAATTATTGACTCTGACGTAAATTTTAAATCACATATTAATCAGATTACTAGGACGGCATTTTTCCACTTAAGAAATAAAGCAAAAGTTAGATCTCTAATAACTTTGCATGATGCTGAGAAATTAGTTCACGCTTTTGCTTTCAGTCGCCTAGACTACTGTAATGCATTCCTCTCAGGACTACCCAAGAAAGACATCAATTGATTACAATGAGTGCAGAATGCAGCTGCTAGAATGTTAACTAGGAAAAGAAAATCCGAGCACATCTCTCCAGTTCTGATGTCACTACACTGGTTACCCGTGCCGTTTAGAATTGACTTTAAAATACTGCTTATGGTTTACGAAGCCTTAAATAATCTCACTCCATCCTATATTTTTTTTGTTCTTTATTTCGCCTTATACAATTTCTTGTACAAGGAATTTGTTAGTTTTCGCATACCCCTTGGGGTCAGAGCACAGGGTCAGCCATTGTACAGCACCCTTGGAGCAATTGAAGGTTAAGGCCTGGGCCTTGCCCAAGGGTCCAGCAGAGTAGGATCTCTTTTGGCAGTGACGGGGATTCGAACCGGCAACCTACAGGATACCAGTGCAGATCCTTAGCCTCAGAGCCGCCACTCCGCCCAATTCAGATGCCTTTCACCTTACACTTCAAATCATAACCTTAGATCTTCAAATGAGTGTCTGCTTATAATTCCAAGAGCTAAACTTAAAAGAAGTCGTGAGGTGGTCTTCTGCTGTTATGCACCTAAAATCTGGAATAGCTTGTCAATAGAAATTCGTCAGGCTAATACAGTGGATGTGAACTTCCCCTTGGGATTAATAAAGTATCTATCTATCTATCTATCTATCTATCTATCTATCTATCTATCTATCTATCTATCTATCTATCTATCTATCTATCTATCTATCTATCTATCTATCTACTTTAAAAACTGCAAAAAAATCATTATTTTAACATGGTTTTCTCATAGCTTAATTTAGTTTAACCCTGATATTCTGTATAAACATTTAATTATCAGTATCATTCATGGTGGCTCTGAAATCTGTACTAATCCTTACTTTGTCTGCTATTCTTTTTCCGGTTTTCTATGGTGGTGATCTGCACCACCACCACCGGATCAAAGCACCATGCAGTTCCTACACTGATGGATTGAAGGCCAGAGGTCCACAAATTCTCCCATGTGAAGCCTGAAAAACATGAGGACTGATTGAGATCATTTATGTTACGTAGAATACCCAGTGGGGCCTGGGATGTGTTGTGGCTTTGGAACCCCTGCAGATTTTTTTTTCTGTCCTCCCTGGCCATCGGACCTTACTTTTATTCTATGTTAATTAGTGTTCCCTAATTCTATTTTCTTATTTATTTTGTCTTTTTTCTCTTTCTTCATTATGTAAAGCACTTTGAAGCTACATCATTTGTATGAAAATCCATCCATCCATTTTCCAACCCGCTGAATCCGAACACAGGGTCACGGGGGTCTGCTGGAGCCAATCCCAGCCAACACAGGGCACAAGGCAGGAACCAATCCCAGGCAGGGTGCCAACCCACCGCAGATTTGTATGAAAATGTGCTATATAAATAAATATTGTTGTTGTTGTTGTTGTTGCACCCCTTCATTGTACTCAGAGACTTGCAACATGATATTGTATATAAGGATGCTCATTTTCTACTATCTATGTTATATAAACTCATGGATTTTATTTTATTTATTTTTGTTATATATTCATTATTATTCTTACCTAAATTTGTTTTCCTTTTCTGTAACTTTCTCCTTTATATCTTGTAAAGCACTTCGACCTACATTATTTTTATGAAAATATGCTAAACAATAAATGTTGCTGTTGTATGCAGCAGCTTTTCTTGAGTTTATCCAGTCACGAAATGTGAAAGACAGCACAGTGATTGTATCATTGTTTCACAACTGAATGCAAAAATAAAGATGGTCAACAAGAGACAGTGGAGTTTTACTTGTTACAATTTTAAAAACATGGGCTGTCACCTATGATTACTGAGATGTGCAAAGATTAAGGTCAAAGGCATGAATGTCAGACCTGAAAACATCACAAATGTCAAGCACTGTGTAAGTGGATGCATTTAGCTTAAATACCCTCTATTTTAATTAGCAAATTCATTCATGCATATAATGAGCAACAGTACTATATTAGTTTACATATGTACAATGTAAGAAATGTTCACCTGGAAAAGTCAGAAGCTTGAAACACTGGGGTTGGGCAGCTTTAAACCTGAAACTCCTAAGGTTTGAATACACGAGGTGGGCAAAATAACCATATGCAAAAGAAGTAATTAAATCACAATAGCAAATTTCCAATTAGCAGCGTGTGATAGCTATAAAAAAGACCTGAAAATTAGCACTTTGATGTGTGAGTTTTTAAAGCAACATGAAGCAAATGAGCAGTGCTCCAAAGAGGCAAATAGTTTGTGCTTGATTTGCTTTTGCATTAGTAGCAGTAATTGCAAATGTATTTCATGAGTCAAGGGGACAGTTTCAAAAACAATAACAGCAAATGCCAAAAATGGGCAGATTGAATCAGCAAAAAGAAACAGTGGTTGCAAGTCTGAGCTCACTTTCAGGATGGTTGCTAAATATCATAAAACTACTGCCCTCAAAGATTTATAACAATTAAATCAGCAACTCTGCTCTCGTCTCAAAAAAGTTGTATGCTGTGTGCTTCACAAATATGAAATTTGTGGCAGGACTCTCACTTGGACAATGCTTGTGTCTAAATCTAACACAAAAAGATGAATAACCTGGTGTAAGGATTGAACAATCTAAACCACTGAGCAAAAAGTAAAATGGTCATTAGAATATTAGAAAAAGGTTGATGAGAACAGACCATTCAGTCCACATAACATCTACAAAATAACATCAGGCTGAGTGCTGAATGCCTCTAAAGTCCTCCTCTCAACCACATTACTTATCTCATCTTTCACCCTATTTCCAGCATCTGGATGGGTTTACATATGGAGAAAGTCAAAGGATACCTTCAACCCACAACCGTTAAACATTGTGGAGGATCTGTAATGGTATTGGCAGCCATCTCATGTGGTCCATTAGGTCCAAAGGTCCAATGTCATATAAAAATCAAGGAATATGAGACCATTTTACAGGACCAGATACACCCTCATGATGTTTCCCTTTTTCAGGATCTTAAAGACCCTATACACACTGTTAAACTAATCTGAGTGCTTTAATTAATACCAGGATGAACCAAATGCATTCCATGGCATCTTCAACCACCAGATCTAAATGTTATTGAGGCTTCATGGGATGTTCCAAAGTGCAGAATGTGCATCAGAGTTCCACCTCCTTCATCAAAGAACTGCCTTCCTAAAGAAACACTGAAACACTAAACTGTGATGGAAGTACACCATTCAGCTTAAACTAGTTTATCAAGCTCTATTCACTTAATTCTCGCAATATATAATTAAGCCAATTTGTGAAGGTGCCTAAAGTGCAATTGTCTACCAAAATTTTGGTAACTAATCCATGTGCCAGTAATTCCCTATGAAAAGAAATGCTTTCTAATATTAGTATGAAATGGTGCTCAGGATTTATTTGACAGCATTCCAAGAAGGACCGAAGCTGTTATGAGGTCCTTGATATGATTGTTTTAATGCAAAGGTTGTAAAAGAAGAAAAAAATATGCATAATTACACATAAATACAGAAAAAAAGGACATTACAAAATATTCAACAACACTTTTAAACATACCCTAATTTGGAATAATCCTAATGGCTCAAAATTATAACACTGGTAAAGAAAAATACTAAAAATATTTTCAAATAAATTCTGTAGTACATGGATTGTCTGCCTTTGGCCTTCGCCACTCTCTCTTCCTCCTATAGTTAGTTAAATAGATTTGGCTTTTTGCACAAGCTCATTAAATACATAAATACACAAATAGGTGGTATAAAGGAGCTCCTGCAGCGTTTCTTGACACATCCCTGCTGAATAATTTGTTGGCTCAAAGTCCTCAGTGTTAATAGCACTCAGATTTGTTTTAATTCTCTCCTTCTCAATTATGACCTCCAGGGGGTCCACAGTGCATCCTATAACTGAGCTTGCCCTTTTAAATAGATTGTTGATTCAATGGTACTCTCTTGACATGACAGCCCAGCACACCACAGTGTAGAAAATCACACTGGCCATCACATAGTTGTAGAAGAAGTGAAGGATGTCACTTCCCACATTAAAGGAACATAGTCTCCTAAGGAAAAAGAGTCTGCTCTGTTCCTCTGTGCTCTGGAACCACTCAACTTGTCATTAATGTGGACCCCCAAGTATGTTTAACTTTTCCAAATATGTATGTGCCATGGTATATGACAATAATTCACCTATCTATGAATAACAGGAAGGCAGTAGTGGCGGTGGATTGTTATATCAAGTGAGTTGAATTGTGTGCATTGTCAAATGCCAAGGCAGCACCAATAGTTTCTGTCCTATGCAAAGACACCTGCTCCTCCTATAAACAGCAAGTTTTAGGAACTTATTAACTTATTTTAATGCACAGGAGCATATCTTTGACTACTTGCAAAATCAACACCATAGAATACACTGTCAGGTTTAGACTAAAAACTTTTTGATCACCCTTGTGCAGTATAGTCTGTTTATAGATATTTATTTTAAGGTAAAGTTAAGGTCTTGGGCACTTTACTTTTGCAAATTACGATTTAGTATGCAGGCAATTCACACTGCATGTCAAACATTATGAAGCAGTGTGAAAGGATAATTTTGAGAAAAACAGAATCTAAAATTCAAGGCTAACTTCTTTGTAAACCTGATCACATGCTCTGCTATAGATATTTATCTTCCTGTCAACAGGTCATCGCCAAAAAGCTCCTTAAGAGACATTTGCCCACCTATCATGAAACCTTAATATCAGCTTTATTTTATTGCTCAAATCTATTATATAAAGATCAGATAAAAAACATGCAGTCCACCAAATACAAGCTGGATAATCGAAGAAGCAAAAGCACACACCAAAAGAAGACAAAATGGTCCAAAGGATAGAGAGACTTGCTAAAAGCTTTGAACTAATTGCAGTGCTACAGCAAAGCCTCTTACCAAGTGTCATAACCAATTTGACTTTTTTGCATTTATACGGTATTGGAACGAGGTGGAAGATTAATGGCAGCTTAAAAGAAGAGTAGTCAAAATTGGGCCCAAAGTCGAAATCAAACAAAAAAACCCAAAAAACTCACTACAGAAACTTGTTTTCTCTTGCTAGGTTTACCTTTTCCCTTGTGCGTGTGTGGGAAAAGATCTGGCCCCCCACAAATCTGTAATAGATTAGGCTATTTTAAGAATTGTATGCTATATAAACATTACAAACAAAAAAGGATAACATCTGAGAAAGATGACCTTAAGAATTATCCTTATAGATGGTGTGCTGTGATATGTTTTCTTGGCTTGGTATTTGAATTATCACAATAATTACAGTTTGTGATGCCTGGCGAGTGAAGGGCAAGCCACTTCCTAGCACTGTTGAAACTTAAAGCCCAGAACAATTTTCCAGTATTGATTATGGATACATAATATAGCTCAGTAAGTGATGCCTAAATGTGATAGAAGAGAATTCTAAAAGAAGTTCAGAAATCATATTAGTAAAGGAGAAATCTGAACCCCACACTTATATATGATGTGTAACCTGTACTCCAGCTTTCAGCTGAATCTTTTATCACAATGTTCATGCATGCATACTTTATTGTTTTTAGTATTTATATTAACAGCACTAACTACTTCTGACAGATTATATGGATACCTTTTTTTGATAAATGTGGTTCCTTGACAATTTCAAGGTTTCATTTTGAAAAGAAATTTCAGGTAGAAAAGAGCAATAGGAACCTTTCCTTATTCCTGAATAAAGTGCATGCTGTGTGGAGTTTGTGCAGGTTGTTATGGTACCACTGGGATGCGACCAGACTGAATGGAATGACCAGGGGCTTCATGTATAACACCGTGTGTAGAATTCACACTAAAACATGGCGCATGAACAAAACTGGAAATGTGCATACACACAAAAAAATCCAGATGCAAAAAATTGTATGTATGCCAAGTTCCACAAACTTCTCCTTTATAAATCCCAATAAATGTGAAATTTAAAGCACGTGCCTACAGCCCCAGCTCGACTCCCAGAACTTTGCATATTTGAATATGTAAATCAACATAAATAGTCCCTTCCATTCAGTGTTTTGTTAAAAGACAATGGCAAAAGCACATGAAAAAAAGAATTTTAGTAAAGACAAAGAACAGGCAAGGAAGAACATACTATTTGTTGGCTTAAGCAGTGGTATAAGCAACAAAATTAAAGTAATGAAGTGATACAGGGTGGTTGAGACACTTGAAAGTTCAAGTTCAGAAAGTCACAGCATGCTCAAAGTGGTCAGATGTCAATAAGAAAAGTGAGTTGCAGCCCACAGTCTGTTTATTCTGTTTCAGACAATATTACTTAGGCTGACCCCTATGCCAGGGACGTGAATCCACATCGTGATGGTGCCTAGCACATCTTCAGGCACTGGCAGCACACACACCTCTGCCTGAGAAACCGCTGGGTGACCATCTGGCTATGTGTTGATGGACACTGTTCTGGAGTCGCAAAATGCAATAGTGGATTCTGTAAAAGATGCGGTCAGTAAGGAATATGAGGGCTGTACCATTTGATATTGACCACAAATTAAATAAATTAGTTAAAAAATAAATGCTGCATCTGATTATATGTTTTTACATTCTACTGATTACATTCAAGTTGTGATGCTGTCCAATTTGGCTGATCATTTTGTGGGCCAGTTCATTTTGTGGGTCAGGATCAGGTTCATCGTACTGCATCTCTTCAGATACAAGCAAACCACGATTGTGTGCCACATTATGCAGCATGCTACATGCTTGCACAATGCAACACCCTTTCTGTGGACTATAGAGAAGCACATTAACAAGAGTAGAAATTCTTTCTATTTACATAAGGAAATTCAATCTCTGAAGCCACCTTTATACTGTAGCATTGGAACCAAACTCCACAACAATTATTTGCTCTTTACATGGCTTCTTGAGGTGACTGTGAGGAGTTGCCCTTTTTATAGGCTCTCCTGCTATAGATGGTGTAATGTCAGCTCATTCTTTTGGTGATTTATCCCTGGCTGCATGCAGCTGACTGCTTTGATTACATTTAAAGACCAGACGTTGCTGCGAATTGTGCTTTGATGTTTCCCAGTTCAACCACAGTGTAATGAAATCTTATATATCTGGATGACAAGCAAATAATACCATCCTATATAGCTGGCATGGTGCGAATCAATGATGACTGAGAAATACCCACTCCATCAGCCAGTTCACGTTGAAAAGCTCCTGTGGCTAAAAACCTGAGAGAGGACAGAACTTTCAAAGAAGCAGGTAGAGCAAAATTCCTCAAAGTTTGCCTTTGTAAAGTTGGGGCCAGTTCAGTACCCAGCTCCATGAAGATAGCTCTTGGAAATCTAAATCAACTTAGAAGCCTGTCAACATTACCTATAAATCTGAACTCTCTTCTAATTCTTCCATTTGCGATGTCTTCTAACAATGCTAAAGCAGCTATGGTAGTTGGAATAGTTTGGCCATTCTGTGCACCATTATATTGTAACAATCAAGTGAATTAAATTTGTCAACAATATGCAATTAATTTTGGTGTATTTCATAAAGCCTTCGTCATGGATGTGAATATGAAAAAGAAGGGAAACAACACAGTAAACAGTAGCAAAGCTTTGGCCCTGGGTGCCATCCGTTTGCAAAACCAAGCAGAAAAGTGCGCATGCAAGGTTTGAGGCTGCCATGAAAATGTGCGTGGCTTTACTCCAAGTTTAGTTTTTATACATCTCAAAGTGAGCGTAGAAACGGGGGTACACAACATTTTCGTGCATACGCACACCGTTTATATATGAGGACCCAGGAGAGGAGTCATTAAAACAGGCAAGATACTGAAACCAGAAGACTGACAGTGTGACAGAGAGGCAGCATCAAAACCAAATCATACCAAAGAATCATAAATGAAAACTAAAGTAATAAGTCAGAAGCCGTGAAGTCAAAAAAGGAAGTAATGAAAGAAAATATGCAGGGTTTTTTATTTGGAATTTGTAAACTTGGAAACTTACAGTTCCATTACATTGTTTTTTATACTGTCATAGAAATGACATGGTACATGTAACATCTGGGGCAGAATGGTTGTGACCGGAAGTAAACAAAATTAACAAGGAATCATTTGGACATAATTAATAAACCATCACAAGAAAAAAAATTATGGAACAAGGGCAAGAATCATGACATAGGTTTCCAGTGGGAAATCTGGTTTCTCCAAAAATCCAAAAACATTTTGTCAAGTTGATTGTCAACATTAAATTGGCACACTATAAACATGCAAGTGTTCCCTGAGATTAATTGGCATATTTTGGTGCCATGATAATTTCCAGTCTGCCACAACATTGAACTAGACAAATTATGCTTAGAAATGGATTCTGGTTGCTATAAAGTGTGTTGCGTTTACATTATTTCCAGGTTTTGGTGTACTGATACATAATAAAATGCCAGGTGTTTGTGGCAATGGTTACATCTTTAAATGCTTAACTGTTTTTTTTAGCATTTTCCTAAATGGTATCCATTCATCTTGTTTTCTATGTCACCTTTCAATGTCTGTCTTTGACTTTTCTAAGTATCTATTTCCTCTCATTGGAACCAAAACATAATAGAAATATTTTAGCTTTAACCTGACTACCAGACATCAAAACAGGTTCTGTTTAAAAATGGTTGATTTTTCTGTGTCTTATAGTCCAAAAATACATTTTATGTACAGACAGAAAAAATGAAAGTGAAATCAGCCAGAATCTTACTCCTTATGAATTAGCAGCAGAGTGAAGAGTGATGACTGAGTCTACTAAGACAATTGCATACAAACACTTAATCAGAAACTAATTATTTTACTTTAAATGATTCTGTTTAATTAGGCTAATTAATCTTTCCTTGGAAAAGAAGCTGATTGTGTAACTTGCAAAGGAAAACTTGGAGGGCAATGCCAATGGTAAAAACGAGTGCCACATAGAAAAGTGGGATGTTCTAGCAGGGCCACATATCCCCCTGGGTTACAGATGGCATTACACAACTTCTGTTTGGCAGGAATGAAGCCACAATGCATTTTAAGAACTAACTGTTTAAGGCATCTCTGATATTATATCATTTCTGTTTCTAGGACATAACAAAGTTGTCATTTCAGACCACTCATTTACCATAACGTTAATCTCTGACATCATACAACAGAGACTAAATGATAAAAAAAAAATCCTTTGTCATTCAGGAAGACACATGTGAAGCACCCAGGGCATGGAGGAAAATATCTGTCATTATGTAACTTTCTATAAATAGCAGAACTTTTAAAATCATTAGTAAAGCAAATAGAATTGCTTGTCTTTGAGCATACAATCCCTGTTTTATGATGTAAAAGGCTAACTTTAGGGAACATAAGAAATTTAAAAAATGAGAAAAAACCATTCAGTTCATCAAGCTTGTTTGAAATCAGAGGCTAACTTTAAATAATATACTGTAAGAACACAAAACAAATTCACAAATGTGAGGAGACCATTCAGTCCATCAAGCTCATCTGTTTAGCTAATAGCTAAGCTGTCCCAGTATCTTATCCAGATACGTCTTTAGAGTTGTCAAGGTTTCTGCTATATCTACATGTCTTGGTAGTTTGTTCCAGATTCCCACAACTCTTTTAGTTAAAGTAGATTGGTATATGGCTGCACTGCTATGACAATCCTGATGTCGTTCCTGGGCCAAAGGAAGCGCAACAGCAACAGATTTACTTAACGGGTAGAGGATGTTTGGAGCGTAGGAGTGAAGAATTCCAGGGATCACTAGATTAAGCACATTCATTTTATTAATTCATATGGTAGTTATGCTTTAATTGTTTATACATGATGTCATCATGGAACCATTTTGTTATGGGACTTTCCTTCATGGCCACCGTCATTTTGTACATTTCCATGGCCACAGCCATGTGGTTCATAGCAAAGGCATTTATTGTCTGCTGTCTATTCTGGTGGTGTTATTACATTTGACCTTGTTTACATGATGGCATTTAAGATATTGGAGAGGTAACGATGATGTCTAAGTTTTGTATTAAAACATAAGTCTAAAAAGAATTTTCAGGTAGTCAGGAGTCTTTTCTTTAGTATTTTGATCTTGTTGTTGGTCACAGTTATTATCTGTTGTTTTGGACAAGCTTTCCACTCGTTGCCTTCAGAGTTTTTGTGGCACCCTGATTTGGCACTTGGTGAGGAGTGCTGTGCAAGAACAAAGTAGTTTGTACTATTGTATTGCATTTCTGATTTAGCAATGATAGACTGGCCATCTAGCTCTGTGAGAAGATCACTTGTGTTCTGTTTTGTGTGTTGTATTTACCCAATTTTTTGGCATCCATTGCTAGCCCAACCTACATGGAATTTCCATTCTTATGATTTCTTAACTTCCCATTTTCCTACAAGGATTTTTTTTTTTGGGTGAGTTGTTTCGTGTCTTCTTAGGAAGTCAAGACTTGGGAGCTGTTAAAAAACAGGGCCTGTTAAAGCCCATTTAGGCATTCCTTGTGTGATTTTGGGTTATACATGAAATACATTGTTGTTTGTCTCACGACATTGAGCCTGTCGCCGTATAGGAACATGACAGACCCTAGATTCAGGGGCTGAGCCTGGGGTGAAATTCTGTTTGGGCTTATAGGTTGTTTCTGAACACTATGCCATCGGGTCTAGATTTGGAGTCAAGTCATTGAGAAGGAAAGGTCAAGATACTTTAACACATTACCAAGAGATAAAGAGGCAAGAAAGCCATCCCTCCAGGTGGTGTTTGACACCATATTTATCTCCCATATATTTTGGTTTATTTATACTATATTTTGTAAATCTTTAGAGCATTTGTGCCATTATTATTAATGGGTAAGAATTCCTGTAGGACATTGCCGTATTAGAAGGTCTTAGGTTAAAAAATCTTAGATACTGTATTTCATAACCTCTATTAGTCTTTTTATCTGAGGTGAGAAACTTATTTCTTTGTCACATTTTCCATTTTTAATTCACATAAAAATGCATTATGTTTTCCTATCTACAGTAAACCATATTTTCAGTTCAACAGACACAGCGGCAATATGGAATGTTTTACACAGTCTGGTCAAGTATGAATTCTGCCTGTCCTTTTTTTAGACATAATATTATTATTATTATTATTTTTTGGCTTCAAAAGTTTCCCCCTCTTTTCAAATGGCAAACACGAATAAGGGTAATAAGTAAATGTTCACTTGCATAATGTAGTCCACATAATTTAGCCTCACTTGTAAAGTACATTTCTCTACTACACATAAAATGAAGTCTCCCTTTCAATCATTCTGTAATCGTTATTTTAAACAACGGCTTACAATAAAGCTTCTAGAACGTTGAGATACTATCACTCCTCAGGTGATGCTTCTTCATAAAAGTGACATCTTATGACATGGCTTAGCCTGGTGTATTGCATATTTATGATAAACATTTCCACATTATATAAAACATTGCCTGAAGTTTGCATAGGTTTCCTCAGTGAACTTTGGGCTCTTACAACACCAGTTTGTCAGGTTGATAGGCAGCTTCTAATTGGAATGTGTGTAAGTGTGCCCTGTGATAAACTGGCCATGTTTATTTCTAGGACAAACTCCAGTGTGCCACAACACTATAATGGGAAAATCTTGTTCAGAAATCAAGCGTTGGGTAACCTCATAGATAATGGCTTGACATGCTTTTATAACAATAATTATTCCTTTAATACTCAGATGCTTTTGGTGTTTTCTTTGATGATACTCATTCATCTTGTATCCTATCGATCTCTAATATCTTCCCCCTTTAACTTTTTCAAGAATGTGCATCCTCTCATGTGAATCTTGATGTCACAAATGTTTTAGCCTCATCCTAATAGCAGACAAAGCAGTACTCATACATATTCTCAGCATTTGGCTTGCACCTCTGAATGCCATGGGGTGATTTCACTTATGTCAAACATATTTGTGGGTTTCTTCTAGCTAGTCTGCCATTCATTGTCAAGTTGATGGTACATGTCTTGTGTGTACACTCTGATGAACTTTACATCTACATATTTGGCTGACACCTTTACTCAACGCAACTTAAAACATGTATGATACAATTGGTCACATTTCTGTTGGTTTTCCAATTGGAGCACAGGCTCATGGTCACACAGTGTCAGTAGTGGGATTTGATCCTGCAGCCGCAGGGTTTGAAGTCCAAAGCCTTAACTATTGCACTACACTGCCTGCCAGTACTTTGGAATATTTTTCTGATATGTAGACAACAATCCCATGATATAATAATGGGGCTCTCCTTCACTAACCTAAGAAAAATCATATTGCCTATATACTGTAAATTAATTCTCAATGAATGTCTTTCTATCTACAGAAAAATATGAATATTGTGTTTTTTTCTTAGTTTTTGTGTATAGTTTCTTTCAATTTGTTCACAAAGTTTAAATTATGTATGTGTTATTGTTTCTCATGAGGAGCCAGCATATTCACATGGGTTGGTTCCTGCCTTGCACCTGATCCTTCTGGAACAAACCTCAGCTACCTGATCTGAAAAGGAAATTGAAGGTTGAATGAATAATAAAATAGTTTACAAATAGCACATGTGGTAATATAAAAGCTATTAATTCTGTGTTAACAGACTTAAGGTAGTTGAGGGGACTGAAAGTTTGAGAAAAATACAAATATTTTTACTTTGGTGCTATTTATTTTCAGTTAAAAAGGGCAGTTATTTTCTGTTTTCTGTTATAAAATACAGATTAGAGCTGCCATTCCAGTGGTATCGTCAACTATGCATCACCAGTCATTGAGCATTTCGACCCTTTAATCTCAGGACAGTCTCGAGGCAGCAGGTCCGTAGTGCTGATCAGACACTATGTGCTGTTAGATGGCCCCCAACACTTTGAAAAATAAAGATACCAAAGTGGTTCTTTAGAGCAATGCCAATAGGGGAACCATTTTCGGTTCCCAAAAGACCTATCCACATGCAGGTTCTACAAAGAACCTTTATTTATTTATATCCATAATATTCTTGATACAGTAAATAACCATGAATAGATGGTAACAGATCAGTGAAATACCAGTGGATCAGGATTTTAAAAGGACTCTCACTGCAAACACACAGTAACACAGGATAACACAGGATCAGTTTTTCTTAATCAGTCAGTGTCCTACTAGATATCTTACAATAAAGATTTCAGCTTTTTTTACATAATAGGAAGTTTTTCAAACCCAAAGAACCAATTTTATATGTAAAGTACCCTCCCACAAAAAAAATTGTGCTTTGTCCAAGCAATAATTCTACAAGGAACCACACAACCCAATAAACAACTATAAAGTGACATTAAAGACCCATCATTTTTAAGAGTGCCATGCAAGCTCCTCTCCCCTCAGTCACAACCAATTTCATGTTTTTTCTGGCTCTTCGCATAGTCACAATATTGCATTTCTCCTATTCTTCCTGCTTACTCCGAGCCTACAGAGTGTCATAATGACTTTGCCGTGAAGCTCCTGCAGCCACTTTCTTATGCAAACATTCACACATGCCACGGTTTCTGATGACATTCCTTTGCAAGATCTGAGTACTTTTCTGATTTCCTTTCATGTTCTTCCTTGCATCTGGTTTCCTATCACACTGAAAATTATATCATTATAATCTCCTACACTCAGATGACCACAACACTATATCAGGTCTAAGACTGGTAGGCACTTTTTTCTAGGAAAATTGCTTTACTGCCTAGGTCAACAGATAACTTTCAGTCTTGGACACCATCTGATATTGAAGTTGCTAAGAATGGAGCTGGTTTGTTCTTGGTGGGTTTTGCACCCTCCCTTATAAACCTAACTGAAGTTCTTCGAGTCTTCTTGGTGACCTGGATGGCTGTTAAATATGCTCTCTCCAGATACTCAGGCAGCACCCAAAGAACACAATTGTGCCTCCAACAGTATCGCTTCTGGGCTAGTGCTAGGCTTCTTGTCAACAGGACATGCTGCAGAGTTACTCTCTTAACACTTGCAATTGTTGTCCTCCATTAATGCCCACCTGTGGAAATTTGCAGGTGAGGGTAACAAATCATAAATAGATCTCAACAGGAAGTTGAGCGTCAGCGGCTGGTAGTGCATATGTCTGTTTAGGTTTCTCTTCACCTCAAGCTCTCCCATGTCTTATAAAATCTGCATAGCTTTCTCCAGCCTCCTGTGATATAATAAAACTCCTGCTGGCACTATCAACTGGCTATTGCTTCTCCTTTAACCATCAATCTAATTTTTGGCATTTTCACCCTTTCTGGCCACCACGTTTCTTCACATCCTTGCTTAAACTGCATACAAGCCCATACAATAAATTTCCCTAATTCAATGTTTTCCAACTTTTTTTCCATGGTGGTACACTTTTTGAAACCAAAAACATCCCACTATCCACTGACCCTGTGAAACTTGCAACCCGCACAGCCAGGCAGATGGACACCAGCAGCCAGGCGACACATCCGAAATGCTCTGTGTCTGTAACATAGCGATTGTGGAGCTGCTTTTATGCCAGCTTGGTGCAGTAGTCAGCACTGTTAGTTCAAGTATCTAATGCCCTGCATTTGAAATTTGTATGTTCTCCTTCTGTGTGCTTTTCTTTCAATAACTCTAAGGATGTCTGTGTTAGATTATTTGGCCATTCTCAAAAGAACTCTGTATGTGTATGTGTGTGATTCTTTGTGTGGGTGGGCCAGACTCAGTATTAATTCCTTGCTTGCACACAGGCAGGCTTTGGCTCCCATTGACCTTAATTTGGGCTAAATAGGTTAAAAATAAGTAGCAAAGGCTAATTAGTTTTCAGTGGTACTCATTTGGAAGGTTTATTTTTGTTCAGATCATATGAGTTATCAAACTGATATTCTGCCTACAGTGTAAAAGCCTAATTTGGTTGGGTTAGGACTACATAATAATCATTAATACATTTTTCTTCTTTCATTTTTGTTTAATTTCTTTAATCACAATATTTTAAAAAAGTAATACAGACAGACAAAGATTGCCTTTTATATAGCTGATCCTATCTGAAAATCCCAAAGACACACTTGTTAGATTTATTCACAATATAAATTGTCCTCTGAGTGTGAATGCTCTGCAATGTCTAATGTGCAGCCTAAAGTGGACTGGCTTGGCCCTAACTCCTCCACACCCTGAAATGGAAAACAGATGACATACGGATGGATGAGCACTGAAGATCTGAAAAGATAACTCAAGGAATTAATAAATAAAACTTGGTCCAGTATTAGAATGTGCGGGTACAAAAAGTGAAAGAGATTCAAAATATGGATAAATTGTTAATTTCTGTATGAATGCTTTATCGGTACACCATCAGACCACATTATAAGAACTGTTTCTTAAGGGCATCAGATGTTTAGGAAGTAGAGGAAGCCATTCAGTCCTTCAAGGTCATTTGGCTTACTAATAGTTAACTGGTTCTTAATTTTTATTCAGCATATGTTATGAGATATACACTTTTTGCTATCTTATAAGCCAATATAAGCCAATACCTGCATGTTAATGTGGTGTCATAGTTCAGCTTAGCTTATTGTTGTGGAATTTCGCATGCATGAAAAGCTAAGTATGTATGTGCCCTTCATAACTGAGTTATTGTTTTGAATAAAGTGGTTCAATGCACGAAACCTGACACTGTTTTACTTTCCCTTTTAATCTTACCATTTTTATCACAAATTTAATCAACAGAAGACTTTATTTCAGTAGACTTGTGTAAGGAAATGCACAAGAAAAGGAGCATTACCAGTATAAGCCATATATTTGAAATGATAAGTACATTATAACATGTTAATATTTGTAAACTGTGGAAAGAAAGAAAGAAAGAAAGAAAGAAAGAAAGAAAGAAAGAAAGAAAGAAAGAAAACCATAGCAACCCCAATGATGACCTATCTGACCGCTCCTTAAAAGAACATTGCAGACTGACATCAAAAACTAAGTTTGACTTACTTCCAGAATGACACCATATTAATCTTTTATTTTGTTGTACAATTTTGTTGAATATAGTGAAGGGCTGTGTCAATGTTCAACTGGAAAAGGAAAAAAATATGTAAAGGTTATTCCTCAGCTGAAAAAATAGAAAATAATGCTAGAGACACAATGTGTAAGCTGTGTAGCCTTGCAAACAAATCTCGTGAAGGCTACACTACTGAAGTGTGTCATTTCTAACCTTACTCTATTTTCTATTTTTCCTTACCTATTTTTTTTTTCATTTGAGTGGCTACTTGTTCACTGCTATGTGATATGAAGTATTGCATTTATACGGAGAAGAAGCATTACACCTTGTGGACTTTGGAGTTCCTTTCAACCCAGTTCTGAGACCACAAATAATAACAAAGAATTATAAGCAAACAAAATAAAACATATTTTAATAAAATTAGGTCACAATAACAGACATACGGTATTCAAAGATTTTAGGTACAAAATAAACAGAACAAAATCTCATATCCACTCTGAGTCTATTTACACTGAATTTCCTTGTCCTGACAAGGTAAGCAGCCTGGTCTGCTTCTCACAAGCACAACCGTGTCTCCTGACTCCATGCTCAACGCTAGATTGACTGTAGGAGGCTTTTAAGCTCCAGTTGCGAATGACTTCTTAGAATCCTAGAACCATTCTTCTACACAATCTAACAGGTTTCCCCACTGCCAGCATTTTGGCAGGAGTTAGTATATTAAATATCACCCCTGTTGACTGTCTTCTACTGCCTGACGTCTTGATAGTGGGAGTCTAGTTATGCTGGTATGGCCAACAGCAGTGCATCACTGCTAACAGGGCTTGTTACACCTAGTTTCTGTCTTAGGCAATGTGAAGCAGTCTCCAGTGTCTGTCATGAATGAGTTTTCCTGTATGCATTATGTTCCTATTTATTCTTATTTTAATTCTTATTTACTTCAAATTTAGCATAACCAATGTCTTGTAAAATAATGTTTTGACTTAACCAAACCTGACTTCATCCCTCTAACTTTTTCTCCTCTCTCCCTGCTGAGCAACTGAAGAATCTACACAGTAACAACATCACTTCCGGTTCTAACCCTCAAGACCCCACCTCTTCCTGATGTCACTTCTGGTTCCAGATTGCCTTTCACCCATGACACCACTTCCTGCAGCCAACTATATTTACTACCTCCATTTTTCTTTTTATCAGCTCCATTTTGAACTCTGTCCGTGAAGACGTCATTTCCTTTTTCTTGTGCAACAGTATACAGGGGATCCCCCCAGACAGGATTTGTTCTCCTGTTGGAAGAACGAGACCTGAATGCCATCCTGACCAATATGGCCACTGAACTGCAAAGGGTGAAGCTGCAGTTGGGAGAGGCACAGACCAAGCTCGCAGAATCCGAGGCCAGGGCACAAGCCAGAGCAGCTATCAAGGAGGACTGGTTGCGGACTCACTCATAGGTACTCCTGCCTTTGCAGGAAAATGATGATATTGTAACATATTTTCTTGGCTTTGAAAGAACAGCAGTTCATTAGCACTGGGAACATGAGGAATGGGGCCAATATGAAGGGGGAAGCGCAGCAGACTTATTACAACCTTAGCGAGGAGTAACCTACCAATTACGATGTTGTAAAGGTCGACATCCTCAAGTGCTGCAGCACATCAGCAGACCAGCAGGCTAGGTTATGCCACGAGTGGGGCTTTGATCCAGCTTGCTCCACCCTGCACCAAATGTATGAGATCTGGGGGATGGCTGGGAGCTGGCAAAGGCCTGACATTAATGATGCCTGGAAAATCGTAGAGCTGGTCGCTTGCGACTTACTAATCAATGCCTTGCTGGATTTTCTTGCCCAGCCAGTTCATCAGCAGCCTTTCAAGGACATGGACGATCTGGCCAAGGTAACTGAATGGCATCGGGTGGCCCACCAAACTGACTGCTTGGAACAGTCTACTCGCCAAACCCGGACGAGACGTGTGGTTCAGTTGGAGCCCACTCATTGTGAAGCAGAGCTAGCGGTCAAGCTGAAAAAAAAAAACGAATCCCGGTCCTACGCTGTTACAAATGTGGAGTGCCCAGACATACACTACCCTGCTGCCTGTTGAACATGGAATCGATGGAGTGCAGCTGCACAAGAAGGTATTGTGCAGTTGCTAACCCCTTATAGTATCCTTGTATGGGAGTGGTGGTGGTTAATACGTTTAAAGTAATAGCACTAATAGACTGGTTGTGGTACTGCAACAGTGGCTTAAAGGGATGACCAGTCTAACCTGCTTACATGGGGAAACTCGGTAGTATAGGTCTGCCACTTGCATCATCAGTTATGTGGGCAACATCTGGACAAAGCAAGTGGCGGTCCTTCAAAACTCACTTTTTCCCCTGATATTAGGAAGAGACTGATCTAATAGTAAAAGCGGTAACACACCCCTCACTCCCGAAGAATCTTTGGGCCTTGTAATGTACAGAGAATCACCGTCCAAACTGTCTCCACGCCATGTAATCCACTGGCATTAAGGGATCAAGTGGAGATTCAATGTGATGGGGTGGAATCCAAGATGGCGACAACTCGTCTTGGGTGGAAACTCCACCCATGAAGGTCACCACTGATCCTTTAACTTCACTGACTTTCCAGTTTAGACAAATGCCGGCTTCTTTCAAACAGGAACAGTGGAGTGACAACTCCCCAAAATTTGCTACAAATGCAGTCGTCTCTGTAGATGGCCAATGCACTAACCTTCCCATGCCTAATGGACCTCACTTCATCATTAAAAATTATTTAATATATAGGGTAGCTGAACATAAGGGTAACGTGAGGTCACTGCTGCTAGTACCACAGACCTTCTGGGGGTAAATCTATGAACTAGCTCACACCCACCTCCTGGGTGCCCATTTGGTGGGCCAACAAAACCTTGGACAGAATTAAGCTCCGATTTTATTGGCCCAGAATTAATGAGTAGGTCTGTCATTTCTATAGTTCTTGCCCAGAATGACAGCTACAACAGATTCCTAGAAGGGGCCGTGCTCCTTTAATTCACATTCCCCTTATTGATATATCTTTTGAACGTATCGGGGCCGATATTGTGGGACCCCTTGAAACGTCGGCCTGAGGACATAAATATATACTGGTCCTCGTGGATTACACTACTCGTTTTCCCAAGGCTGTCCCATTACGGACAGCTAATTCTAAGAATATCGCACGGGAACTGGTAGGGGTCTTCATGCAGGTAGGCATCCCTAAAGAAATCTTAACAGATCAAGGGACACCTTTTACCTTGGATACGTTCAGGGAAGTTGCCAAGTTACTTCAAGTTAAGCATTTAAAGACCACAGTGTATCTTCCTGAAACTGATGGTCTTGTAGACCTGTTCAATCAGACCCTCAAGCAAATGCTACACAAGGTGGTCAACATGGATGAAAGAAACTGGAATCAGTTACTTCTCTTAGTCCTTTTTGCTTATCAATTCCTCAAGCCTCTAAAAGTTTTATTCCCCTTTTGAATTATTATACAAACGTCAACCCCAGGGACTATTGGTTATCTTAAAAGAATGTTGGGAAGAAGAGGCCCTTCCGACCACTAGTATTTTGTAAGAAATCTCTCAATTGAATCCCTTCAGTAGTTTCACCCCGGTGACCGTGCCATGGTCCTACCTACCACTCAAAATTGTTGACCCATTGGCAGTGGTCATACGAGGTTAAGGAGCGAAAGGGCTTGGTTGACTATTCAGATAAACAACCAAATCGATGTTCAGCTGAGCGGATTTATCACGTTAATTTGCTGAAACCTTGGAGGGATAGGGATGTTGACCCTGTCCCCATTCAGCCCCGCTCTTATTTTGCTCATAAGTTAATTAAATAATCCTATCAGCTCTTGAGGTAGTCAGTGAAAGACCTGGCTGGACCTCACTGATTGTGCATGATATCATCACCGATCCTGGAGTGATATTCAGGGAATGCCACTATCACCTCACAGAAGCAAAAAAAACAGAACTGGAACTTGAGATCAAGAGAATGTTGGAAGTAGGTGTGACTGAGGAGAGCTACAGTCCCTGGTCCAGTACAATAGTCTTGGTCGCAAAGCCAGATGGGAGTTGGAGGTTTTGCAATGACTTCCGTCGACTTAATCAAGTATACCAATTTAATGCCTATCTTATGCCATGGGTTGGTGCTGCCCTCTAACTCTTTCTCTCTCTTTCTCACTTTCTGCAGCCAACTATATATACCACCTCAATTTTTCTTTTTGTCAGTTACGTTTTGAACTCTGTCTGTAAAGACGTCACTTCCTTTTTCTTGTGCTACAGTATATGAGGGTTCTCCCCAAACCTTTGACAGTGTTTGTGTCCTTATTTTACTATATACTGTATATTGTCACACAAGTGCGATTGAGAGGCAGCTAAAGGGCCTGAATAATAGTAGTACCATGCCAGACCAGGGGGTGGCAAGCTGCACTGACTTTCTCTCTCAATCCTTTGCAGACCATCCACGGGAAATCCTGCTTGATTCCGATGCCCATGATGAAGTCACTTCACTTCCAGTCCTGGTGCCCTGGATTACATCACTTCCTATCTCAGCCTTTAAAGCCGCCATGTTTGCATCCTACCATCAGTCCTGTTTTGGACTCTGTTTGGTGAAAACCTCAACCATTTTACCCATTTGAAGCCAGGGCATAATATATAGGTGGCTGCCCCAAACTTGTTTGCATGACAATATATATATATATGCAATATACTGTATATATATTGTAAGAAAGACGCTATATTGCATCTGACCCGGTACAGACTTCACACAGGATACACGTATAAAATAAAAAGACTTTTATTTTTCATCAGCTGGAGGGAACATCTTCCCCGTGAAACCCCCAGCCACAACACAGTCCCAAGCACTAAACACTAAAGTCCAAACACTCCTCTCTCTTTCACCACCACTCCTCCACAGCTTTGTCCTCCTTCCACCTGACTCTGGCTGCTGAGTGGTGGTCGCTGGCTCCCTTTTATTGGGTACCCAGAAGTGCTCCAGGTGCCTGATTGGCAACATCCGGCTGCACTTCCAGGTAAGGCGAAAGCAGTGCCCAAAAGGGGCCAGCAGCTCCTGTTGCAGCACCCCCTGGCGGCGCCTGCGGAACCCCACAGAGCTGCACAGAACTCCAACCCCCATGAAGCCCTGGGGGAGTCCGAGGCAGCGCTGAAACCCAGGGAGGCTGCCATCTAGCATCCAGAGGGAGATACTGGGCTTCCCACCCTTGTCCCCCTGGCAGATGTGGTGAAGGGGTGTCCCGGCCAGGCATGGGCCCCGGCCATCCGTCACTATATATATATATATATATATATATATATATATATACATATATATATACAGTATATATATATATTCATTGCATTCATAGTCAGGATGTCAAATAAACGAACTACACGCTGTGGCGCAGTGTAAAGGGGCTTCGTCTCTGACGCTGATGTCCGAGGTTCGATTCCCTGAGAGGGGAGCAGTAGAGTGTGTACGCCTAATGAGCCCAAAAGAGGGCGAAACACATGTCGCATTCTCTTTGCTTTATTTGACATTAAACTATGCAACATTCCATAATCTGCTTCTCGCAACTGAAAGAGGGCACCATGGCGGATGTTTGCCGAATGGCAGACCAACCACAAGCGTTACCTGATAAGTAACAAAACCTCCACAATTCAGGCTGTCGAGACTCAGACTACAAATACAATGAATGTAATTACTCCGGACCTACAGGATGTCAAATAAATGAACTACACGCCGTGGTGAAGTGTAAAGGGGCTTCGTTTCTGACGCCGAGGTTCGATTCCCCAAGAGGGGAGCAGAAGAGTGTGTACGCCTGATGAGCCCAAATGAGGGCGAAACATGTGTTGCGTACTCTTTGCTTTATTTAACAGTAAACTATGCAATATATATATATATATATATATATATATATATATATATATATATATATATATATATATATATATATAAATAAAAGTGAAGGACTGAGAATTACTCATCTGTTTTAGGCTTCAAATGATATAGATGATATACACGGAATGGAAAAAGAATCTACAATATAAGAATGACCTGATATAGCAGAATAAAAAAAAAGTAAAAAGCCAAGAAATTAAAAGCGACCTGATATCAGAGAGGACTGGTTTCTAATTAAGAAAAGAAACCTGCAGGACCAACACTGATCAAACACTAATATAAAAAAGTGGTAGGGAAGGCCAGCGTTGTTTGTGTGAACTATGCCTCTGACACTGATATTGTTAACAAATGATTATAAAAAAATCCAAGAAAATTAAATATTAATGAAGAACAAAGAAAGACATGGTACATTGAGAATAAACAGGCCTAACTGTGACAGTTAATGTGCAGAATATCTGGAGAGCAGAGTTGTAGGAGTAGTGCAATGTAAACCTCTATGAATGTATGACGATTTTCTATTACATCCCAAAAGCATTCATTTTAGGTTGATTGGTGACTCCAAATGTATATCTTATGAGCTTTGGTGTGTGCTTAGTGTGTCCTGTTGACTGATGCCCTGTCTAGGGTTAATTCCTACTTTGGTCAATTGCTGCAAAGACAGGCTTAGGGCCAAATGACCATGAATTGAAGTTAAATGGTTTGATTACAAATAAATGGTTGGACAAGAACCATTCAGTACTTATTGAAAACCTGTAATAGAAAAATAAATAATGTACTGTACATCAGGCTATGAGACTCTACAATTTGGACAAATTACAGAAATTAAGGGGAAGCAGAACAGAAAACCATTTTGTATGCCAAAATGTTCATAAATCATTTCAAAAACGATGAGATCATGGCAAAGGGGTTCATTTACCACTAATAAGTGTCAGAATGAAGAACTGGAAAACTTCAACAATGATTCCTGTTTGGTAGAAGATGCTGACCCAAGCAGACTGAAAAAGAGAATGGTGTCTCCGAGGCATAAATCTAGTGTGACTCTTCTGAATGTTTCAAAAAGAGAAATATTGATTAGCATTTTCCAATGTGCAATTCTGTGTACTACAGCACAACTAAGCAAAGTATACTGTGAATATATAAACTGTTGACCAGGATTATTACTGCAGAATTATAAGTTGTAAATTCAAAATATTCAGTACAGATTTGTTTGCTGTGATCCTTTCAGAATATTACACCAAAGCGTTAAGGTGTCATTGATAAATTAATCTTAAGTCACAAGTAAATCAATTACATTTAAAGTTTAGGTGCACAGAAAAGTGAATAACATTAGTTTAGAATATACTACAACCAAAATGCAGTCAAATTCAGTTTTAAATAAGGACAAGTAGGGAAACCAAATTGGATGTGAGATTAAATAAACCTTAACTATGACAGTTTATTTCCAGGATAAATGAACAGTACAGGGGCGGCACGGTGGCTCAGTGGGTAGTGCTGCTGCCTCGCAGTTGGGTGATCTGGGGACCTGGGTTCGCTTCCCGGGTCCTCCCTGCGTGGCGTTTGCATGTTCTCCCCGTGTCTGCGTGGGTTTCCTCCGGGCGCTCTGGTTTCCTCCCACAGTCCAAAGACATGCAGGTTAGGTGGATTGGCGATTCTAAATTGGCCCTAGTGTGTGCTTGGTGTCTGGGTGTGTTTGTGTGTGTCCTGCGGTGGGTTGGCACCCTGCCCAGGATTGTTTCCTGCCTTGTGCCCTGTGTTGGCTGGGATTGGCTCCAGCAGACCCCCGTGACCCTGTGTTCGGATTCAGTGGGTTGGAAAATGGATGGATGGATGAACAGTACAGCTGTAGAAGCAGTATCAAACAGATTCATGTTCTCATTGATCTGGTGGCCATTCTAAGCTGTCTCACTATTGCCTCAACTTCTGGTCCCTCTTTGGTAGATATTCTGACATAAGAACTAGTCCAGATCTAAGACTGGTCAATTCAACCAAAAACATTCAAATAAGAATAACAGTAAGCAATTAACATAGCACTCTCATACCTACATAATTCAGTGATGGGTGTAAAGTGTTTAGATCCTACCCTGGCATTATTGGACGCAAGGCAGGAACCAGCCATTAGACAAGGCCCCCGTTCGTCATAGGGCCCAGTTACATACATGTCCAGATACACTACCTTTGTGAGGGTTTTCTAGTTTCCCACTTATATCCTGTGCACTTAAATGTTAGGTCAGATCAAGTCAAGTCAAATTTACTGACAGGTGTACACAGTACAATTAAATTTGTGCTTGCATGACAAAAATACAATGCAAAAAATAAACAAAAAAATAAATAAAACATATTCAGTAGTTAGCATGCAACATATATGTACAATATGTATTTCTAAAGTTGAATGATAATTTCATGGAATAAATGTTGGGGTGCAAACCCTGCAGTCCCTATTTACTTTGAATGTTCTTTAAGGAAAAGCATGAAGGGCTCTCAATGGCACTGTTAACATAGTTAACTTAGCAAGGGTAGTGACTCCTGGGCTCACAACAGTCATCAAACTCAGCTACATTAGTGGATGCAGCTTTAGCGGATTTAGCTACATCCTCTTTGTTGATGTGTAGAATATCTGAGTGCTGCAAAGAGCATTTCTGACAAATCACTTTCTCAGTACAGTTTTTACTAAGGTGCCCCTGTTTAAGACGTCGAAAACACTAACCTTTAGAGTATAAAAAGTCAATTCTGCCTTTACTTGGTAATTCCATGATTTTACTGCATTCTGCAAGAGCATGCTTATCACTACAAAATACACTGTTTTTTTAAATACACAGTTGCCACACTTTTTCTTACTGTAATGTCTTTAGTCTCTTTTGCAGTACTAATGCTCGTAATAAGTTGTTCCCTTTATGTCACTTTAAAAAAGGAGACTTTTCTTTCTCTGCCCAAATGTTACCATGTACAGGATGCAAAGTCATCTTAATTTGTTGTTCCAAAAAGGCAATTAAGTCAGGAAATTTCATTTTCTTCAATTTGAAATACTGCCTTTTTCCAGTCTTCCCTTACCCAAAATGTGTCGCTTTGATAAGACTGTGGCCAGGGTTGAGCTACTATCAAGCTCATCCATATACTGTGTACCTCGCAGAGCATTCGTACAATTAATGAGGAAAAGTGTATAATCCCTCAGTGCTTCTCCATCTCCTGACTTAATTTGAAGCCATTGCAATGCTCTTTTCATAAATGCATGGCATATCTGAACTTTGTTACCAAAAAAATTATGAAGCCTTTTCTTTGCTTCTTTATAAGCTACAACTTGTGGTAGGTATTGATAGGCTTTGGTAAATTCTTCTGCGTTCTCTCTTTCTTTGACCATGTGAACTCCCTTGCTCCATCAATTCAACCAATGAGCATTAAAATTTCTACGCTACTGTGCACATGCAAGGTTATTTAAGACAACTAGAATATTAGCCACATTTATCTCAGCACCTTCACACCTTCTTTGCACCCTTCTATGCTCGGTCACGGTCAGCTGGTTCAGTACACACAGTCTAGCAAGGCACAGAATCTTGTTTTATCACAGTTCTTTTACTTTGGGTACTTCTTTCTGCCTTAAGGTCCTCCAATGGAGTTTTCTGACGTATACTGTAGCTGCTTTTGACAAAGGTTTCCAAATTCTTCAAAATAGTTTAAATGCAGCTAGCTGATAGTCATTCCAGCACTAGATTGACTTGTCGTACAAAAAAAAGTCCACAGTCCATGTGTCTTTGTTTTTAAAGATTTTAGTGAAATTTAAAGCAAACAGTTCACACAAAAAATAGAGAAAAAAGTTGACAATACATGGAAAAAAGAAAGGGAAAAAAGACAAACAAGATATTCTTCTTAAATATTTAGGATACATACATTAAGATTTCTATGTATCGTTCTATGCAACATTCTGTGCAATGCTCAGAAAACTATATGCCCTTATTGTCTATCTGTCTAACCATTCATGTTTCTTTCTAGCTGTTTAACTTCAATCTATGAGTGATTCTACTGTCCCACAGAGTTAAGATTAAGAATATCCCATTTTCTCTACCTTATAAGGGGTTAAACTGAATCTTCCATTATCTAGGTTAAGCTATATTATATTCAAGTTCAAGCTAAGCAGACTAAGGAAAATTTACCATTTACACTAACTTAAAGGATCTGGCTTTTATAATAAGGCTTCTCTCTCTATCTGCCAGGCTGCAGAGCTCTGTCTTGCAGGTTGCTTGGTCACTGGAATGGCTCCTCCTTCAAGGTAGTTTGGAATTTATGGCCTAGTGACTAGAAGGGGTTGGGTCAGTTGCCCTCACTGGACGTGTTTTTGGCACTGTGAACGGAAAGCTAGAGAGCATGATTAGCACCAGTGCCCCCTCTCGTCCTGGAGGAGTATTGCATACCTTAGAACAGCCCTGTAGGGAATGCTTTGATGCACATTTGTGACTGTATATACTGTATGTATATATATATATATATATATATATATATATATATATATATATATATATATATATATATATATATATATATATATATCCCAATACTTCTGAATTAGGCTCTGGCCTCCTCCACCCTAAATCGACTTAAGTATGGTTTAGTATTTTTTTCAAGATAATAAATAGGCTCTCAGACAAAGTCTGTCTTACATATTGCTAGATCTGTCCTGGAATCTCCTCATGTATACCATATAAAGACATCAAGAAGAGTCAAAGTACAATAGATAGCAGGTGTTTTATGAGATGTCTCAATACGGAAAGAAATCCAATATGCACTTAAGGGAAGTCATTTTACTTTTGTAATCTCACATACATTGCATTGACCCTTATGGACAATGCACAAATGAGAATAAAAGAATAGTGATTATTTGAAAGGAGTGAGCATATATTCTCAGATACAAGTTTTTGCTATCTGTGCATTGCTAAAATTTATTGATTTTCATAATATTTGAATAATATATTTAACATTACACACATATTATGTAATGTTCACCTAGCAGCAGTGCCAAACTCTCCCAACCACTGATAACAATCAGGTCTCAGTTGTTGTATGTCTGCTTTTCCTGCCATCTTACATCGAAGCAAATGAACACTTTGATTACATTATACCATAACACCAGAGGCAGAAGCACCTGGGTACACTAGTAATAACACCTCTTTGATCATATGTGCATTATGTTAGGATTCAGATGAAATGCTCCTCAATTACGGTAGTTGTGTTTAAACTATGACTTTATCCGTATTTCACTGTAAGCAAGCACAACATGCTAGCACACAGTACTTTCACCTGTCTTTGTTTTCACTCCTCAGATTTTTCTCCAGAGGTTGCAGCTACAATAAAACTACTTTTTCAAAGTTGTTTCACAAAAGCAATAATAGTAATGCAAATGAGCAGCAAGTTTCAGTTTTTATATGTTTTGCAGAGGAAGTCGGGACACAACTGCCTCGGGCGGAGTGGTGGCTCTGAAGCTAAGGATTTGCGCTGGTATCCTGAAGGTTACTGGTTCAAATCCCCGTCACTGCCAAAAAGAGATCCTACTCTGCTGGGCCCTTGAGCAAGGCCCTTAACCTGTAATTGCTCCAGGGGCGCTGTACAATGGCTGACCCTGCGCTCTGACCCCAAGGGGTATGCGAAAACTAACAAATTCCTAATACAAGAAATTGTATAAGGTGAAATAAAGAACAAAAAAAAATGCATTGGACTAAGCTGGACTTGAACTATCATACCATACAATAATTTGATCCTGATCTTTAGAATTTACATTACACTCCTAATAAGATTATCAAATTATATCATTTAATTCAGATTACAATATCTAGTGAACACATAATTATAATAATCAGGGTAGTCATTCAAGGCTAGTAAATTACATTTTGGAAACAAAATGTCAGATATGGAAAAACGTACAGGGATAAGCCAAGATGTCCCTCTGGTGTCCATCTATCTATCCATTTTCTACACCTGCCTTTTCCAATAGAGGGTCACAGGGTCCTGAAGGCAGGAACAGTCTCTGGATAGGAGCTTAGTCCATTGGAGGTAGTAGTGGGCCCATTCAGGGCAGGGACTACAGGCGGTCTGAGGTGTTAATAAAAATCTGGGATAGTGTGAATGCTGGTGAAGCAACATAAATTGCCATGCCGCTATAACATCTTGCACTGGGGAGCAATATATTTTGTGAGGATGTCAGGTGCAGCTACATGCAGGGGCACCATAAGGGAAAAAATGTAAAAAGTGTTTCCTGACTTGGAAGCAAGCTATGTTTCCCCAGAGCACTAGAGGCAGACATCCTACAGTGCACAAGATTGCATGACCCTGTAATAAAAAGACATAATGATCCTCTAAAGCTTACTGATCATTTAAAGGTTCAGGGACAATGGGACAATAGCTGAAGCTCCCCAGAATTGGCTTGGGATGGCGTATAAAACCAGCCCTCAGCCAATGCTCATTTAAATGGAGAGCCAGTGTGAGAATTGCTGACAGGTTGATAGAACAAAGACGGAAAGGTAGAGAGAGGGTGTGGGTTAGGCTTGCAACGGCTCTTTTCACCCAAAGAGGCGGGAGTGTGCATTGCTCTTCAGCAAGCAAGAGCATGTGGGAAGAATGTTGTACAATACGCCATTCTGCAAAGTGAAGCTGACCATACACTCAAAAATGACCTGTGGATCAGGGTGAGCTGAAAACAAAGCAGCCATTGTGAAGTGTAAAGCAAATGCATGACACACAAGTCTGCAAGTATGCAGAGACATATAGCAAAATAACAGGATGAAATAACAAGCAAAAATATCAAAATGCAGACAAATGCAGGTGAGTTATCCAAAATGGCAGACAAAAATGATTAAACACACAAAAAAAATCACAAAATGTACCAAAAAAAGTAAGGAAGGCACTAAGAGGATGGAGAATAGTGGCACAAAGACACAAAGGTGCACAGTGCTAGTGCAAAGTCCTCCTCTGAGACCCGTAGATATATTTTTCTGCCCCCTCATTTAAATGTTGTATAAAAAGTATTTTTGTTGCAATTTCTACAAAAGGTGGGCCATAGGAAAATGGTCTCTAATGTGTAAATTCCTCCCCGAACAAAAACAATACAATACAATACAACTTATTTTTTGTATAGCACTCTTCACTAAGTGCAGGCGCAGAGCACTGCAAAGAATTCTCAGTTAAAATAGTTTATAGATTATCCTAATTACAGAACTGGTACACACTTTACTGCAGATTTGTTAAAATACAAAAAGAACAAGATAGAAACTGATTAAACATAAATGGAAACCAACAATACCTGTCCATTAATTAATTGATGAACTATAGTCCATTGACAATGGTGAAGATTAAAATTGTAAAAGAGAAAGTCAAAAATAAAGTCACAGTCCTGGAGACCATGGCCAAATGGCCTGCTCCTGGGTTTTCTATAATGGTACTGCCCGTCCAATCCAATGAGACAATCTTTCCATCTGATGATTCCAATGCTCCTTTATTAAATAAAATTACTTGGCCCCAGCCCACTGTTGGTCCTAAATACAAATTAAAGAAGAACTTAGGTCAGAGCCTCAGTCCACCCCTGACACAAAATTGTAACAAAAGTACAAGGGCGTGGGTTAGGGAAATTTCTGGGAACATGAACAAGCTTCTTCATGATTTGTCAGGCATTCAGGACCTGTTTTTAGATGGCTTGAGAAGACGTTAGCAGTTTATTATTTCTTATCTGTTTACTTCATTTTTCCCCTTAGTTTATTCCATCCTGTTGCTTGTTTACATTTACATTTTGCATATATTTGCTAAGCAGATGCTTCTATCCAAAACGACTTACAAAAAGAGGTCAACATAATCGAGGAATATCAGTTTGGGGAATGTTTGGGAAGAAGTGTCAAGGGTATAAAATTGACCACCACAAGAAATTCACCATACAAGATAGTCTTTAAATGTTTCTTGAACACATTGGCTGGCATCACAGCACTATAGGTCAGGCCAAATGCTAAGTCTCGTTGTATCGGAGAGTGCCAGTCATATTATAAAGCTAGGAACTGCAGGAGATAACAGATTACGTGACTCCCTTACTTTTCAGATCAGTTTTAAATTTTCCTTCACCACAATGGAGTGAGCAAAGTAGTGTATCACAACATCTTGTCCTCGACAGTAGCTATAGCTGCATAATCTTGCAGTGGAATTCTCTATGTCACTTAAATTTGGCCAAGACAATGTGGTCAGATTAGTGCAGCAACATTTTAAATTAAAGGGATTCCAGTTTCTCTTGAAACTATTTATTTAAACTATAGAGGTAAGAGGAGCAGCAATGTTGGGTTGCAATAACTGTGTGTCAGATGACTGATGCAGCCAGCATGTACAACTGCAATGTTAGCAAGCTTATGTTAAGTTGTAAATGCAGTAAAAGCCTAGAGGTTTAGTTAAACTAATAAGGAAGATAACATTTGTGCCTGTGATGCCACTTGCACATACAGTATTTAGTTTTATTCATTATTAGATTATAGGAAAGGGGTATGTGTAAATATAAGATGAAATACCGGGGAAGTTGATCTGCAGTTGTGAAAAATGGAAAACTGTTAGCCTGGCAATGCCTGAATATTTAGAAATGGGAAGGAGCTTAAATAGAAAGCCAAGCTTTCTCGAAATCTGTGAGTTTATTGTAAATAACATTTGTATTTTATAATTAAGAAAATGGATAGAGGGTTTAATGTCTTTAATTACTGTTTTCTGCCAACCAAAACAATATTTAAGTTTTCTTCTTTTTCCTATTAGTACTATTGGTATTTTATCAATGTTTCTTAATTTTGTGGCAAACCGAAAATTGTGGCCTTACATGGAAATTTTCCATTGGATGCCCATGACTGGGTTGTTAAATATTTTCTAAAACAGTTTCAATACAAATTAAATAATACCGTGATCATTATTCATTATTGATATGTGTTTAACTTTTCATTTCATTTGAATACAGTTTCAGTTGAAGAACACACTGTGATGATAACCTTTTAATGTCTATATTTCTTACACCTTAGTCTCAACAGAAATGCAACTACTACAGTATAAACTGTTCCTCTATTTGTGCCTGAGGTAATCTTGAAGAACATGTTGGCCCCTCCTAGAGCTGTAAATTAAGTGTACAAAATTAACATGTGTAGCAGTTAAGGCGTGGAGCCACCTCTAACACCCTCAGGTACCACTCTGATGACCAGGTGAAAGTATGAATAATATTTATTTTACTATTACACAGTGCACCAAGCACCCTCCACTCCACACTCATATACTCAATAAACTCTTACAATAAACCAATCCTCCTCACCCAGACACGTCGCCACCCTACCTCCCAGCTCAGCTCAGTGTTCTGGGCTTCCCATAGTCCTTTTATAGCCCCTGACCCGGAAATGGTTCCTGGCCAACCCACAAGTCCGTTTCCTTCCGGGTCAGGGCAAACAGTCCTCTTCTTCATCCCGGGAGCACGTCGTTCCTTCCGGACACGTGATGCTGATGCACTCCCGGGTTATAGGGCACACAAGAGCCCACTAGCCCCCCTACAGCGACTCCCGGTGGTCCCCAAGGTATCCAGTAGGGCTGTGTATATAAACTACAAAGTCCATGAGGCCCTGCTGGCATTCGGGGCACCATCATGCTGTCCGGAGGGCTCCTCCTAGCGGCCTGGGGGTAGCGACTGGAGTCCATAGCCGGTCGTTCATCACACATGTATTATAGAATAATACAGAGAGACCCAGTGTCTAAAGTCTAGAACTTTTGCATTTTTCAGTAAAATAGATTTATGTATCAATGTTTCAAGTCTCCAATAAATGAAGTTACATTTTTAGTGCATTTCTATTGAATAAATGTTTGTTATTTATCTCGATTTTCATAAGAATATTTAGCTTTGTTGGTGATTTTTTATGTACCTCATAAAAGAAGTAGAGAAGGTTTCCTGAAGATTATGCCTCTTATGACAGTGAATAATTACAGTTCAATATTGTGAATGGAATCAAGTTTTTTAATTCTTCTCCATTTCAAAAGATATACTGAAGCTTTTATAATATAGATAATGGTATAAAATAAGACAAATATTTTTGTTATTATTAAACCTTTAATTAAGAGAGAAACAAAATATAATATTATCGGCTATTTGTCATGTTGTTTATTCCATCAATATATGACACCTTTCCATCCAATCAGTATATGAGAAGCTCCAATCCTGTCTCCAGAGGTACACTAAAGAGTTCAAATATTAATTTGGCCTTCAACCGATGCAGATGTTGTAGGGTGAGGGAAATGGAATAGGAAAATGGAGTTAATTTTTCAGTGCTATTTTGTATTCAATTGATCAAAAGTATGGCAGAGTTTTGCTTTCATCATCTACCACCAGTTTTTGCCAGAACCAGACGAGCTACTCAATTTGTTTGTGTGAAGACAAGAAAATGTGAGATTGTAGAAAAAGACACACTCATTTTACACTTTTTGAAATCTGAAAGGCAGTGTATATTTTCAATACCCCAACTAGCAAACAATTATGTTTTCAGTAATGCTAACCACACTTGCTGGTCATTGACTCTAAGTAAAGCCATGGACATTGGAAATTGGTGAAAATAATTATAAGGAAAACAAACAACATTTGTATTTGTGAAGATGGAATGATCAAACAACAACTGTCTGTACTAGCCTCTATACAGTATTTGCATTAATTTAGATTTTTTTAGGAGCAAACTATAAGCAAACAATAAATTATGACAGTTTAGCAGTAATTAAGCAAACCCTGAGGAGAGCTAGTGGACATTTACGTGAGTTGTTTGCTACTCTTCTTGTAGCCATACCTCCCAGTGTCAAAGTCTGAAGAAACCCATGCTGGAAGACCAGAAAACGTGAATGGTCATGATATACATTTTAGACAACTTCTTTACTCAAACGGTTGTAGAAATCAGGGCCCAAACTAAAGAGTCATGTAGCTGAAGCAGGCTCTGAAACAGTGGATGGAATGATGGAATGTGCTGTTTTAGCCAGCTAGAGAAGCTCAATGGGTTGAATATTTTTTAAAAATCTTTAGTTCATAGGACTCTCCTAGTACTCTCAAAGGAATGTTATGTTATTAGTTACTGTTAACAGTTACATAGCGCATAAATGTGTGGGAAATGGACACTTAAGTATATGCATATTTACAAAATCTATTCTCTCATCTCTTAAGGCTTAACTTTCTTTTTTTGTAATCAACATTTCTTATTTTAACTTCAGTAAGCACAAAAATTCATTTGGAAATTGTTGAAAAAAGGACAGATCATAACCATGGAAACCAGCAACAATCCTCTACAGCATCCCAACCCACCCACTTGAAATTGTCCTGCAAAAAGGGTTCAATGTAGGATTAAAACTACTGATGTCCATGCAGACAGATGAGAGAGGCCAAGCAGACCCATTGAGCCACTGAGGAGAAAATGGATAAGAAAAGGAAAGAAAATTAAGAATTAAAATTGCCAGCCAGCTCCAAACCAATTGTACAGTAGCCTGCCACTTCCCTATTTTGGGGGAAGATTATCCATTGATCCACGTCGCTGAAAATTCAAGTAAGATGAGATTAAAGAAAGATGATTTGCAAAAGTTTACAGAGAATGAGTCAAGAAATTTCCAGTGAGAAGCTAAAAGGAGCTGAGCATATGTGGTACCAAGGCAAGATAACCTCCACTGGATAGAAGTCAAGGTAAGAGAAGAAAGGAAATATATGAGGTAAAGGGGGGATATTAACGGAAGAAATATTGGATAGGCCATTGTAAACATTTGTCCAAAAAGCAAAAACTAGAGGAACATCCCAAAACATACAGAGAAAATTGACAGGGACATTTAAAGGACACAGGTGACAAATAGAATCAGCAGCCAAATGCCTAACATAAAGTTTTCAGGTGGTGTACAGGCGATGTACAAATTTAAATTGTGTATACTGATAATTGGTGTTTTTGGAGGATACCGAGATATTGTTAAGGATATCTTTCCATGAGACGGGATCTGAAAAAAGGTATTCATGCTGCCAAACTGAAAATAAAGGTAGAGGTCTGGCAGATGCTGTACACAGACTTGCATTTAAAGCTGCTAGCTGCAAGTTTGGATATAATAAACAAAAACTTTTATAAAGAGGGGATAAAGGCAGTGCAGAGGATATTGGGACCCTATTTGATTAAAGCATATTTTAATTAAACATAGATATGTAGAAGAGAGGACCTAATAATGCGCAGAACTTTAAATATCAAACATATAGAGTGAATGACCTTGGATAAGCCAGATTTCATTTGAAGCTTATCTTTAAGTAATTTCAGAAAAATCTGAATGTGATTAAATAAAAACTGTAATAAATAAATGCCTTCCATCTTCTTTGATGCTTCATCATACTCAAAACATCCCCTACAGAGGCTAGGTCTAAGGTAAGCAGTCATCATCATGGCATAATGGTAAGCAGCTTACTATGCTGTGAGAATGGGGGTCAAAGCTACACTGCAGTCACCACAAGAAGGATAAAGCAGTTTGAAAGAAACTGAATTAGTTGAGAGCAGACCACTGAAACCATTCTCCAACTCCAAATCACCACCAATATTAGCTAACTCATTCAAATTTTCATTTCACCTTGTATTTTTAATTTAAACTTTCATGTTTTATCAGGTAGGGTGTGTTTCATATTGCTGTCACATGAAGTTTGCGTGTCACCGTTGTTTCCAGATGGCTTGTTATAACGATTTATGCCACTTGAAAACTATAAACTGGCCAGTTATCACTGAGTGTGGAAGTGATTGTTAGGGAGTCTCGTCATAGACTAGCACCTCATTTACAGTTATTTCCTACCCTGCATATGACCCTGTCTTATATATAAACGTCTACGTGTGGAAGTGTGTGTGTATGCCCGGCCCGGAAGTGAGAGGTGGAGTCGGGGTAAAGGCTTCACCTCTGAGGAAACACAACCGAGGCCAGCTTGTCCGCAAAACTGAAACCTCCAAAGAAAGTTACTCACTTAACCACCAATACAGAAGCTAGGTGAGCATATCCACAAAAGGAAACCAAAGAAGAAAGACAGTTGCTTAGCCACTAATGCACAAACAATGCTAGCACGTCATCAGCATGAAACCTCCTAGGAGAGAGATGCCCAGAGTAGTTCCTTTCAATCACCTGACATCTCTGCATTTCAATTTTTTTTCTGATGATTTCAATAGTTTCTAGGCCCCGGGTTTTTTACAGCACGGGCTTACACAGCTATATTATAATAAGTGTATCAAAAAAAGGCAGGTAGGAAAATGGATGAATTGATAATAATAATTCAAAAACAAATGTACAGTATCTGTTTGTTTGGCAACTAACCATTGGAATTAAGGGCCACAAAATCAGAGATTTACCTTGACAGATTGAGAGGAGGGTAGAAAGTAATTTAAGATGTAGCTTCACAGCATGTACAGTAAGTGCAAGTCAGCGAACCATGATGTCTTTATATTTAGACATAGCACTTTTTTGTTAGATCAAAACTTTACAAGAATGAAATGTAAGTTACTTCAGATGAAATTAGAATTGGAGTTCAACCTCTGTAAGGTGGCAGCTCATCTTATGATTTGAGTACCGTGCCAGTCAAATATTTGGTAGATAACAGTATTAAAAATGTGATCCATTTATCCATTTTCTGTACCTGTTCATTCCATTGCAACTGACTCTTTATGGGGCATTTAAAAAGTGGGGATTATTAAATGTGTCAGTTGGTTTTGACCATGTTTAAGATTTTGTCTCTTACCCGTTGTCTCTGTTGCTGCTTGTATATTTATTTTTTTAACATTTGCTTCTTCGTTAATTTCTGAATCGTATTCATTGAATAGAGACACACAGCCAGCCTTCATATTTCTCTACAGTTAAGTGTGTCTAAAGCTCTTTGCTAAAATCAATCATCGTCCTGGAAATAAACCATTAGACAGAATAATGTAATGTATGGAAAAATAATTTCTGATGAATTATTGACTGGGGTAAACTCTTCAGGGATACCCTTGACCCTGCTGACCACTTAAGTCTGTTTTATCTTTTAACTGATTGGCATGACATGACACAGAATCTCAATACTCCAAGTCACATTAGAAAGAGACACTCTGACACGTAGGCGTAGCAGTGACTCACCTCTCTGCTCCTCATCTCTGGTAAAGGTAACTGAATTGGCACACATCAAGTATTTATTTCAAAATGTGAAAAAATGATATTGTACTGTGCCTTGTCTCACTAGATTTGTTTGATTTGACCTTGTAGGAGGAGAGAAGACCTGGTTAAAATTCTGGCCACACAAGCACATAAGAAGTTAAACAAAAGAATATTAAAAGCACAATTGGAAAATGGCAACCTTTCAGCTCTGCAAGTCCACCAGCTTGTAGGGTCTTTTGTTACTCATCATTCTAACAGACTGTGTAAGCTCATGTGACTCGGAGATTACTTATTTTCCTTACACAGTGAGTTCATTTAAATGACTGCAAATGAGCAATACTGAGATCATAAGGGGAAAAAAACAGAACCAGTAATCTAGCTCAGCAGTTTGCCACATGCAATTATTTAACTTTTGCAGCTTCCACTACTCTTAGGGTCATTTATTTATTATTATTTTTAACTTTCCAGCTTGTGGTTTCACAGAAAATTTCAGCTGTGCCTTTTTAATAGGTAGGAGTGGTCCATTCCCAGATGAATCATGTACTGCAGAGCAAGTAGGTGGAGGTCTAAAGCCTCAAGTGCAGATAAAGCTTTTTATTTTGTAAACGTAGCTTGAATATAATATTACTAGTATCTGCCTGTAAAAAATCCAGGCTACAGATCCGTGTGCTCATTTGTAACTTAATTCAGTTTATCATTAGGAAGGCTGGAAACTATTCTGGCATCACTGACCATAAGAAAGCAACCTAATCCTAGAGAGAATGCCAGTGAATAAAAATCCATTGACTGTATTTCAGTTGACATTCTAATACAATCTTTTATTTTATTAATTTTATTAACTCTATAACTCTTTTGAAAGTGAAGTCCAACACCATATTTTACCAGTGTGGCAGTACTAGTTGTTTTACTGCTTCAAATGACTTTTGAAGAGGTATATTAACCAAGATGTCACAAAATAATCTCAATTATAGGTTAACTGTATGGACTTATATTGATGAAGAGTCCAGTCCAGAGACCTTAGGGTACGGGGGGCTGGAAGTTGTGAAGTTTTTAAGCAGAGTGGTCAAAACTGGCACACTCATAAACATAGTGGAGATCATTGAATTTCATCTTAGTTAACTTTTGTTTTAGTTTTAAGTCAGTGTAAGAAGAGCTTCCCATGAAACCAGTCTTGATATCACCAGGAGAACAGTCAGGGAGAAGGTACAGAATAATGCAGAGAAAAGTCATGAAATGTTTCAGTGCAATGACATAACTCCATTCAAACCCTGATCATACAGTGAAGGAACCTAATTTTGTCCCATTTAAAAGAACAATTGCAGCCGTCTGGTTTTACAATATACTCAGGACAACATCAAATTATGTACAAAATCCAAGTTGAGCCAGGATCTTCCAGAGGATTTCTCAGTTGATGGAGTCAAAGGCCTTTGCCAGGTCAATGAAAGCCATGTGTAACGTTTATTCTTGTTGTTAGAATTTCTCCTGGTTTTGACAGGCTACAAACGTCATATTGGTAGTGCTTTCAGCATGGTTTGGCAACACTCTCTTTTATGGGTTGTAGCTCATGCAGATACGTGATTTATAGAAGAACTGCTTAAAGTGCTATATTCTGTAACTATGGATTTACAGCTTATCAGTTGGTCGAAGTTCTCTTTTGAGTATGGCAAGATGACAGAATCATTTCTCATGAGGATTCTGTCTTGACACTGGAGAGGAGTTGGCCCTTTTGGGCTTTATTCCATTTAGGATCTTCATCACCTAGAGGAGACCTCACTTATCATGGTTTCAAATTTAATAGTCCTTTTTCTCAAATAATTAATAATGACATTGGGGTTTCTTTTTACAGGTCCTCTGTGAGTGCTTCTTTTTATTCTCTTTTTGTGATGTAATTTTGTCACTTGTATAACTTATTCTGTTAATGTTTTGTGCATAGATGAATATCATAGGAGTTGGTCTTTCCCATGCCCTGCAGGATCAGCTTGTCTTCCTTTTCAACAGCATTGACCAGATGTGTATAATTGCCCCTTGATATTGTTAACAGCAACCAGGGTTGGTACGCAGGTGCTAATGATGGACCATAAGGTACTTGTTGATGATGTGAAATTATATAAAGAGCACTATACACTGTGGGATATTTATTATAAGGTTTATGTAGTATATGATATTTAGCATGGCGCTGTTAGTGTACAAGTTACAGCAGAAGTAACAGTGATATTTTTTTACTTTCATGCCATATAAGGATAGTCCATCTTACTAGGTTTCCAACCTGGGAAGGAAGACAAACACCACCAACAGCTGCTTTCCCACCCCTGCTTTATTACAATGTTCAAAAGTAATGTGACTGGTTTAAGCAGATAGAATTACCATTCTAGCTGACTAGTATTCTTCATACATGATTTTAAAGAATCTTAAACTATATGGTAACTCTCCGAACACTCCTTTTACACTACAATACCACCTTGGAAGGCTGTTGAATTGGTCCATGAGTGCAATAATTTTTGTGTGGTATTTAATACCAAAATAAAAAGATAGCTCTCTTTATCTTCTGTGTATAGTAATAAACATTTTATATTAGCATTTTTGTGTATTTTAAGGTTTGGAATTAGTCTCAATGACAGGACTAACTGGGGAATACAAGTGGTAGGCTTTAGTGGGAAGTGAGCAGGAGAGCATGGCCTGGAGATGGAAGTGGAACCCGGTTGAGGTTAAAGTGGTCTTTCCTTCTGGTGATCTGTAGAGGAGGGAGAAAAGACATTAGAACACTTTGTCAACCCCTGACCCAGGGTTTTACCATTAGTTAGGCATTTATATATTTATATATATTGTGATAGAAAAAGAATCTCCACAACTGAAAAAAGAGTTGGGGACCATTCCCGTATAATGTCCACAGGACAAGGAAAATAAATAGGCAAAAATACGATGATCAAAATACTTTTTACAGTACATCACAATTGCTTTTACAAAATGTTGGCTTTTATACAAAACAAAGATGGTGGGTGGAAATAAATGAGTTGGCAGGAAATGACGTTGAAACTGACAGACGGATGCAATGTCATCAAAAGTGACCAGAAGTGATATATGGGTGAAAGTGACGTCATCGACTGGAGAGTGGAAGTGTCATCATAGGTTGGAGCCGGAAGTGATATCATCAGATGATGCCGGAGGTGACATTTCGGTGGCCATCCTGGAACCCGGAAGCAAGGTAGGTGCATTATTTTTTTTCCTTTTGTCTTAAGAAAGAGAGAGAGAAGCGTTAGTACTGCAGATTGACACTCTGTCTCGCGATATTTCACTCACCTCCAGGCTTGTTGACTGCCTCCTAATTGCACATGTATGACAATATATATATATGTATATATTTATATTATTTTTCTATGACCTCCTTGTAATGACTTACATCTAACTACAATTATATCTTAAACGGTTTTCCAGCACATAGTATTAGCAGGCTGAATGAATTTCAAAATGCACCTCCTAAAGTCCTAGCTAGGACCAAACATGAAGATTATGCCTTGACAACACATGACCCATATGAATTTAACCAACCCTTCCAGAATACAATTCTATGCTTCTTACATAACCTGGAAAAAAAACTTTCATGAGACCTATTTCTAATCTTGGTAGACAAGCGAATGAATGTTCATTTAATCATGTTTTGTTTTATATTTTTTACAAACCTTTTACACAACTTTGTTCATGATACCCCATCAATTATAATTTGCAAAAAGATTGAAGACTCATCTCGCTTTCTTTTTAAAGCTATTCTTCTACATTAACTCTTCACTGCTTGAAGAACCTAACAATATTGATGAGAACAGTCCACTATGGAAGATTATTTGTGCCAAAATTAAATGCCCCACCTTTTGGTGCCGATTTGTCATTTGATTACATTCACTGTTGGCATGATTAATGCATGGTCTTGAATCAAAATACTATACACTCAGTGCAGCCACTAAGTGAAATGCAGTACTTTTGCTTCGCTTTTAATTATGACATGCAATCTATGGACATGAATTAAAACTAACACAAAAAAAAATCGGGAGAGGTCTTGCCTAGATGTTCTCATATACTCAGATATAGGGATGGATATTTGAGGAGTAAACCACAAAAGAATGATTATATGTTTATATTATGTACATTAAAGAACCATCAACAACAAATCAAATCAAATGAATAATATATTGAACCCTTATTATAAAAGTAAAGTTGAAAAAAATTGGACTCAGCAGCTGCATGAATAAAAGGTAAAGTACCACTTCCGGTTAATGGAAAAAGTCAAAAAGTTTTGTACCTAATACTTGTATGCAAAATTTTGTTGATCTAAGTGAAAGTGCATTCAGGTTATTGTGTTTACATACACACATTCACACACACATACAGACACACAGACATAATTCCAAAAATGCTATTTTTGGACTCAGGGAGATCTAAAATGTCAAGGTTCATCAAAATCTTAACACGAATTTTTGGACGATTACCGTACTTTTGTATACGAGAAATTAAAAGGTGCGCCGTAGTGAAAAACAATTAAATTTGGTTTATATGTTTTTAACTGGGCGGCACGGTGGCGCAGTGGTAGCACTGCTGCCTCGCAGTTAGGAGACCCGGGTTCGCTTCCTGGGTTCGCTTCCCAGGTCCTCCCTGCGTGGAGTTTGCATGTTCGACTCCGTGGGTTTCCTCCGGGTGCTCCGGTTTCCTCCCACAGTCCAAAGACGTGCAGGTTAGATGGATTGGTGTTTCTAAATTGGCCCTAGTGTGTGCTTGGTTTGTGTGTGTGTCCGGTGGTGGGTTGGCACCCTGCCTGGAACTGGTTCCTGCCTTGCGCCCTGGGATTGGCTCCAGCAGACCCCCGTGACCCTGTGTTCGGATTCAGCGGGTTGGAAAATGGATGGATGTTTTTAACTACACGCCAATATTAAATGCAATCCATATGCATATGCATTACATTTCAATATAGTTAACATGTTGAATTGTATTTAATTTTGGCATGAATAAGCTTACAACATAGCTGGTTATTTGATGTTCTCATAATTTTTATCAAAGCACTACTTTCAATTAGAGCAATACAGCTCCCCTTATAACCAGAGATTTGTCTATTTCTATTTTCTTTAGTTTCAGTGTACAGTTATTTTCAAGGTCTGTCATAACATTTTTCTAAATCTTTCTAATTTAACTAGTTCTCATTTTATTTTGCTTTGTGCATGATTAACCATGGCTCCGGCATATTCATCTATTCCTTGGTATGTGTGTGGAACTACAGATATATATTCAGAGAGGCAGGAGTAATATTAGAGGAAGCCTGGCTAGATCTGTTTGCTCTGGCATTGAGCATTGGGCTTCTATCATGATATGAACTGTGTTTTAAATTTTTTCAGCCTTTCCATTGGCTTCTAAAAATAATGGAGATATCATTCTGGGGGTTGTAGAGGTAAATAAATGAAATGGTTAGATCAGTTTTTTTTTTTATTTAGAATGAATTTCAATATGTTATTTTTGAAATACAGTAAGTCCCCTACATACAAACACGTTCTGTTCCGAGAGCACATTCGCAAGTCCAATTTGTTCATTAAGTCCGGGTAATGTTACCCTAGGTACGCATAGAACACAATGCAACCCCCAACCCTCAACTCCTAAAGAAAACATGTACATGTACGGCTATTTGAATATAAGAAAATGTTTTTAAAATTCAATATTTGTATTTCTTTTGTTACAGATTTCTAGTGCATTTTAACAACAAACAACTGAAAATTATTTTTTATTTCCATTGTTTTCCATTAGCTGATCTCGGTACAGTAGATTTGCTTACCACTAGTAAATGAGCCTATGTATGCAGACCTATCATACCCCCCTCTCCTTAACCCCTATTGAAATCATGTTATTTATACTGTACGTACAATACAAATAGTTTTTAAAAGTTATTTACTGTGAAATTTTTGAGACCCTGATAGTCCCAAACTGGACTGTGTACTGAAACTCTGTGAACTCAAGCAGGGAGTGCTTGTCTGCCGCCAATGCAACTGCAAGTTCAGAGGCTCGCTGCCTAATGCATCTGTCACCCGCTTGTTGATGGCAATGTGTTTAAGTGCTGTTTTCTCATGTGTGCATGAAGTCTGCCTACTCTTTTAATCTGAGAAGTGAGCGACTGCAAGATGACAACAGCATCGATGTGTGTATGCTGGGGTTTTTTGAGAGTGCTGAAGAGACAGCTCCTGTTTGGATAACTTTGAGATGACAATACAACTGATCATTTTTTAAAAACCTGGACTCACCTTCTTTTCTCTTGTGCAAGTTTGTGACTCACATATTACTTACGCACAGTATTTTTGCATTGATTTCAAGTGCAGCAAACAACCAAGTTTTTTTTTCATATTTTCAGTCAGCTGATCTTGTTAGATTTACTTACGGCTAGCGAACTGGCATATGTAGCAAAAATATGTTCCATTATCCATGTTCCATGATCTTGTATTGTTCTTTAGAATCATGCCAATGGTTGAACTGTTCATGTTATACGAACAAGCGATGTCAACCATCTTTTCGCCTCAAGCTACTCTCTCAATTATTTTCACTGTTGTTAACGTAAACAGAGATGCACCCAAAAGCACAACCATTTCTTAAATGTTTCACTTATTTAAATAATTTGCAATTTATTGAACATGCATGTTCACTTCTTTGAAAGTTCAAAACTTGAAGGTTCATATATAAGGGACTTACTATATGTCTTTCCGCAATGCCATTTTGTTTTTATTATGGGCGCTGCCATAATTTGCTGCTTCTGATGAAGTGTGGCCAGGACAGTGCTGGGCAAAACAATTGGGGTTGTGTAACATGTCACATCCTTATTGTGATGATGGTTATGATTACTCACACGAAATAGCCAAAGTGGTGTGAGGACTTCAAAAGTATCCAGGGAAGCAGGCCCAACTCCCAACAGACAACAAAGGGAAAATGCACTGAAAGGAAGCCTAGCTTCAGTAAATGCACTTAACTCCAAAAGGTTTTAAATATATACTTTGAAATGACCCAAGAATAGATTTAAAATGTCCCACTAGGGAAGGGATCACCATCTAACTTTAGCTAGTAAAGGCAAGCAGTGTGACATAGTATAGGCTTTGGACTATAAACTGTGAGGTTGTGGGTTCAAACCCCTTCTACTGACACTTTGTAACCATGAGCAAGTCACTTCATCTGCCTGTGTTCCGAATGGTGAAACAAAAGAAATGTAATCAACTGTATCTCAATTGCTATAAATTGCCTTTGATAAAGGTGTCAGCCAAATAAATAAATTTTTATTAGTTCTATCAAAAATAATGTATTAACAAAATAGCAAAAATAACTAAACACTCAAAAAATATCAAAAACGAGGCAAAATTATTTGCCAAAAAGGCAATCCACAACAAACAAGGACACAGTTAAATCATAAACCATTGAACTAGGCAAAGAAATAGCAATTCTAACTCACCCACCGCCATAGCATACAATGCAATAGAGAAGGACTACAATTCCCATGAGCCACAACAATTCCATTAGGGTTAGGAGTAGTCCCTCAATAGAGATTGATAGGTGGCTCCATCTCTTCTGGAATCACAGACAAAACACAAAGGACACTGCAGAACAAGCATCCACACATAGAAAGCAAATGATAAGCAAAACCTATAAAAAATGCATAATTATGCAAATAATAAATACAAAATAAAAACATTAACATAAATGGTAATGACCAAACAACCAAAAATGAACAAAATGATATAAAAAAGGAATTTAAACATAAGCCAAGGTAGTGACCCTAGTTTAGAAATAACAATGCTTAAAATATCAGTATCATATGCTTTCTAAATGTCGTTGGCAGATTAATCAAAACAATTGTAAAGATATCTCTCGTTATGCATCTGCCAGATTGGTTTCTTTTTTATATCTCTTTTGTCTAGTTTATTTTTTTTAATCTTTTTTGTCATTTTTTTTATAGCGCTGCATTTATGAATTATGTCTCTCTGCCTAATCTGTGTTCTCCTTTGTCCTATGTGTTTTATGAGTGGTACCCCAAGAGGCGGGGCCACCCTGGTGTTACGTTGACTAAGTCAGCTCTCTGGCTGTATAGATCAAAAAAGGAGAGCTCAGGCATCTTGTAGAAGTGTATTCTACTTTGCATGAATTTGAAACATTGGGAATAGATATTCAATTGTGCTTGGTCCCATCTCATGAAAAAGTATTTGGAAATGAAAGTGCTGATGCAGTTGCAAATTAATGGATAAACTGTAGCAGTTGACTTGAATGAAGAAGAAGTGAAGTCCATGATTAAGAAGGAAGGAATTAGAAAATGGCAGGTGTGGAAAAAATGCAAGCTTGGACTGTGGTTTTATTGGCTATGTAAATCAATTCAGGCTGGACACTTTACAGAAAGATACAGAAATCAAGAAGAGTGGATGACATAACTCAGGTTTAAATTCTACTTTGAAAATTATTGTTTGAGGTTCTGTTATTTATACATTTTTATACATACATTCATTTTTCTAAAGATACTTTTTGTAGTTTGTCTCTCCAATATTTCAGTTTCTCCTTTCCCTTGGAAGGCATTTGGATATTTTTGGGAGTTTAACTTTGAAGATTTAATTCCTTTAGTCCTGAGTAGGCTGAAGCAGGCCTGTGGGGTTCACACATTGGTGAGCACTGCAAGATGATCTGATTGGACATTGTTTTGGTCCCTATCCTTGTAGCCCATGTAAAAGAAACTGCTATTGAAAAACTGTGTTAAGTAAGTGAACACCACTGAAGGCATGGCCAAGCAGTGAGTTTTAATTCAAAAACTGCCAGGCATCAATTGCTGCAGCCTAATAATTGGATTATGACAATCCACAAAGTGAATATAATATGTGATTTTGTTTGTAAATAATAGCACAATATTAAAAAAGGATTAAATATTTGCTTGCTGGGACGTTTCAGCCACACTACTCCAGTAGACTGGGTTCAAATCCTATTGTGGACATTATTCATGTGCAACTTAAATGCTCTCCTGAAGTCAGTCTGTGTGGGTGTTCTATGAGTACTTTCCACCTTCATCCCAAAGGCATTGATATTGAGGTTGAATTAAATCTCTGTATAAGTAAGAGAGAGAGTGTATCCTGCATAGACAGTCCTATCTGATTCATTTTTGTGAACCCTAATGGGAATAAGTGAATTGAAAATAATGATTGCACAAATCTTTAATTTGTTCTGCCTCAGTATTGTGCTGAGGTAGCCTTAAAGAACAGGTTGCGTTTTATGTAATGGTTCTCTAATGCAGCAATTACAACATGAAATTTTAGTTTTATTTTCTGTGGAATATTCTAGTGAAATTATTTTATTTACTTTAAGAGAAGAAAGTGTCCTCATAGTGTCTCTCAACACAAGAAATAACGTTTTATTCTTTGAACAACACAGGAGAAGGAAAAATAAAAAACAAAGTATCAGAACAATGTAAAATAAATAAGATAAAATAAAACCTGATGTCTCCAATTCTTAATCAACTCTAATCAACTCCTGTCCCTCAGGTTTAGTGACTCACCTTCTTTCCACCTCTTAATCAAAGCTCTGTCTCTTCTCACTTAATGTCTTTCCTTAATGTGACCTTGGCCTCTTCCTTCTACCAGGTAGTCTTTATCCCTGGCTCCCCTCCTGACTCCAACATCAGTGTGGTTTTAGGCATGAGCCTATTTTAAAAACACTCCCATGGTCACTTCCAGACAAGCTATGCAAACATATCTGGCATTAGAGGCATTTCTGATTGGCTAAAGCATCACCTTGCTAGATATCTCTTTGTTGGCCCTTCATACTCCTGCATTCCTTCAACATCCATACATGAAGCAAGTCTCTAAGGCAGCTAGATGCTTTTCTGACTAACTTCTGTCCACCTTTCTCCTAGTCTGATTCTGTCTGTTTCCTCCTTTCTGTTCTGCTAGAGTGGAAAAATGTGAAAAATATCAGGAGCTGATTAGGCAAACTTGTACACAAATTACAAATACTTATAAGCCAAGAAACCAAAACGAACATACCAAACCCGAATAAACTACTTGTAATAGAAAAAAACAGGCACATTCCCAACTCTGTAAATGAATTTTACTCTGTTAAACAGAGGAAAAAAGCTTGTTTGTGAATCTAGAACTGTGGATACAAATTTCTGGCAAATGGAGATTTCACACACTACAGAAATGTACAAAATGTAGCAGTCATAAACAATAATGGTTAAGAACTGGCAAACTCGTTTTTCTGGAATAATTTTTTGTGCTTTATATAATGTTTTGTGTTTCATTACATTTTATTTTAATTATTTACAAACAGATAAAGTGCTGCTGGGGAATCTCGCCTGGTTGCCATTGACTTCCTCCCTGATTTATGTCATGAAGACTTATTATCCATCCATTCATCCATTATCCAACCAGCTATATCCTAACTACAGGGTCACGGGGGTCTGCTGGAGCCAATCCCAGCCAACACAGGGCGCAAGGCAGGAAACAAACCCCGGGCACACACACCCACACCCACACACTAAGCACACACTAGGGACAATTTAGAATCGCCAATGCACCTAACCTGCATGTCTTTGGACTGTGGGAGGAAACCGGAGCACACGGAGGAAACCCATGCAGACACGAGGAGAACATGCAAACTCCACGCAGGGAGGACCCAGGAAGCGTGCCTGGGTCTCCTAACTGCGAGGTAGCAGCACTACCCACTGCACCACCGTGCTGCCCAAGACTTATTATATTAGATATTATTTACATTGTATTGCTAGAGCCCCTTGTCTGATATATAGACTTGTTCAGCAAACAAGCAAGTTAGATAGTCTTGATTTCAATAATCTGTTTTCCTTTGCATCTTAGTGTTTTGGCTCTTGTAAAATAATAGAATTTTGGGGAACAACTCTTTGTAATTCTTGTTCAGCTATATTTATGGTTAAACCCTCTAGCTTAAAAAACAGCTCACAACCTTTTTTCAGTTCTCAAGAAAGACTTCTTTTTGTTTTCGGTTTTATTCCTGTAAGAAAAGCACATCTTCTTGTTAACTGATTAAAAATTCATAGCAGTTGTTTATAAACACGTATTGCTAGCAGATTACCTTGAGTGTGGAAAAGACAGGTGGTTCACATTTGCACTGTGGGGCTGTCGGACCACTTTGTTTTCTCTTAATTGGCATGACAATAACAAAATATATTGATAACAATTAATGAATAGCCCCAAATGACATGACAACAACAAAAACGGTAATGAAATTTGACAATGTGCAAAACTCCCAAAATAATAAAACTGTGATGGTCTGATGTTCCTGGTATCTCTGGGGTCAACTGACCTCTGTCACCCTGGTGGAATCGCCATTCTTTTTGCCATTCTTCCATAGAACTATGACTGGTGAGGGATCTGGGCAACATTGCACAAGTGATGAGTTAGGTGGGTCATGTTATATTCGGTGAACACTTATGTAATGAATCAGTTTATATTTCTTCTTTCAGCTGCTCCCGTTAGGGGTTGCCACAGCGGATCATCTTCTTCCATATCTTTCTGTCCTCTACATCTTGCTCTGTCACATCCACCACCTGCATGTCCTCTCTCGCCACATCCATAAACCTTCTCTTAGGCCTTCCTCTTTTCCTCTTCCCTGGCAGCTCTATCCTTAGCATCTTTCTCCCAATATACCCAGCATCTCTCCTCTGCACATGCCCAAACCAACTCAATCTCGCCTCTCTGACTTTGTCTCCCAACCGTCCAACCTGAGCCGACCCTCTAATGTCCTCATTTCACTATCATATTCAAGAGTTTTTTTTTTTGTTGATCAGTATCAAAAAAGCCAAATCAAATCCTCTGCAATTCAGTGTTGTAGGACAATAAAATGTGAAAACTTCCAAGGGACTGAACACATTTTATTGGCACTATGTACCTTGTAATCTTCTAGCTCCACTACCACACTTAGGTGGGGTTTGATGCTATAGTGCTAGCCTAAGACCAGGATGTCACCAACAGGATTTACTATCTAATACTAATTATTTCCTATTTGTCAAACACCTTTACCCGAGGCAAATTACAAGATCTGTATTTGTTCTAATTGTTTACATTCATTGGATACTTTCTCATGTTTAAAGACATAATCAGGGTCTTACAGTGAGAGGAAGCAGGCATTTAACCAAAGTCTTTTGGCTTAAAGTTAATTTATTATTCACTACACCACTTTGCTTAAGCAGGCCAAAATCTAGCCTTCCATTAAGCTATACATACGACAGATTAATGATCTAAATGTCTATTCAGCCATTTGTTCCTTCATTTTCCAATTCAGTTATTCAGTTCAGTCTTGTGGGAAGACAGTGAAAAATCCCACAATACCAGCTCCAAAACATGAGCTAGTACTGAAGAGGATTCCAATATATTACACGGTACATTCACACAAACTTCCACGGGGCAATCTTTAGGATGTGGGAGGAAAACTAAAAAACCTGGTAAAACACACTCAGACATGGATGTGATGTGCAGGCTCCACAAAGGCAATTGGAATTTAAACTCAGGATTCTGGATCTGTGAGGCAGAAGCAATTGCCACTGTGCTTAGTAAATAATGAACCTCAATGATTTCTGCGTGTTTCTGACAAGATTTTCTAAAATGATTTCTCACTTTCATTACATTAATGGAACTGTCATCAAAATTACATTTTCCATCTCTCATGAGTTAAGTAAATGCAGTTTCATCAAAAAAAGTTAAAACGGAAAATTCCAGCATGTAAACTATTTAAGATGTATTTTGGTTGACAGTGACATAATGAACAAATCTTCAGACTTATCGATGGCAATATTTGCTACAGTGGACTACATCATTCTTTACATACTATTAGGATAAGCTCCAAGCTGTAGTTTAATTGAAGCTTGTGACATGTCTGTAGTTACTAAACACAAACTGCTGTTATCTACAGAAAAAAAACTCTATTTTTTTATAAAGTGAAGCAAAGATGGAGAAAGCTCTCTTGAAGAAACTGCAACAAAATTATGGGTATAACATTTAAGGAATGAGCCTGATCCACAACCCCTGAAGGATCACATAAAATCTTACTCACTTATAAGTTGTCACTTTCACTCTGTATCTGACAGAGCACTAGATATATGCTGCTTTTATAATGCTTTTCATTTATTTCTAGTTTACAAACCCCCTTAGTCTGGTATCTGACAAGTTTACAAGGGAATAACATCCACACAAGCACAATATTTTTCAATGTATGAAATCTGTTGTGTTTTAATAGTGAGCGGTGTTTAAACTGTACAATAAATTAAAATATTATGACAAAGACAACAGCGACACTTCTTCTGCCGTTGCTGGCATAGACTTTGGCTCTTTGAAACAAGCAATTTGGGACATTTATTGTGATCTAATTTTTGTACTCGGCACATTTGATTTACACTGTTTACAGGTTTTTGACTGAAGAAAGTTACACCTTCAGCTTGGATTTAAAATGTTTGTTTCAAATCTGGAGACACTTAGACTACTTTCACATTATCTGGCTGAAGTTACTCAAGTCCAATTTTTGGTCTTAATGTGACACAAATGTGATGTTTTCAGGACTATGTGGATACAGAAATCCAATTTTTTCAAATCGGATTTGAGTCACCTTTCATGTCCTAAATCAGATATGTATCCGACTTGTGGCCATGTGTCATGAATGAGAACAGTCAGATGGGGATTCATGTGTTTTTTTTAGCAATGGCCCGGCACTGCCATCATCAGCTAGCTCTGGCAACATGGCAAAACAACAATGAAGGAGAGCTATAGCTGTACCAACATTCACACTCCCACCATTGCTGGCTCCTTTCTTGTACCCACACATCACTTGGTGCAGCCGTTCAAGCAGATGCTTTCAAAACAGCAAAAGCTACCTGTCTAGCTTTTTTCACCTTCTCTTCCTAATCATGTACAGCTGCTGAACTGTTTGTCGCCATCCAGACCAAAATGCAATGCATACTCTAGATACTTGTGCATCCATTTTGTCGGTTTTAATATCATCAGTTGTCTCACAAATATGACATTTTTTGTCGTTGGTGACACTGATGAATCATGCACAAGCATATCAATGTGTTCCTGGATGCCATTTTGGAGGACAGATGCGTTCACATTATAGATAGATACATGTCATTTATACTTATTAAGGTGAACCGTCAAGATAGGCAAATCCAATCTGAGCATAAAATCCGAACTGAGCAATGAGGCTTGTAATACGAATGAGCCCTTATTCTAGTAATCTAATTGGGGTACAGATTTGCAGCTATTGTGGTGCCCCAGGACTGTACTTGATTGATAGCCAGTTATATTATATGGTAACTGGTTTGCCAAACATTTAATAAAAGTACATCTTTATTAAAACTATTTTGTAATTTTCTCCATTAATGCCTGTATTGTTTTCAGGTAAGGAAGATGGCAGTCTTGAGGTAAGGTTTTCATTCTCACTCATCTTGGCATTTGGTGTTATATTTCAACCAAGGTGTGCTCCCTAGCTTATGTTTATTTTTACTTCCTTTGATCTTTTTGTTATTTCTTATGTAATTATATGTGTTTTTGTTATGTACATTTTGTTAATATTGTTCTGATTATTCATTATTTAGGTTCTATATTTTTGTGTTGTTCACCTATGCTTCTTGTTATAAACTTCTTCTTTGAAAGTGTACGTACAGGCCAAAAATTCATGTTGAAGGGGAATGAATTGGCTGGGTGTTATGAGTGAAAATGGAGTTATGTGTATTTTATGATTTTTTGTTTTAGTTTATTTTGAGTTATTTTTCCTTTTTTTTCTATTTTTATTGGTTTCATATGTGGTTTTGTATTGGTGCACTGTCTCTTTAAAGATGATTATGTTCCATGTTCTTTGAGGGTTGTACCCCCAAGAGGCAGGGCCACATGCTCATCTCTGTTTTGGAACTGCCCGTAGCTTTTTAAAGGCGATGGAAACAGGCAGTGCAGGGGGAATCATTTGTGGTTGTGCTCATTATTCATTATTGTAAATATTACTCTTTCTTGGTTTTGATTTTCTGGTTTTCTGATTATATTTGTTTTGTCTAAGGATTCTGATTTCTGGACTGTGTTTTTTGGCACTTGCTCATTGTGAATTGCATTTTAGGCAACTTTTTAAATACCTCTATTTGCTCTGTGGAGCTTTTTCTGTATTGTGCAAATAAATCTTATTTTTGTTAAGATTCTTTTCATAGACTGTCTTGGATATTTTGGGACATTTAAGTTTTTTGAGGCTTAAATCTCTTTTGGGCCTGCAAAACCTGGAGCAGGCCTGTGGGGATAGGAGTTTAATCCATTTGGAGTGAGGCCTAATCAAAGCAGGTGTAGGAAGCCTGGCCTGGCCTGTGAAAGCTTTTGGAGTCCTCACCTCACACCCTTTAATTTTGATTAAGGGTCCAAATCATGATAATAGGTAGATTTATGAAATCCTGTTCTTTCAGATAGATTGTCATTCAAGACGTCAGTTCTGGATAAATATTCTTAATATACATCTGGATAATAGGCGGAGTGGTGGCTCTGAGGCTAGGGAGCTGCACTGGCAATCGGAAGGTTGCCGGTTCGAATCCCGTAAAATGCCAATATGGACTCTGCTCTGTTGGGCCCTTAAGCAAGGCCCTTAACATACAATTGCTTTGAGTAGTGACAAAAGCGCTATATAAATGCAAAAAATTATTATTAAAATTAATATTCTTGCCATGCAACATTGCCACCTTACATTCTTGGTGGCTCTTTATCATTTATAAGGCCAGGCAACTATTATTTGCTTCTTGTCTTTATGCAGAAATGTTTGTCTTATGGACCTGCAGTTGTCATTGTACAAAATGCGTCGACCAATTCCTTACAGTTTCTCATAATACCTTCCTGACAGCAGGATATTACATGTTTTCCATGCCTACAGCCCTTCATTAATGCTCTGTACCCACAACAATAGTCAATATATTTCTTACGCACTGTGTAATCCATCATTTAATTACACAATATGTTAATTTTATCTTGCACAGACTAACATGGAACATAACTTTCTTTTGCATGGCAGGAGCTGGATCTGTTGCAGGATGTTGAAACCCAGTGGCTAGACATAGTCTGGCTCATCTCCACATACAGCAATGCTTTGGAGCCAAACCTTTTGATTAAGAATCATCTCTCCCTATCTCTCTTACTCAGAAATGGCTCCACTGGAGACACTACAGCAAATATGGAAATATTCCCAAGCCTTGGGCTGGATGTCATAAAATTGGAGTTTTCCCTAACGGATGAGAAGGTTGACTCAATGTGACATTGAGATACAGGGAGGAAAACTCTGTGTTTCTTTTATGTGTAGGCATCAAACAGCTGTTCAGAAACTTTGACCATTTTAGAGACAATAAATTTGGTGTACGAAAGGGTACCATTTACTGATTCTGAAACCTTACTGGGAGACTTGTATGCTCACATTGAGAATAACAAAGATACCTGGAGGGATATGTGAGGAAGGAATAGCTTGATCCTAATCAGAAAGGTGAATTGTAACTGGATATCAGTGGTAGTTATACATTGTCCATAACAGACACCATGGCTGAACATAAGGATGATCATAGGTGAACCTTGTTCCAATGTGCTTTCGACCAAAGGTGAATGATTGACTTTGGAGCCACGTCATCTCATCTGAAGTTGTATGTTCCAGGCACATGGGTAAAGATAGGTAATGAGCGCTCAGCTAATCATTACTTATTAGTTAGCTACTTCAGAAAGACAAAGCTCTCATTTGACAGATCTGGAAGCCCTAAACAGGCAGTGAATCTGTACTAGGAATGATTAATGTAAACCTGTTTCAGAATGAGTTAATCTCTCACCACATGAGAGTCAGAATAAACCTCAATCAAGACCTCAGTAGTGGAGGCAGCTAATGCCAAAGACTGGTGGCAAAGAGGTTGTTAGCAACCCAGGTATCCATTGCTGGACAAAGTGGCAGTGCAAGCTGTCAAGATGAAGAAAGAGGCCTTGTTAGCAGGAGGGTCTAGGGATATGACTGTGGCATACCAGTATGTCAAAAAGGTGGGAGCTGCAGCAGTTACTGTAATTAAGATTTATGTATGCAAGGTTTTTTGAGGCCATTGAGAATAAATTTGGATGGGCCTAATACGTTCTGGCAAATCATTCAATAACTTAGTAATGGTAGATGGGACATTTCCCAGCAAGGGTGGGAAAATATTGAAATACTGTATTTATGTTCTGACTAACAAGCCTCTTCAAAAGTATGTGGATGGAGGGGGAAATGCCTCAATGGTTCCATTTTACAAAGAGGGACAACAGGTTAAGTTGAAGTACTGATATATAACACTTTTCAGCCTTCCTGCGAAAGCTTATGATGATGTGGTGAAATAGAATTTTATTCATAAGTTTAATCTAATATTTAAGAAGGGACAGTGTTGATTCTGTCCTGGCTGTGGAACAGTGGACCAACTCTTTATATATGCAAAGACATTTAAAGGCTTTTGTGAATTTCCCAGTGCTGTTCACAAGCACTTTATAGATTTTGGAAAAAACAAATAATTGTGTAATGCAGAGTTGCAGAGCAACTGCTTTGTGCCCCTATATTTGTGGTGTTCACATACATGGTATTAAGCCTAAACCATTTAATATGGACAATGGTCCGCACAAACAGTGTATCTTGTATGTTGCAGCTAAGGTTAAGAGGGTTTCTAATTTAAGGACAAAAGGGTTGCATCTCTTCCATTTGCAGATTATATTGTCCTCTTGACCTCATCAGACTGTAATCATCAGCTGAGATATTTTGCAGCTGAGCGTGAGCTGAGTTCAAATGAGAATTACCACCTCCAAATATGAGATTATGGTCTGTTCCAAGAAAATAGTGGCTTGCTCCCTGCATGTAATAAATGAACATCTGCCTCAGGTAGGTACCTTTGGGTCTTATTCACGAGTCATGGTAGATGTAAGATTGATCAAAGTATCAGTTTAGTGGAAGAAATTTAACAAATGTTGAACCAATCCATGACGATGAAATGGGATCTACTTCTGCACATGCTGTTGATTTATCAGTCAGTCTAAATCCTCAACCTCATCTATGTTCAAAATTTCTGGGTAGTGACTGAAAAAATGAAATTCCTGTACAACTGGCTATAATCAGGTCTCTGGACAGTGTTACTGGGTGACAGGGTAAGGAGCTCAACAATATGGGAGGACCTCAGAGTAGACAACAGTTGAGGGGGATTAGGTACATAATTAGGATCCCGACTGGATGCCTCTCTCTCGAGAGAGATGTAAAAGGTAAGGTGCACTGGGAAAAAAAACAGAGGGGCAGATGCAGAACATGCTGGAGGGATTTTGTCCTTTGGCTAACAGGTAAGTCTGGTCAGACCAGTTTAGAATGTTGATACCTTAACTCTCACCAGGAAATGAACAAAAATTATAATGATGATAAACTGCCAATTTCTGATGAAGTATGTTGTGTGAAAATGATGATGTGATTGCAAACACATTCCATTATCATTCACATCTGTGACTTTCAATATCATTCATTATTTATTTTCTGACAGTAATAAGCCATCAAAGTCAAACTAAAGAGAACAGATACAATTAGGTGATGTGAAGCTCTAGAGAACAATACAAACCGGTACTAATGTATCTTTGAAAAGAAAAAAAATCACAGTGCCAGTTACTTTAAATGCAAAAATACAATAGCTAATCAAGGCATCTAAGTAGAAGGGAATGCACTGAAAGGCATAAAATTAGTTTAACAAGCTGGCTTCAACAAAAAGCTGAAAGCGTCTGCCCATAGTTTTAAACTATGTCTGTGTCTGACAACATTCTTTATCAGAAACCTAGCAGGATGAATACTCCTACAGAAAATGTGAGTTTTGCTCTATCAGTTGAGCGGTGGAGGTGGTGTAAAGTTTGAATTTAATGTTTCATATTTTTAAATTTCAGAGTTCATTCAAAGCATAGTAATAAAATGGGACATTCATGTAAAACTATTGCCGAAAATTATTTTGGTTATGATGGCCTTAAAGTAATAGGCAATACTACTAAAACTGGCAGTGAAATGCTGCTTCTCTGTCAGGCTAAATAATTCATGTTCATAATATACTGCTGGCATATTGACTTCATCAACAGATGTGTGGATACAGAGATCTACATAATCAAGCAGGCTGGAGATGCAGCTCTGAAACAAACACATTCACTAACAAATTGGATTGCAGTGAAGTGGAGACTGTGACCTTGGCAGATTTAAATTAGGGCAAAAACAATCAGGAGAACAGGTCAAATTTTTAAAATGGCATGAATGTTTCTGAGATTTTTCATGTATTCTCAAGAAGACACTAAAGGACAAAGACAGCATTATAAATATAACTGCTTGAAACTATATTTTAGGAAACCACCAGATCTGAATACAGCATGCTGGCTTAGTGGTGAGTCTTGCAACCTCACGTGCTCTAGGAGAAATTTTTTGGGTGTTTGCATGAATTTTTATACTTGGTACTTTTGACCAAAAATTAAATTAAGCTTCTTATAAAAATAAATACATGAAAATGAGCTTGTTGAAAATTATTGAGAACTGCAAAGTACAGTACAAAAATACATAAAGTGGTATATAATAGGACCTACTCTCATACCACACACACACCCATTCAGACTTACACAAGGTCAGTTTAGAATGGTCATTTAACCTAACACACACATCACGTGAGTATGACATTTCATGCTCTCCCTATTTTCATGTGGACTTCCTAATACAATCCACAGATAAACTGTTAGGTCGACTGGCAAATCATTTGTTTCCTATGCAGGCCTAATTCCTCTCTGTTTTTTTTAGACGAGGAAAGAGCAATCCTTAAAATAAATAGATGTGTAAAAAAAATCTTAATAAGAGAACAAGAAAGTATAATAATAAGAAGGGATTTGACAAAAACATACACCAGCTTATCAGTTACTATTTGCCTAATATCACGTTTGTAAAAATATAAACATATGTTCGGTCATACCTCCTCTATGGCAATGTAAGTAGCTGAAAAATATTCAGAAGTTTAAGGGATTAACTTTCCATTCAGATGCACTTTGTACCTGAGAGCAGCAGGAATCATTTAGGTACAGTAATTAACTGTATAAGCAAAAAGTAAATAAGAAAACACTCTTTATTAATAGTGTGTTTATATAGCTTTACTTGTATAAACTTGTATCTTGTATAAATACAGTGGAGTGTAGGCTGTCACATAATTAGGAGAGCACAATAATGGCATAGACAAGAACATTCTATACTAATTCCATCCAATGTAGAACAACACAAGAAAACCTGCGGTGCTAAATAGTTAACACAGCAACAGGTTTCTTAAAAAGCCCAATCATAGATAATATTAAAAAACAATATTTTAATATTTTTACATATAAAAACATTAAATAAACATTCAAGTAAAAAGAACATTTTGTAAAGAGTAAATGAGTCTAACATTAATGAAAACAAGGTCATGCCATTTTTTAGAAAAGCAAAACATATCCAGACTGCTAACACACTTAAAGGCTGTGAATAAATGCAAACAGTGTACATTACATTTTTCTGTAATCAGAATATGATGTCTTTGTAACTTCCTATATTTTGAATAGAAGACTAGCATGTCAATGTGCTTTTCTGTGAGGTGTGCTTTTATTGGGCTGCAAATGAGCCCTGACATTCTAAATACATGCTCTGAAGCACAGTCAGAAGTATATGAGCACATGGAGCAATACAGCCACTGTATAATCATTGAGCACTGAAAAGTTCTAAGTGCCTTATACTGTATAGTGAAAATGATGAAATATTATTTTAGAATTGCATGTAATAAAATAAAAGAAAGTAACATGCGTTGCTATAACAGTTTAAAAACTGAGGGAGAGACAGAGCCATAGTGCTAAAAGAGAGTTCCTTTTAATTAACAGAGTGCAATAAAACTGGTTGGACTAAAAGTTTTGATGCATTAAAAGTTTAACCGACTACAAAAAAAGTTTTAACCTGTAGGAGAAAAAAAACAAAAATAAATGACATCTCTCATTCAAATGCAACAGTTTACATTTTACTGATTAATGTTTCTGTAATTTAGAAATAAGACACCTACTGTATATCGTGTATTGACATTTCTGTCAGTATTTCTGGCATTTACCTAAATTTGTTGTGTTAAACTCTTTAGTTGGTATTTTGTGGTAGCTAATCTTGCTTACAGGTTTGCATGTATCTTGTCAATTAAAAGAGCTGATGAAGGATCCAACACTGCTGAAGTTCCCATCCTATTAATACCCGTGAGTGAGTGGAAACAGGGCTACAACTCTAGCCATGCCCACTGGTAGCCTACGAGACTCAAATGTCAAATGTCAGCACGAACCACAAGTGCATTTATCATGCAGGCTGTAGAATCGATGCCTTGAAAAATGACTACTGAAACAATTTAAAAAATGTTACAATCAATACTCATCAATATTTTGATACTTTTGACAACCTTAACACAAATACACCCTCTTCTGACAGCATCTCTCTCTCTCTCCCAGGTGCTCTGGCAAACAGCCATGTGACTGCTGGACAAAGTTTGTTAATACTCTGGGACAGGGGTCCCCAAGTGCAGTCCTGGATGGCTGCAGGGCAGTGGTGGCTGTTGGTCTTTCAAACAGGAGCAGCACTATTTAGTCCTACATCATAAAATTAGTCAGTTATTGCATCATGTTATTTATATATACAGTAAATTCTGCCCTCCTTTTGTTTTGTAAACAATGGTCTGTCATACTAACTGGGGGTCTTATCCAGAGTCTTGACCAGTTTTCTCTCAATGGCCAGCAGAGCAAGGTTGCTTAAACAGTTTTGGCCCATTGTGTTGCGGCTGTACCACTTGACTCATTTTAAGCAGGAGAAGCTCCTCTATACATCTGCTGATGTAGCTCCAATTGTTGCCACTAAAGACAATAGCTTGTACTGCTGAGGCATTGCATTATCTAACTCCATGTCTTTAAAAAAACATCAAGAAATCACATAGATTATCCAGGTTGCCCTGTAAGTCATGACTTCAATATAGGACTTGGAGTTCAGATCTGTCTCCCTGAATCAATGAAAAGGCTATAACTTTTCAGGACACTATGGAATGCCTTGTCAGAAAACACCTGTCTCATTTCATCAAATTTCCCTGGATTGATTAGTTCTAGGAAGTGCATACTTTCCAAAGGCTGGGAAATCTACTCCATAAGATTGTCTAGGATGGCCATGTACAGATTTCTCATGGGCATCCTGCAATTGTGACAGACACTGAGGCGTTCGCCTAGGTTCACTTTGAGGGTCTGACGTGAGACTTGCCGCTTTTGTATAAACAGCATTGAAAGCCTCCTCTGACCTCTTCTCCTTTGCAAAAGCAAGGAGACTCTCATTTCTTTGTTTGTAGTAAAGAACATCCATTGCCGCCTGCTGCATAATGCCAAAGACCACATCAGTTTCTGAAATTTGTTCATATGTGTTCAACTTTAAAACAAAGCCAGAATCCTCTAGTGTCTTTAAGAAGCCTTTAGTTGCATTGAGTGTGTCCTCATCTACTATGATCTCATCCTCGATAATCTTTTCAAAAGCCTGCAGGAACCCATCATAGTTGTTCGCCACAGTGCTCACTATTTGTGATGTAAAGTAGAAGCATTTTTGGGCGACCATGAACACCCTGCAGATTCAAGAAAAGACATTCTCTTGGTAGATTTAGATAAAACCCAGAGAGAGATACAAAAACATTCTGGATTCAGACAAGCATTTTGTCTACTGAGATAACACCAGGTTCAGTCTGTGTGCAAAGTAGGTACAGAAATTGCACTGGGAGCTGTTGGTTTAACTTTAGCCTGAAGTCCATTCAGAGACGAAGCCATGACAGCTGCCCCATCATAGGTTTGAGCAACAAGTTTTTCTTTGTAATTGTAGCCCTGCATATTTTCATTTAAAACATCAAAGACAGACTGGGCATCTCACCCCCCTGAAACATCAGAAAATCCAACAAATCGCTCCTAAATTTGGTCTGCAGTATCGACATATTGAAATATGACCGACAGTTGTGCATGACATTAAATGTCTATTGTCTCATGTACTTGATATGCAAAAAAGGGAGCAGTTTGAACCTGACCTTTGATTTTATCAACAATGACATGGGACCTACCAGAAAACACAGAAGATGACTGGAAGTGTGTGGACAAGACAGAATAATATGCTGTTCAGAAAGGCCCTGTGTTTTTTTTTCACTATTTCATTGTGTTTTGCCACCTGAACGTGAACACCATCATCAATTGCATGCTCTACTCTGACCTTGCCAAGACAACTTAACCATGCACATGAACTCACGTGTTCACTGCTTTTCTCATGTCTATTTTATGCCCTGCCAAAGTTAGCCAGATCCCCAAAAGCCAGTTTTGACCAAACAACCTGAGATGGTTTCATTAAGAAGCATGGCCAACAGTACATTCTCTTTTCACAGCACTTCTAGTCAGCCAGCTCAGTTTGTCATCTGAAGAGAGTAGAAAAGGTTAGTCATTTTTCTCTGACTTTTGAAACAAATTAATCTTAGGCATTGATCTGTCCTGCTGTTTAATTCTGAATCTCTCCTCATAAGGAAGACTATCAAATGGCTTCGCCAAATTCAGGTCAACAATATTAGCACTGTCTGCCATTATGCACAACTAGCTAGTTGGTTGGCTATCTCAAACTGCCCCAACCCGACTACAACCTAATCTGAAATAAATGAACAAACTTTACTAAACTGAAACAAGGAGCAAACCCAAGAATGCTATATGTACGTTTTTATTTATCGTAGGATATTTACCAATGAAAACAGTGGGCTATATTGATATCAAATAACAAACTATGAGCAGCAGCTTCTCTCATGACTTCACTTAATAATAATATTAATAATAATAATAATACATTTTATTTATATAGCACCTTTCTCATGTTCAAGGCACTTCACATAGTTTCAGAAAGAATCAGCAGGTATATGTAACATTGGATACAAATGTTTCCTAAATAGAACACTAAAACAGATAGATACAGGATATATAAAGGCAATAAATAGAATAAAAGACAATAAACCAGAGTAAAATACTAAATGCAATACTAAAAGAAAAGCATTGACAATAACATAATTTGTGATTTAACGTACACACCAATTATAGTAAGCTTCTGGATAGAGACAAAGACTGAAAGAGGGGGTATAATGTCTGGTTAAGTTAAATGCCTTCCTGAACAGATGAGTCAGTTGATCTAATTACTTTAGGGAGGTCATTTCAAAGGCTGGGCACTATATAGCTGACGGCCGTGTCAACCATAGAGTGCAGGTTAGTGTGTGGCACAACAAGATTGCCAGAATCAGAGGACCACTTGCCAAAAATCCACATGGGACTGAACTTGAAATGCTCCAATGCCAAAACGCTGTCAATCTCAAAGAAGTCCAGCCACTTTGACAGTTCCTCCCATCATCTTGCAGCAGCCCAGCATCCTGGCCAGCCCACTGCACCATTTACTACTTAGAGATGCTGAGCTTCCCAGGAAATAGATAGATAGATAGATAGATAGATAGATAGATAGATAGATAGATAGATAGATAGATAGATAGATAGATAGATAGATAGATAGATAGATACTTTATTAATCCCAATGGGATTAATGATAAATGATGTTTTGAAGCATTTGTCCAATAAACTTCTAGCTTTACTGCGCTAAAAACAAAGCATATTCTGAAGTGCTATTGAAGTCCAATGAAGCTGCACTTCAATGGGTTTTAATGGATCCTGCTGCTACAGAATGTATGAGAACAAAAATCACATTAGACGACCTGCAAGAAATGATTGCTGATTCTGAATAAACTAGCCATGAAACTGAACAAGTTCTAGCACACTCTTTGTAATAGCAAGGTAAATACAACAATACATATTTGCCCATTTTTTTTCGTGTCATGTTAGAGGAGGCAAAGCTTCCCTTGTAGTCTTAGAGCAGTCACCTCTGCTGCAGGGGGCACTGGGTTTTGTTCTAATTGAATTTCTTAATGAGAATCAATATTGCATTAATGGTTTAAAAATGATTATATTTTAGTTAACCTCCTTGTTAAGATTCCAAACCTTAATTGTTTTAGTCTTAAATTTCTGAAACCACTATTTTTAACCACGTCCTCTTTTCTTAACCAGTTACCATTTAACAATCAAATGATGAACCAACAGTCCACTGTCTAACTTTGTCCCATTTATACCTGTGTGTGTGTGGTGTTCATCATTAAGTGTTTGTTTTAAAAAAATATTTGGAAGAGAAAAAAGTGAAGGATTTAGAATTACTAATAAGGCATCCACAAATCTTTTTGATGATGAAAGTAAAAATCTACTATAGAAAATTGTTTAATGTGGCAGAATGAAAGCACTAACTAGCCATGGAATAAATTCTGTTACAGGCAAGGATTAGCTTCTAATTAAGCAATGGAATTTGAACAAAATTATATCCACTGCAGCCCTCCAGGTTCCATTCTTGAGCACTTTTGACCTATTAATTGTTATAAACATGTTGTGAATCAGTTTGCACTTAGTCTTGCATAATTTGTTTTGTTACGTGTGTATGGCAATACTGAAGGGCAAACTGAAAAACCTATAAACTGAGTTATATAAAGACAGATAAGAACAAACGAGAGAGAGGAGAAACAGTGATTTCAAAGGAAACTTGTGGATTAGGAAAAGCTGAAACTACAATTTTGTAAGTCTTTTACAAAGTCGATTTAATGGGAAAAAAGCACAAAGGTAACACATGGGCACTGGGAGAGCATGACCAATCAAACTCGTGTCACTGGAACGCTGAAGCAACAGTGCTAACCAGTGCACTATTGCTTCTCCTTTGAAACACCCAGTCTTGAAGCTGTTGCGTTTCAAATTTAAACATTATTTGTTTTCCAACTGCACACCTGTCTCTCTGCTATATCTTATGCCTCTACGTGCACCAGAGCTAATCGGGTTTAAAATGTTAATCATGCTAGTACACCTTTGTCAGTTCTAATATTCATGTATAAAAATAACTTTGACATTACAGTCACAACTTGGTCTGTCACAAGCGACTTGAAACATTTTTTCTGGTTAATTAAATACATGCAAGCTTCACAAACAAATTTATGCTCATTAAAATGTCTATTTTCCGCTCCATCTTTTCATTCACAAATACTTTAGATTTTCTTGGCAAAATGTCAGTGCCAGACTGTATTTAGTTCATGAAAGAAGTTAACAACATTGATTATGAACCAAGAAGAGCAGTGGATTCACATTAACATAACTTACATAACTCGAGTTCATGATGGTCCGGAGTCTATCCCAGAAGTTTAGGCAGCAAAGAAAGAGTCAACAAAAACCTAAGAGTGTGAGTTCATGGGAGGGCCCACTCACACACACACACACACACACACAAACACACGCACACACACTCTCACAGAGAAGAATTTAGAATTTCCAAATAATCTAACAGACACTTCTTTGGGATATGATGATCAGTGATCTCCTCCCACAGTACAAAGACAAACTGTTAGGTAGACTGGCATCCTATTGCGGCCTCAATCCTCTCTGTATCTTAAGCTTTCTGTTCAGAGCAGAAAAAAACAGTTCAGTAAAAGGATTAGTGGAAATATTAAAAAAATAATTTCAGGGTGAATGATTGGACATGAAAGTATTAGAATGGAAGAAAACTTTTGACAAAAACATACTATTAAGCCCAGGTTAACTTGTCATTTCCTATTTACCTAATAGCCCCTTTCCAAAATCAATTTACTCATGTTCTCTGTTATAACTTCATGCCATTGTTTTCTTTCTCAACATATGTTATTCATTCATTTCTTTTACACCCCTAAATGGACGTTGACAGGCTTGTCACACATTCCTTGTACAATTCACCGACACAAGATTACACCTAAGCTTTTAGGACAACTGAACATTTACCATGAATATAGGCAACTCATTTAGGATCTCTTCAGACTGACTAAATGTCAAGAGTTATACCATGATTTTTTAAAGTACTTTTGTGCCCTACAACATTTTGTATTTACATTCACCATTAATCAGTGTCATGGGAGCAGTCAGATGCTAATGTAAAACCACAGCTGGCTCTACAGGGCATTTCTGGTTTGCCAAGGCACAGCCTAAAATCTTCATGATCATGCATGCCCGCTTTCCTCTCTAAAGCAGTAATCCGCCCCCAGCACACTCTTTTCGGTTTACACAAGCTTAAAAATGTTGAGCCTTGCTGTCACATTTGTGCAAAGCAAAGCATTTATGTATTACAGTGACTCTTAAGGTTTGGTTAGGGTATGAAATGTTCTGGAAAAGTGGATCTGTGCCTTGTTGGAGGCAAAAAAGTTATCATTAAAGAAAGCTGAACATGAATATAATCAGAAAGAAAGAGGGATACATGAAGAGTCTCGTACAAGAAATTGATAAAAAAAAAAAAAAACATGGATCACAAAAGGCTTTAATAAGAATATGGGATATGCACACACAATGCTATGGTATTGGAAGAAGGTCCTGTCCTTCTTAAACATCCCTGTTTCTCAAGTCACATGATGAGTTGCTAATTAGCTACCAGTATTTATTATTACCACTTAGCTACTGCATATGTGAATGGAGGTGCAGCTAAGAGCCAATCCTATACAAGCAAGTTGCTTAAAAGAAAATGAAAAATCTGACCCCTAGGATCATAAAACTGTATCAATGCTTCAGATGTACTAATAACAATCTGCACACTTTACAGATATGAATATATTATAAATACTAATTAAGTGCATGAGACTCATGACTGAAGGGTTATCACAAAGTGGACATATCACTCCCACTTACCAATGGAATCTCAAAAGTTTTCATTTAAAACAGTTTTCCAAAAGGCAAAGATCCAATTCCTGATGGCAAAACCGCAGAAAATGAAAATGACGAGAGATTAGAAATAACTTGTGTAAAGAGAAGACAAAGTTAAAGAATAGGGGAGCACCACCCTGGGTGAACCCCATATATTATTGGACAGCACCCAGCAAAATGTGGAGACATCTTTTCAGACAATAGTTCAAGTAAGAAGTGAAGTAGGATGGTGGCCATCTTGATTATATAGGTCATGGACAGGAAGGGGAGGGTCTAGGGGGGGCGGACAATTGAAGTGATGTCAGCACTGGAGTGGCGGTTACGCTTCCATTCAGCAGAGGGAGGAAGTGAGAATGCATTAAACCACAGAGCCAACCACTGGTTCAGGAGATTATTCCTTTACCTGAGACCTTTACCTGTCCCCCATGTGCATGCACATGACACTTGTAACATCAAAATATGCTTCAAACAGACTTTACATATCATATCCCACAATATAATTTGGAAATTTCTTTAAGGCAGGTGTCGATAAAATGGGTAGAAGGCAGAGGTGTTACCAGAACATCATGTGTGGGTGGGCATTTGGCTTGTCTGAGGGGGCAAAAAATATCCATCCATCCATCCATCCCCATTTTTGTAGGGGGGTCAAATAATAATAACAACATAGTTTTATATAACATATAAAAGCAAAAATTGTGGCATAAATCATAACCTATTGTTCAATAAAATTAACAGAGGCAATGGAACTTGTATTATTATTTTTTGTGAACAAATAAAGAACTACATCTACAAGGTAAATATCAATAAAGTCAAATGAATACAACATATGAGAGCAAGAACAGAAACGTGGCTTATGGTAGTCATGGGAAGCTATAGGACATCAGTTTCCAGTGTTTAACCTGGATATTATCTACAGGACCAGTCTGCGGTTACTCAGGGCATATTCTGAAATAAATTCATTCATGTCTGGATTTTCTGTGATGTTTTTCTCATGTGCCATAAAATGACTACATTTCTCTTCCTTGAATGCAGCATTGTTCGGCGGAGTGGAGTGAGAATGCGGTTCAAAGTAGAGAAAGAGCTTTCGCCTGCAGCTGAAGACACACCAATGATGAGTGCTGTGATGCAGACATGGCTCTGACATGCGGGATACTAGACGTGTGTTTGTGGAGCTGACACCGTCTTTTTCTAGAGCTTTTTTCCAATTATTGTAGCCGTGTTTGGTGAATATGTCCTCGCGGTCTGAATTGGAAACACTAAATTTGTGGCAGGCAGAGCAAAAGCTGCCATCACGGACAACAGAATATTCAAGCCATGGTCGAGACTGATACCAGCTTGCACTAAAACATCTGAGTGTCTTTCCGAATGCGCGCTTGGGATAATTAATTAAAATGGGCTGGGATGGGCTATCCATATTTAAGTCAGGCAGACCAGACTGTATATTTTGTTGAAGGCAGAGGTTTGGAGTACCCGACACGGGCGCAGAGCTGGAGGATTGTGTAGGCTTATCTACATCTTTTGGAGTTTCAGTTCCTGATGTGGGTGCGCTGTGCTAGCAGCGGTGTTGGGGTCAACCGTGGAGCCAGCAGCTTGCGGAGGGACAGAGGTTGAAGATGTTTGCTTTTTAATAAGCCACCTATGCATAGCCTTTGGTGTTACCAACCAGAAAATAAAAGAACAATGGAACGTATACACTGTTTTAATTAAAGAATGCGGTCAGTAAGTTCAAAACGTGCTGCCAAATGTGCGGCAAAGTGAACTGTGATCAGCACGGTGCCTGTCTAGTGAAGGAGACACTGACGGATACGCCCCAAATTCAAACAGGCCGATTGGAAAGCAACTCAGTTTTGAAAATCAAATGTTATTCTTCTCCGGAGTTTTCATTGGACAGACAGAGCATTTCGCAGGGGGGGCATGGCTTGTCCCTGGGGGGGCAGTGTCCACCCCAGCCCCCCCCCGTGGTCACGCCTCTGGTAGAAGGCCTAAACTTTAAAGACCACAAAATGAACTGAGGCTTGCACACTTCAGGCATTCAATCTCCTTACATCAAAGCATCAAATGCCAGCCATCTCTCTTGCTTTGCCAAGCATGCTAGCTGAACATCATTTTCCAGCCACCCATGAAAAGAAGAAATACAAGCCAGACTCTACTGCTATTTACAGAAACAGGCAGAGAAGACAGTGTCACCAGTAAAACACATATTGTAGTGTGGCTTACCAATTCATCCACTTGATGGATTTGAATGGTGTCTTACACTTCAAAACAATAATTTTTAGAGTGTTCATACATTTACAGATATGTTAGTTATGTGATTAATTTTGACATCTTTCATGAAAATAAGTGAACTTTTCTGAAAAAAAAAAGTCTTTTAAAAGAGATAATAGGGTCACTTTAATGTCATATTTCTTGGAAGCCAAAAATCAAAAGTATTCCTTAAAAAAATGAACCGATTTATTCATGACTTATGTGTGCCACAGATGCCCACAGATACATGTGTAGATTGCCAGTTATCTATTTCACTTGGTAAACCCAGACACCAAGACACTCCCCATTTTACCCTGAATACGTTTAAAGGTCTTGGGCTTGCAACCCAGGCTCTGCCTAGACTTTCAGTACCACAAAGATTTATGGAGTCTCTATTCTGTGGATCTGAAACCTGCTACAGAGTCACAGTGGGTTAGTTACATGACTGTTTTTTTACAGCTTGTGTGCTAGATGGAGCGACTTGTGGCAGTGTCTGCTGAAATGGTAAAGGAAGGAATTGATCGACATGTTGATTGCTGACTACAGAATGAAAGGTACAGTAAACATATAGCATGATTAACTAATGTTTTAGGGAGAAATTTCCCAGCACACACACACACACAATGTACAAAGCATTGCAGTGCCTGGAAGTTAGATTACAATGAACACAGAAGACTAGTAGCTTTAATTTCCATCTGAGAGTATAAACTAGCAGGGTCTGCAGAAATTAGGCCAAATAAAATGTACATCTTTAGGAGAATATTTCTCTGTACTACCATGACACAACTGCTCACTTTCTTTCCAGACTGAAAAAACTGTGTTTGTGATCTTAAAAGCTGGATATGTGCCACTGGTGTATCATTTTGATTTAATCATTTTAAGAGTCAGAGGATCAGTTTTAACAGTGAAAGCTGACCACTTTGAAGACGCTGGTTTTGACCACTCTCAACACTCTCATTTCCTCTGTCACTCACTCGGCCCCATCTTTGTGCTCTCATGACTGCCCTATTGATATTTCTAAGTATGAAGCTCCCTCTTTTAATCCTGTGTAAAGATAAAGAAAAATATAGCAATGGAGGTAATTTTAATTTGTACAGCTCAGCATATTAATTTACTATAACTGATACTTTTATTACCTTTTAAAATGATGATATATCACATAAAAATAAGCCTTGATTACAGCATTGCTTTACTTTACTCTCTTTCATGGTCTGTGAATATTTAGACCATTTTAGCAAAGTACCATACCGCAGCCAGAAAATGTAGGATGAATGTTATGTTACCTGGGGGAGGGTGTTGTGTTCAGATGTCATTGCACATTGATATGGCTTGTGGCATGACTGTTCATTCCTTTCATTATATTACAGATTGGAAATATGCATCATTCAGACAGGTATTCTGGGTGTTCAGCCTGAGAGTGTTGTAAGCCTGTGGCCTACAGCCAGACACTGAAGGGAGGAATGACCTCAGCTCTTGCTGGTTAGAAGTGTTTTCTTCTGTTTTATGGAATTTTCATTGCAGTAAGTTACGAAAAATCTGAGGTTATACATCTACAAGTGGCACTGTTTCTGTATTTCAGGTATACCAGGAATAATTCTTTTTGCATCCTAAAAATTCTTGTTTTTTTATATCTGTCATACGCAGCAAAGATGCTATTAAATAAAATACCTGTTTGTTATATTCCAAACTGTTTCCATTATTACATTATCATAGGTTCCCAGGTTCTAATAATATTTGTAAATGGAATAAAGCAGTTAGCAAATGCAAATAAAAACAAGGTATTAAATGTCAGAGTCAGTTACTTCCTAGAAATTGTCAAACAACATTAATAAAATGTTAGATAATGACAGCCACTCCTTCTAAGCTATTATTGTAAAATATAAATTTAATATAAATTTAATGACATGTTTTAACATGTTTCCTCCGGGTGCTCCGGTTTCCTCCCATAGTCCAAAGACATGCAGGTCAGGTGCATTGGTGATCCTAAATTGTCCCTAGTGTGTGCTTGGTGTGTGGCTGTGAGTATGTGTGTGTGCGTGCGCGCCCTGTGGTGGGCTGGCACCCTGCCTGGGGTTTGTTTCCTGCCTTGCGCCCTGTGTTGGCTGGGATTGGCTCCAGCAGACCCCCGTGACCCTGTAGTTAGGATATAGCTGGTTGGATAATGGATGGATGGATGTTTTAATATGAAAGCTCAAAGGTTAAAAATAATTCCCCTGCATAAGTTAGGTGAAGCATCCCATTAGCCTTACATTGCTTGAAATATTTTGTAAGAGAACAGACAGACCAGGATAAAGAGTTGGGGCACCACCCTGGTGACCCTGTATAACTGAAGTGTAATAAATACAAAAGAAAAACGCAATAATTATGGAAAATTCTTTCCAGATGCAAGTTCCCAATTGAACTGTCTCAAGAGGGTGGATCTTCTAGTCTTAAGTCTTTCTGGCAGTAAGAGGCAGGTCCAGGTGGATGAACACTGGAAGTGACGTCAGAGGTATTACAGTTGTCAGTCTGCAGAGGGAGGAAGAGAAAGGGCATTAGGAAACAGTGCCAACCTCTGGAACGACGGGGAATTACAATCACCAGAACCCTTAAGCTGTCCCCTATGCGCACACGTGTGACAACTTCCATGGATTTGCAGTTCATCACTCCCTGGTACATTTTATTCACTATTAAGGCAGGAGAAAACATTGGCACCCAACATCTGAAAAAAAATGAAATGGCTTAACAGTTTAGGAAACAAATGGCATCATGAATACTACAGTACAAAAAATGAGGAGTAACATTCCACTAATAGGGCTCATACAATTAACCTAAATTAATTCAAAATTATTTGTATGTTGAAGCAATCCGTAGAGTTCTTGTGAGAGTAGGTGTTACGAAGGGCTGCAGCAACTGTTAAGTCAGAGAGCTTAATCTTGTGAAACAGTGGTACTGACTAACATATCCATAGCCACAGGCAAATGATTATCTAGACACATCTATTTAAGTGGGAGGTGTAAGGAAAAAAACAGTGACAGAAGGGTCAAGAAGCAACAGACATGCCCAGTGGACAGTGGCATCCCTGGAGAAAATGAAGTTCTAGATTATCCATGATCCTTTGAAACTACTGCATCCAGTACATTATGACATTATGCCAAATATCCTCTACCTTCTGAGCATCCCAGAGTATCATACCTCACATGATGATGGCCTGAAAAATCATAAAATAAGATGGTCATGTGCTGTGTCTGCCAACATTATTTACCACATTTCCCAGTAATTCTGCAATCTAATTTCTGGGCCAGAAGAAGTACAGTAGTTTGATCAATATATCAGTAACAACAAAATCGACAACAGTATGTTGAGAAGAAAGAGAAAATAGGAAAGGGTCCAATAGTAAGACCTCCTAAAGATGACTGACACACTTTTAATAAAAAAGGAAATGAACAAACATTATTGCAGGATGAACACCTTAATGAGGAAGTCTAATAGAGGTGTGCAAGACTAGAAAGTGAGTTTTCAGCCTGGATTGGAAAACTGGGTGTTTGGCTGATTGTCTTTATTGTCTATAAATGAAAAATATGTTTTGTTCTATTCAGCAGTGCTAAACACAATTCTTGTATACACACTAAGTCACAGGGTAATCCATCTCGAAGAATTTACCATCAGTGTGTGCCCCTACTTACCTATTACTCTGTATATACTGTCATATTTTTTATCACTGATAAATCAAACTATTATGACCACTGCCATTTGAAATGAATGATGTAGACTATGAGTGTATACAGGAATGTATTTGGCACTCATGTTCAACGTATTGAATTTCCACAATATGGACAGTAAATACCTGAGTGACTTTTATAAGCCTTAAATCATTTTGGCCAGATGGCTGGGTCTGGCCATTTCTAAAACAGCCATAATGAGTACCTACCAAAAGTGGTCAAAGGAAGTAAAAACCATGAACTAGCGACAGGGTGTCTGTTGTCCTCTTGCATCAATGATTCTTGGTTGACCAAAGCTCTCCTGTCTGGTATGAACCAACAAAATGGCTACTGTGGCGCACATCACAGATAATTTTAATGATGGTTATGGAAATAATGTGTCATGACACACTGTTGCATTGAACTGTGTAGCATATGGGACTTTGTAGCCACAAACAAGTTTGAGTGCCCATGCTAACCTCAGCCCACCATTGAGAAAAGCGCTATATAAATGCAAAGAATTATTATTATTATTATTATTGAAAGTGCCTAGGGTGGACAAGCAAGTACTGGAGCTGGTGCTTAGATTGATGGAAGGGGATTGCTTAGTTATGTGGATGGCTGAGTATGTATTTACAAGGAGAAAAGAAGGTACCAGGATTAATTGTGGACAAACTAGTGGAGAGTGTTTGATGCTTTGGGTAATATTCTACTGAAATACCCTGAGTCTGGATATTCATGTGGACATTAATGTGATGTGTACCACCTACCTAAACATTGTTGTAGGCCAGGTACCCCCTTCATGACAACAGTATTTCCCAAAGGAAGTGGTATTTTTCAACAAGACAATGTGCAATACTACACTGGACAAATTGCTTTGGAATGGATTGAGGAACATGATGACGAGTTTAAGGTGTTGCCCTGACCTCCAAATCACTGAGATCTCAATCAAATCAAGCATCTGTGGGGAGGCGTTGGAGGAACACGCTCAATCAGCAGCTGCTCCACCTAAACCTATAGGCCTTACAGGATCTGCTGCTAATTTCCTGGTGCCAGATACCACAGGAAACCATTTGTGGTCTTGTCAGAGCGGTTTTGATGGTACACAGAGGAGAAACAGCATACTAAGCATGTGGTCATAATGCTTTGGCTCATCAGCATACTATAAAATAAAGTATCAGAAAACAATAGGACAATATAGCATACAGCTAAAAACCAAAAGTGAAACTTTCCAAAAGCTTCAAAATAAAGATATTTTCCATAAAAGCCACAGTGCTGTAGATACCCTGTGAAAAAAGGGAATTGGAATAGAGAACATTTTTTTTGTGTTGTGTTACGCAGCAGACAGCTAGTCACATCTGCAGCCTCTGTTTAAAATCAGGCTGATTCCCTTAAAATAGTCCTTATACATGGTCTCCCATCTCCGTCTTTCCCCATTGTCTCATCTGAAAAAACAAACTATCCTTTTCTCTGTAACTGTATGCATAGGTAGATGACAAGTCCAGTACACTAGAGTCTACTGAACAGAATAAACAAGCCACCATTAGATACCAGACATTAAAACGCAGCAAGAAAGGAACAATGAGAGAATGTGACTCGGGATGATAGCCTTCTTTCAATATGATGGATTCAATTTTGCATTCCCAAAAAGAAAGATGACAGCATCAAAGCTGCCTTGGAGCCCATAAGCTGCCTTGGAGCTGCCTTTAAGGACATAACAGAGCCCAGCCTGAATAAAAAAAGAGTAGCAGCCTGTGAAGACAGAGACGGCCACCCTGCATATGAAAGTGGTTCTCAGGCTTGGACCAGAAGTCACCCTAGGAATGAAGGAATTGAAAGTCTTCACTTGAAAATAACTGACTAAGCCTACAGTGGGAGGAAAAGGATCACTGGCAAAAAGAGTAAGAAAATGCAGAGACAAGAAATACAGAAGAGGTGAGAAGATGCGTGAAAGGTGTAAAAATGAAGATGCTACAGCACATGTTGAAAACCTGATTTTTTGCTTTGTTCTCTGCTCCTTTTGTTTTACATTTGCTATCTTTTTGTCCTGTTTGATTTGTTTAGAAATTTGGAGACATCTTGCTTTCTTGGCATTCTTCCTGGTGTGGAGATACTCCTGGGGCCACTCATCTTGTCACAACTGATGAAGACAGGTGAAAACAATACTTGTTTGCTTATATGTATGTACTGGCAGAAGAGATAAACATGCCAGGGTGTTGTGTTCAAGTGACAGATATATCTCTACCAATAACAGCTTTTAAATAACCAGCAGATTCTGAGTCCACAGATCTTTTTAAGTATTGATTTGACCATTAGACCACGTTTATCCTGTGTTGGAAGAGATATTATTTGTTGGATATAACAAAACAATCCCAGAATACAATTTAGTTACTTTTCCTGCTATTTTTAACCATTAATAAACAGATATTCAGGATTCTTGCACTTTGCAAAAAGATCTGTTAAACCAGGGATCTCAAACTCCAGTCCTGGAGGGCCGCAGTGGCTACAGGTTTTTATTCTAACTCTTTTCTTAATTAGTGATCTGTTTTTGCTCCAAACTAACTTCTTTTGAGTTAATTGTAATTGACTTGATCTTGAAGACTCAGACCCGTTAATTGTTTCTTTTCCCTTAATTAGCAGGCAAACCATAATGAGATACAAAATGAACTAAAACATGACCAGCAAAGTGTGACCACCATACAATATCTGAAAATAAAAAGGGTGGAGGTATCAGGAATGTTGGTTTGCTCAGGTCCCCAAAACATTTTAACAGTGCTCTTAGAAAAGTAAAGAAAAAATCAGCAATTTTGAAAATGTATGCTATTATACAATGAGAGCAGCAACAAGGCATGGAATTAAAGAACGAGTTTAACTAACAACAAGAATCGGTGCCTAATTAAGCAACTGGTTGGAGTGAAATTGGTTGGAATTTGAGGACCTGACTTAGTTGGTCTTCTGTTGGCTCACTCACTTTTCATGTCATTTCTGTTTAAGGAAAGAAATGAAGCAATTCAGAGGAACGATGAGGAAAGTCCGAGGAACAAATCTTAAAAAACAAGTCAATTAAAATTAATTCAAAAGAAGTTAATTAGCAGCAAAAACAGGTCATTAATTAAGAAAAGGGTTAGAATGAAAACCTGCAGCCACTGGGGCCCACCAGGACTGGAGTTTGAGATCCCTGTGTTAAAGTATACAACCTTATTTGTTTTCTCTTTAAACATTAATTGCACCATAAGAGCATTTCATTTACATTTACCCGAAACTGAGTTGGATATAGTCAAAGCTTAGTCTTATTTGTATTCCAGGAGTATAAATATACAGGCTAATGCAGTAAAGGTATATTAATCTAAATCTGGTAGATTTTAAAGTTAATCTCATGAATAATGGTTTTCTTTCTAATATATTTTGTCTTTGTTCATTTCTTTGTTTTAAACAAGTACAGAAGCAGTAAAAAAGTGGTTCTTAGTGTTTTATGAATAGTGAGGGTTGTCAATGAGCTGTAAGTGTGAATCACTGGGTTTATAACAAACAAGAGCTTTCAGTGGAAAGACAGACATGTTATGAGTGTGATGGAAGAGGCTTCAGAAGTGAAAAGAAGCAATTGATGACAGATAGTATCAGGCTTCTGAACCCTCTGAAGTAAAAGGTATCATTAACAGCCATCAGCCCATCATTTTCTAAGGTTGGGGTAAAGAAAGAGAAAATCAAATCCTGTCTACTGCAGCAAAAATGGCTGTGGCTCACCCCCGTATCAACTATCAGGACAAAATAAAATCTAAAAAGCTTGGCTTTAAAAAGAGGCCTTTTAAATTGTATTTGAAAAATAACAATTAATTAGTAACAATATAATGAAGACTTGAAAGACAGGGAATATGCTGGGAACTAGGACCCCCTATTTAACCCTTTGGACCTCATGAAACCTGAAAGTCACAATTGTGATAGTACCTGAAAATTAATCTTAAAAACATGTTACAGTGTTATATGTCACTTTATGTCCATTACTGGGTTTGCAATAGAATACTGTAACAACCAGCAGAGAGCTCTTCATAGGCAGTGCAGGAAGGTAGGGGTCTGCCAGCTCTTCAGAGGCAGGGTGGGGACAGATTGTTTGAGTGGCAGCAGCCTACCCAACAAAGATGGAAAGTTCATACTTTGACAGGTCTTGGGGTGGTTTGAGAAATTGGGTAGAGACATACTTAGGATGAAAATGAGTTTTATGGTAGTGGTCTCAGTGATGCTGAAGAGTGTGATGATGATTGCTAATACAACAATTCCAACACTGTTCATGGTGCAAGGGATCAGTGTGAGCCTAACCATATCTTTTTTCCAGGCTCCTAACATTGGGAAAGTGAATAAACAGTTTCATTAGGCTCTTTGAGTATCGCCTTGCTGTTGATAATTGTTCAATAAACCACCTCATTCTTAGAATAAAATATTATTCATTATGTGCCTCAATCCTTTCTTCTTGGTGCTCAATTCAATATACCTTAGAAAAATGTAACTGCTAGGGTGTTTCCTTTTATATTAGCCTGCTTTATCCTCAAAATGGAGTGCTTCTGCTTTCTGTGCTTTTAACTAGAGCTGGCCCACGGCATTCAATTACCTCCATCCGCATGATGAAATCAACATTTTGGTATTGTACACACTGTGTCTAAGTGTTATGAAAAAAGTGTCTTTTCTGTGTGTGATACTGGCCAGAACTACAAAGTGGCTTTTGTTTGCAGATTGTGTATCAGCATATGATGCAATTCAACTACTTAATATATCCTACCTGATAACATTCTCCATACCTAAGTTATTGAATATTCTACAGATGTTAGTGTTCAGCAAATATTGGACCAATTAATGGAACCGCTCCCTGTTGTGAACTGGAGCCATATTTTCATAATACCAATAGGTTTGGCTTGCATGACTCGTAGTTACAGTTCACCAGCAACTTGTAATGCTCACAGCTTCCCGTTTTACTTCAGCTCTTTCCATCATGTTACTTCAGGTTTTATTTTGGATTCTAGGGCTGAGACATAGGGTTTCACTTGATTTACAGTATTGAAGGAAGCATTCGGGACTGGTAGATAGATAGATAGATAGATAGATAGATAGATAGATAGATAGATAGATAGATAGATAGATAGATAGATAGATAGATAGATACTCCAGCAGCAGCATACTGATAAAAAAAAAAATGTAATTAAAGAGTGATAACAATGCAGGTATAACAGAGTGTAACTTTGTATAATGTTAACGTTTACCCCCCCCCCCCAGGTGGAATTGAAGAGTTGCATAGTGTGGGGGAGGAACGATCTCCTCATTCTGTCAGTGGAGCAGGACAGTGACAGCAGTCTGTCGCTGAAGTTGCTCCTCTGTCTGGAGATGCAGTGGATTCTCCATGATTGACAGGAGCCTGCTCAGCGCCCGTCGCTCCGCCACAGATGTCAAACTGTTCAGCTCCGTGCCTACAATAGAGCCTGCCTTCCTCACCAGTTTGTCCAGGTGTGAGATGTCCCTCTTCTTTATGCTGCCTCCCCAGCACACCACTGCGTAGAAGGGGGCGCTCGCCACAACTGTCTGATAGAACATCTGCAGCATCTTATTACAGATGTTGAAGGACGCCAGTCTTCTAAGGAAGTATAGCCGGCTCTGTCCTGTCTTGCACAGAGCATCAGTATTGGCAGTCCAGTCCAATTTATCATCCAGCTGCACTCCCAGGTATTTATAGGTTTGCACCCTCTGCACACAGTCACCTCTGATTATCACGGGGTCCATGAGGGGCCTGGTCCTCCTAAAATCCACCACCAGCTCCTTGGTTTTGCTGGTGTTCAGGTGTAGGTGGTTTGAGTCGCACCATTTAACAAAGTCCTTGATGAGGTTCCTATACTCCTCCTCCTGCCCACTCCTGATGCAGCCCACGATAGCAGTGTCGTCAGTAAACTTTTGCACGTGGCAGGACTCCGAGTTGTATTGGAAGTCCGATGTATATAGGCTGAATAGGACCGGAGAGAGCACAGTCCCCTGTGGCGCTCCCTATGCTGCTGACCACAATGTCAGACCTGCAGTTCCCGAGACGCACATACTAAGGTCTCACATACTGGTACACTTCTTTGACAGTGCCTTATGTGAATTTATTTCAAGGTATTCTTGTTTTTTTAAACTGACCTTCGGTTTCTTTACAACTTTCACTTTTAAATATTGTTTAAGATTATTAAATACTCAAAAGTAAACTGCACACAGAAACTGCATTCAACACCCAAAAGATATGGAGAATGGAGTGAATTTTGAGTGTTCTCCCTACGTGGACTTGCAGTGATAAACTAATAGGTCACTTCAGTTCTAAATGGCATGAATGAGAGTGGCTGTGAGAGTGTGACCTGTGATGACCTAGTACAACAATTTAAATGTAAACTGGTAGAATTTTGTATAATTCACATTGTTATGAGGATGATATAATATCTTGCTATTGTAGAAATGGCTATTTGGGTAATCCTAAATTATTATGGACTCTGTTGAAAAGCTAAGGATATTGAACAGCTAGCACTAAGACTTTCCTAAAAAAATGGGGTCATCTGTTTGCCTATGCCAATTTAATGGAAAGAAAGAGGTAATAGGAATGTAATATATACTAAATATTATACAATAAGGTTGTTTGGCTTTAAAAAAAATTCTGCCCTTTAAATATAGTTTGTGTTCACAGTCATCCTGTTTTTGCGTGTCTATGGATCTTTGCCAGTGATGTACTTTGAAGCGCTTGAATGTATTTATATTAAGGTATTGTAACATAATGTATTTATAGTTTAGCTGATTATTTAAAAATATTTTTGTTCCCTCTTTTCCTTTTGGATTTATACCAATAAATATTTATTGGTCCAGCATTTAACTTTCATAAATAAAATTTCCAATATATTTTTATAATCTGGACTCACCACCTTTTATTAAATGCAATTGGGCATATCAATATCACTCCGGGTGCCACAGGAGCTCAACAGAACTACGTACTAAAACTGTTGAGTCTGGTAAGAGGTTACACCACAGAAACAGAACAAAAATGTCAGGATGTATGGTAAAAAATAACACCATACAAGAAGAAATGTTGAAAGGTGTTACAATAAAGTATTAGACCTGGCTGTCACACTCTTATATTTCAACAGCTAGTATGGGTTTTGAAGTGGAAAATCTGCATTTTTTGGCCACACTACCACTTCATATCTTTTGTATGGAAGATAATACCTATATTTCTATGTAATAAATATTTGAAAACCAGTGGGCATGGAGTCATGTCCTGGTTTGGTCCCTGCTTTGTGTCATGTGTTGTCAGTACTAAACAGAGGAACAATGTATGTGAAATTAAATTTGCTGCAAAAATGTACAAAATAAATCGTGTTTCGCCTTTAGTAAAATTTGTGCCAGTCACACAAGAAGAAAGGCATTTTGTTCTGTTCTGCATTAATTCTGTAATTTGATATTTAAATAAAGATCTCTAGTGAAGAACAAGAAAACAACAGAAGTGTGCATATCCTCAGCTAGGATAAGGCTGTTGCTAAGTATAGGAGTGGTCTTTGACAATACCATCTTTCTGTCTACTGAATTTTCCTGTGGAGCGAACACAGTAATGTGCATGATGGTGTGATTTAGTGTGTCTTCATGTGGAAAATAGGCAGCATGTCACATAAAAAACATGCATAAAACAATTTGAAAAAGAGACGTATATTGAATTGATTTTACCAATTACATGTTTTACACAGCTTTAGTAAAGAACACAGATAAACACAGAAGTGTGAGGAAGAGGTTAGAAAGTAATATTCCTTGTTTTCCACACAAAAAAAACCCAAAACAATCTTTAGTGAGTGAAATCCTTGGAAAAACACATTTTAATATTAATTCTGCAAAACAGTATGTGATTCAAAACCTTGCTTGTTTCACTGATCACTGCTTGCAAGTATATTCCAGTAAACTAACGGAATTAAACTGATTCAGTAAGTGTATGAATGGGTGGATGTTATGTTTATTGTCACTGATTTGTCACATTGTCATTGTCACAGTGCTGAGCATACTGGCCATGCACAATATCATTATTAAAAATAAATGCAATTTATATCCATTTTACTCTGAATACAGTAATCCCTCCTCCATCGCGGGGGTTGTGTTCCAGAGCCACCCGCGAAATAAGAAAATCCGCGAAGTAGAAACCATATGTTTATATGGCTATTTTTATATTGTCATGCTTGGGTCACAGATTTGCGCAGAAACACAGGAGGTTGTAGAGAGACAGAAACGTTATTCAAACACTGCAAACAAACATTTGTCTCTTTTTCAAAAGTTTAAACCGTGCTCCATGACAAGACAGAGATGACAGTTCAGTCTCACAATTAAAAGAATGCAAACATATCTTCATCTTCAAAGGAGCAAACAAATCAATAGGTGCTGTTTGGCTTTTTAGTATGCGAAGCACCGCGGCACAAAGCTGTTGAAGGCGGCAGCTCACACCCCCTCCGTCAGGAGCAGAGAGAGAGAGAGAGAGAGAGAGAGAGAGAGAGTTAGAGAGAGATAGAGAGAGACAGATAAAAAAAATCAATACGTGCCCTTTGAGCTTTTAAGTATGCGAAGCACCGTGCAGCATGTCGCTTCACGAAGCAGCTGCACAGAAGGTAGCCAACGTGAAGATAATCTTTCAGCATTTTTAGACGAGCGTCCGTATCGTCTAGGTGTGCGAACAGCCCCCCTGCTCACACCCCCTACGTCAGGATCAGAGAAAGTCAGCGCAAGAGAGACAGAGAAAAGTACGTTGGGTAGCTTCTCAGCCATCTGCCAATAGCGTCCCTTGTATGAAATCAACTGGGCAAACCAACTGAGGAAGCATGTACCAGAAATTAAAAGACCCATTGTCCACAGAAATCCGCGAACCAGCAAAAAATCCGCGATATATATTTAAATATGCTTACATATAAAATCCGCGATAGAGTGAAGCCGTGAAAGGCGAAGCGCGATATAGCGAGGGATCACTGTACACCCATCCATCCATCCATTATCCAACCCGCTATATCCTAACTACAGGGTCATGGGGGTCTGCTGGAGCCAATCCCAGCCAAAACAGGGTACAAGGCAGGACACAAACCCCAGGCAGGGCACCAGCCCACCGCAGGGCACGCACACACACACCAAGGACAATTTAGAATCGCCAATGCACCTAACCTGCATGTCTTTGGACTGTGGGAGGAAACCAGAGCACTCAGAGGAAACCCACGCAGACACGGGGAGAACATGCAAACTCCATGCAGGGAGGACCCAGGAAGTGAACCCAGGTCTCCTAACTGTGAGGCAGCAGCACTACCCACTGCGCCACCATGCCGCCCTACTCTGAATACATTTCAATTTAATTTTTAAAATAAGATTTCTTTTATCTTGTTTTTTTAAAAATAAGTTTTGTAATCTTCACCAAAATACATATGTTACATATGAAATGCAATTTATATTGATTTTGCTAATTTATCTCACAAAACTAATTTCTAACAAAAAAAGCAAACACACACAAGATGAAGTAAAATGGCATACCAGCTCTTTGGTGGTTCTACAGAAAAGGAATATGCCATTTGTGAAATTAGACTGACTCATTTTGAAGGAAGCAGCTACCTATTTTGATATATACAGTATCTTGCTTTTAGCATTGCAGAGAATAAGAGTTAAGTTGACTGTTTAGCAATTTCACCTGAAGCATAAAATGAAGGATAAAAAGCAAATGTTTATGGAAAACAAAAGCCAGCCAAACAATTCCTAGAAGCATTGCAGCTGCTAATTTGGATACTGATTGTTTACTAGTTCTGTAATGTCTGACATTTTCTGTTTTTGTAATGTTTACAAAACAGTTTTGAAATAAACCTACATATCTTCATGTCTGTTACCTGCACTATACTGTTACTATAACCATCCATCCATCCATTATCCAACCCGCTGAATCCAAACACAGGGTCACGGGGGTCTGCCGGAGCCAATCCCAGCCAACACAGGGCACAAGGCAGGAACCAATCCCGGGCAGGGTGCCAACCCACCGCAGGACACACACAAACACACCCACACACCAAGCACACCCTAGGGCCAATTTAGAATCGCCAAACCACCTAACCTGCATGTCTTTGGACTGTGGGAGGAAACCAGAGCGCCCGGAGGAAACCCACGCAGACACGGGGAGAACATGCAAACTCCACGCAGGGAGGACCCAGGAAGCGAACCCGGGTCTCCTAACTGCGAGGCATAACCAACTGCTTCCATATTTTGCATAAATATTTCATTGTATAAAAATTCACTTTTAATTTCTCCTTAATCTAACTTTCTGTATGATCCCTGTTATTCAGGGTATTATTTTCCTGTGTGCACATGTTTTTTGTTAGTTAATTGAAAGCTGAGGACTATGGGATATTGAATGGAGAGTCCCAAGTCTACTTTATATTTTATTTATTGTGAGTTGTGCCCAACAATCAAGAAGCTACCAGACACCAGCACAGCAAAGGGTAGAATGAGTACCTCCAAATGGGCGCCTTGGGGCAAGAAGATTCTTATCTGCATAGTGTCCTGCAAGTTCAATTGTACAGGAATGAAGGCGTGAAGAGGGCAAGAGAGATATAAGGTTGCAGATGTTATGGTAAAAGTCATGTTGTGTTGCTTATGATCAACAAACTCTTTAAACATTGGATGAAACTATGCAGAATTTGATTTAAGCATGTTAAACACTGGGCTGCTGTCATCAGTTTTAAAATTGTTTAGGAACCACAACTAGTATGACTCAACTGGTAAATACAGGGGTAAGAAACATGGATGGAGAGGAGATGTCCAAGGGAAAGCAAAACAATTGACTTGCACTGCCCAGCATTTTTCTGGCCAAGTGTAGTTGCTGGATAATAAACTACAGTAGACAACAAACCGGCAACATTGGCTTCTGTTGTTGTTACACTAAAATTGGGCTAATCTTTCAGACATCAGCCACTGTAAGACAACAAGATGATTTTTCAGTTTAGATTAGGCTGAAATGTTCAATAAAAGGAAAAGAGGCCGCATGAGAATTTGAATGAAAGTTAAAATTATCTAAAAAAAACTAATCTGGAGTATTTAATAATATTTTCATTTTTATCTTCCAAGGGACTTTTCCAGCATTGTTCTATTTGCTGTTTACTTTGCTGTGCCAGCCAAAACCAGCAATGCATTGAACAATCTGTACAATATTAGTATGGAATACATATATATACATCATTATTATTGGGGCTTCAATAAAGCAGGCTTTAGGAATTTTTCTCTAAATACTACCAACACCTCATCTGCCCAACTGGGAGTGCTAATACTGTGCTTCAACCTCAATAAAGTGGCTTTCTGCCCTTACCGTCCCCAACCTTAGTCAGTCTGATCACCGGTCAGTACTTATGCTGCCAACTTACAAGCAGAAACTAATAACATTAAGAACCAACAAGAAAAGTGGTCCAGTGTTGGACTAAAGAGGCAAAAATACATTACTACTTTCATAGTTTAAACAGGGACCTGTCTATTGATCCCTCGTCACATCTGGATGAGTATGCTAATATTGTAACAGAATTCATCAAAAAGTATGTGGACGACCTGGTGATTATGAAAGCAATCTGTATATTTCTTATTAAGAGATTGTGGATCATTGGTGACACAAGGAACAAAATACTCGCAGATATGCATTTCAGTACAGCAAAATGGAAACATACACCACATTTAGATGTAATCTCTGAAAAACAAATAAAGTGACTAGTTGTCAATACAAGGATAAACCAAAAAACTGAGTTTAACAAAGTAACGATTCATTGGCAGGACTTATAGATGCTTACATGTTACAAAGAAAAGCAAAATCCAGTTTTATTTAAATATTAGCAGCCCAACACTCGATTGTACAGAACGCCACATGATTCATCCTTGCATGACGTAAGGGTAAGTTTCAAATGATTTAATGCCTATAAGGTGCCCAGTCCAGATGGAATTTCCGGATATGTTTTACAAACCTGTGCTAACCAATTAGTTGATATCTTCAGTGACATCTTTACCATTTCGTTGAGAGAATCTGTGGTTCATGCTTGCTTTAAAAGAAAAATTGTGCCTGTGCCTAAGAAAAAAAAACAAACTGTTTGAAACACTACAGAGCATTGGTGTCTCTGAAATAGCAGTGATCGAGATGAAGTGCTTTGAGAGACTGGTGCTGTGACAAATTGAACAAAATATATCAGATTGTCTTGATCATCTCCAGTTAGCATATTGCCTGACAGACTGACAGAAGATGCCTTTTCCCTTGCATTTCATACCATCGTGGCACATCAAGAAAATAAAGAATGCTATGCTAAATTTCTGTTTTTAGATTACTGCTCAGCATTTAATAGTTTAGTACCAACAAAGCTGACCACCAAACTCTTTAAACTTGGGGCTTAGTGTAACCCTCTCTAACTGGATATTGGACCTTCTTTCTGGCAAAACTCAGCATGTGTGCATTGGGAGAATCACATCCTTCATGGTTACTCTTAACATAGGCATTGTACACAGCAGTATGCTAAGTCATCTTCTGTACTCTTTGTACATCTCTGATTGTGTGGTAAGACACAGGTACAACTCCATCTTTAAACTTGTTTATAAAGCCACCATCACTGGCCTGATTACCAAAATGAGGAGACAGCGCCTTACACAGAAGAGGTTTACCTGCTGAAGAAATGGTGCCAGGAAAACAATCTCACTATTAATGCCTATAAAACCAAGCATGCAGACCACAATCACATTTACAGTACAAAGGAGGGAATACTGTTAAGAGGTTAAGCTGCTTTGAAAATGAGAATGAGGCCATTTAGTATTGATAAGAAGCCAGGAAATCACCGGGAGGGCTAGTCACAGTAGCTCACTGCTGGCACAGGTGAGACTCTACTGATCAGAAAGAAGGGGACACCTGGGGGCCAACCAGTGGCTTTAGCTTAGTGTACATGAAGATTAAATGGGTTTTAAACAACAAGACTGCCAAATTAAATGCCACCTCCAAATCACTAGGTGACCATTTAATATGTCACTGCACCATTTGTAAGTAAAATTTATGTACTAAATTCCGGTCTTTCAGGATTACACTGGGGCTCTGTCCTGGGCTCTTTCCTATTTTATATCATTGATTGTTTTCTTTTCTTGGAATAATTGCTTTAGCTTGTTTGTGTTTGAGTTTAATGCTAAGTTGTCTTCCTTGTTGTTGAAAATTTTGTAATAGCATTTCCCTTATTTCTTAATTGTTACGTATTGCCTTATTGTTTCTTATTTTCACATTTGGATGATTAACCCAAGGGGTGAGACCCCTTAATTTTGCATGTGTGCAGTTAACAGAGGCTGCACTATTAAATGACTCCAACTCTTCTTTCTCTTTCATCTGTGGCCAACCTTTTCTCAGTATGCTCTTTTTAAAGTGAGTTTTGAAATATATTCTTCTATAGTTCTAAATGACTAACAGAGTTTTGTTTTTAGGATTTGAACTCCTTTTCATGCAGGGGTACTTCCGGTTGTTAGTGATTTTTAAAAAATATTGGCGAAGACTTTGAGAATTCAGGGTTGTACTTTTTATTCTGGGATTTTGCCCATTTGGTATCACTACAATCATTGTGTGTCTGCTTTTTAAACAGTTAAGTCTTTAATCTATTTATTTTGAGCTTTCATGGACAGGATAGAAATGAGTACATTAGAGGGTCAGCTCAAATTGGATGGTTGGGAGACAAAGTCAGAGAGGCGAGATTGCGTTGGTTTGGACATGTGCAGAGGAGAGATGCTGAGTATATTGGGAGAAGGATGTTAAGGATAGAGCTGCCAGGTAAGAGAAAAAGAGGAAAGCCTAAGCGAAGGTTTATGGATGTGGTGAGAGAGGACATGCAGGTGATGGGTGTAACAGAACAAGATACAGATGACAGAAAGATATGGAAGAAGATGATCCACTGTGGCAACCCCTAATGGGAGCAGCCAAATGAAGAAGAAGAGGAAGAAGTAGAAGAAGAATTGTTTTGCTTAAAAAGGTGTGTTTTTCCCTTATTCTTCCTGGTATTTCAATGGCAACTGTTTGTTCAGTTTATTTTGAACTTCAGCCTTTATTTAATTACTATTTTCTGTAGGCACTTTTGTGCTTAGTTTAGTAATTTCTTGTACTTACATGCATGTAACTAATCTCTAAATCTGTACAGTAAAGGGTTGTTGAAGGATTTCCCTAACTGTAATCATAACATGATCTTTAAAGTCAGCTTGATAAAATTGACTTTGATAGGACTCTGTGAAGGAGAGCTGGGATGAAGGCTCACTGGCATAAAGGAGAGTCTGCGCTAATGAGAGAGAGAAGAAGAAGAGAGGGGGCATGATAGAAGGCAAGAAAAGGAGTATCTGGGGGTACTCTACAAGTAAATAAATTACTCATTCATTCTGTGAATAAATAGGGATCAAGCCTGTGTAGACGAAAAGGACTAAATTTAATTTATTTATTGTTTCCGTTGATACCTTGCAATTTATATTTTTAAAGACTTCTAGTAAAATACTATCCTGGGGAAAATACCTATAAAATGAGGACATTTCAGGTATATCTCTTTCAATCTTTGGTTTTAATGTGAAAAAGGAAGCTAGTATTCTATTGTGGTCTTGTCAGAGTTCCGAGATAACTTGCTTCACCCAACTGCCTGCTCATAAAGACCAAACCAAAATCCCACAGTTGTAAAAAATGTAAATAAATAAATAAGACACACAGACACAAAAATCGCAGGTACATGAAAAATAAGCAAAGAAAACACTGTATAAAAAGACCACAAAAAAAAAAAAAAAACAGCTAAAGCATCTGTGGATGTTGCCCTTTTGAAACGTTTTTTATGGCTGCAGGCCATATTGTTTATGGCAGAGTTCCTCATCCTCTGTGTTACAGGTTTCCACCTATAGGCTGGAAGTTGCTATTGTTTATATGGTAGTGAAGTGGTAGTGGGTCACACTGGGTTGTGAAATGGATCACAGCAGTTCAGCTATGGGGAGGAGGTGATTTGCCAAGACACTTACATGGAAACAAGTGGATCACAACTCCAGAAAGGCCAAGTAATACTGGTTTATGGTCGCTATGTGTATAGCCCATTATATGACAGTGACCACATGGAGTAGTGAGTCGTCTTCTCCTACCTTCAAACGATGGGGCTGTTCTGATTAACATTATCTGAGAAATGGATACAATTCTTATAATAAATGGAGTTTCTTTTGGGCTTATCTTGAGCAATAAAAATCATCTAGATGTTGTTCTGGGGGTTTTATGTTCAGGGAATTCAATTCTGTGGTCATTTTCTTGATTGTTAAGGAGCTGCGTTTTATTCAGCATCTTTTATGATACAATTTTGTATGGTTGCTGCTACAGTGCATCCGAAAAGTATTCACAGCGCATCACTTTCTCCACCTTTTGTTATGTTACAGCCTTATTCCAAAATGGATTAAATTCATTTTTTTTCCTCAAAATTCTACACACAACACCCCATAATGACAACGTGAAAAAAGTTTAATTGAGTTTTTTGTAAATTTATTAAAAATAAAAAAATTGAGAAAACACATGTACATAAGTATTCACAGCCTTTGCCACGAAGCTCAAAACTGAGCTCAGGTGCATCCTGTTTCTCCTGATCATCCTTGAGATGTTTCTGCAGCTTAATTGGAGTCCACCTATGGTAAATTCAGTTGATTGGACATGATTTGGAAAGGCACACACCTGTCTATATAAGGTCCCACAGTTGACAGTTCATGTCAGAGCAGAAACCAAGCATGAAGTCAAACGAATTGTCTGTAGACCTCCGAGACAGGATTGTCTCGAGGCACAAATCTGGGGAAGGCTACAGAAAAATTTCTGCTGCTTTGAAGGTCCCAATGAGCACAGTGGAATCCATCATCCGTAAGTGGAAGAAGTTCAAAACCACCGTGACTCTTTCTAGAGCTGGCCGGCCAACTAAACTGAGCGATCGGGAGAGAAGGGCCTTAGTCAGGGAGGTGACCAAGAACCCGATGGTCACTCTGTCAGAACTCCAGAGGTCCTCTGTGGAGAGAGGAGAACCTTCCAGAAGGACAACCATCTCTGCAGCAATCCACCAATCAGGCCTGTATAGTAGAGTGGCCAGATGGAAGCCACTTCTTAGTAAAAGGCACATGGCAGCCCGCCTGGAGTTTGCCAAAAGGCACCTGAAGGACTCTCAGACCATGAGAGAGAAAAGATTGAACTCTTTGGTGTGAATGCCAGGCGTCACGTTTGGAGGAAACCAGGCACCGCTCATCACCAGGCCAATACCATCCCTACAGTGAAGCATGGTGGTGGCAGCATCATGCTGTGGGGATGTTTTTCAGTGGCAGGAACTGGGAGACTAGTCAGGATAAAGGGAAAGATGACTGCAGCAATGTACAGAGACATCCTGGATGAAAACCTGCTCCAGAGCGCTCTTGACCTCAGACTGGGGCAACGGTTCATCTTTCAGCAGGACAACAACCCTAAGCACACAGCCAAGATATCAAAGGAGTGGCTTCAGCACAACTCTGTGAATGTCCTTGAGTGGCCCAGCCAGAGCCCAGACTTGAATCCGATTGAACATCTCTGGAGAGATCTTAAAATGGCTGTGCACCGACGCTTCTCATCCAACCTGATGTAGCTTGAGAGGTGCTGCAAAGAGGAATGGGCGAAACTGGCCAAGGATGGGTGTGCCAAGCTTGTGGCATCATATTCAAAAAGACTTGAGGCTGTAATTGCTGCAAAAGGTGCATCGACAAAGTATTGAGCAAAGGCTGTGAATACTTATGTACATGTGATTTCTCAGTTTTTTTATTTTAATAAATTTGCAAAAACCTCAAGTAAACTTTTTTCACGTTGTCATTATGGGGTGTTGTGTGTAGAATTCTGAGGAAAAAAATTAATTTAATCCATTTTGGAATAAGGCTGTAACATAACAAAATGTGGAAAAAGTGATGCGCTGTGAATACTTTCTGGATGCACTGTATTTTGTGGATTTCATTGTCATGATGTGGTTCTTGGTTGCTAGGGATGTGGCCTCTGGGGTCATGACATCAGGCTTCAGTTGGTGAACAGTTAAAATGTAGTCTTTGCCATGCTCTGGTGGAACTTTGGCAATACCGATTGGCCTATGGTTGCTTAAATTCTTAAATTTTAAGTAAGTGGAGTCTAATGCGTAGCCTGCATTTCCCTCCTAGGGTTTTCTCAGGCAGTTTTCCCTTTACCTTTAACAGGGCAAATTTTATGAGTGTGTGGTGAAGGGTACTTTACTGTTATTACTGTTGTTATCATTGTCTTCTCTAGACTGTTTATCAGAAACCTGTTGGTAACTTGATTTTCCATTGCTCATTTATGTTATTAAAACCTCACTGAGTAAACAATAACACAAGAAAAAGAAATAAATGTTCATCTTGATGGTCATTTTGAATCTAAACCTTGACAAGACTTTTAATTACTGGTTTTATAAACAATCTTTGATTTTTGACTTTAACTTTTATTCTGTAAATTGGCCTAAATGAACATCTCATTTTCTTTCTTTCTTTTAAGGAACTATGCAATGTTCACTTTGACTTCTCTGTTTTGTTTTTATTTGTTTGTCGTTTTTATTGTTTTGGCTTTGTCTATCAGTTTCATCTAATTTCTTTGGTGCCTGACCTAGCCTTCTTGTTCTTTTTAAATACTCCATTCTACTCTATTCCTGTTGTGTTTTTAAATGCATTTTAAATAGACTTAGTCAATAACTTGCTATTCTGGTGTTCAAAACACCTTCAAAGGGCACATGTCCTAAGTGCATGCCAGTTCCTCACAATGTGTTTTAGCAGGAGGATGACATCTGTAGGCAGCAGCGAACATTAAAAATAATCAGTGTGTCACTTTTTGAAACTTCTAGTTTGACAGTCATTGGTTTATTGTGCCAAAACAATATTAGCTTAAAGTTACAAAAATGTGTTACCATGATCTCCTGACATTTAAGGATACGATCACCAATGAACTGCATTGAGGTCCTCTATAACATTTCATCCTTCAAGGTCTTCTGCTTTCTATGACAGCATCTGGGCAAGACAACAGCTGGTGCATCAAGAAAGTTCTCATCTAACAAAGGCAGATAAGGAAGCATCCTAACCACTAAATCAAATATTCAATGGAGGTCTCCTGGTAAGGACTGACATGGATTTTGCTCTGAAAAAAATTGTATAAGCTAAGTATAAAGCAATTACTTGGGGAAAAGAGTGACAAATGTGTGTGTATAAATAACATTGTTACTATATAAAATTTAACGTTTACCAGATCTCTGCTTAGATTCTCACCCTTGGTGGAAGCTCCTTTTCACTTCTTCTATGAGCTCCAGTTAGTGCTGAAAGAATATGCCCATTTTATTTTTTTCCCCTGTTTGATAAAAAAGAGCACAAAAACAGAAAAGGTTTAGGATAGCCACCCTATATACTTGAAAATGTGGTCAAAGCAAAGAAAGTACATCTTTACACACTGGAGTCCAATACAGAACTGAGAAAACAGTTACAAAATGGCAGTTATATAGGTGAACTAGAGGAAATGATGTCAGAATGGCTGGAACCAGAAGTGACATCCTTAGACTCAGGCAGGATTTCCTTCAGCTGGTCAGCAGAGAAAAGGAAAAAAGGGTTAATGAACACCACCATCCCCTGGTACGGCATGTAACTGCAATCATTCAAGCCCTTTAGCTGACTCCCATGCATACGTATGTGACACCCCCCAAGGTAGCTTTGTTATAGTTTCCTTGCATTTCTTTCTGCCTCTTTGATGTTCTCTTGCTTGGATAGAAGATACAGTAGAATACTAACTTGAATTTTTCGATCAATATGCACAACACTGAAGCACCATTATAAATAAGAATGTATTAAAATACATAACTTCAGTTAACATAAATCAGCTTACCTGATGTACTCCTTACTTATGTTTTCATACAACTTGTTTTATTATTCCATATGGGAAAAAAAACAACCACAAATACATTAATTAATTGTGGAAGTCTTGTAAGTCAGAGTAGCATCAGGGAATGTTGCAGACTTGGAATGTGAGTTATATATTTTACACAAATTATTGCTTCCTACCATTCACTCATGAGTTAACTTACTTTTCTTTATAAAATAACTAGCCATCCCCCACGGCTTCGCCCGCGCATTAGTGAAACAGGACAGTGAGGAAGGCCCCACCCAGCTCTCTACTCCTGACGTCACTCTTCCCCCTCCCCTCGGCCCACAGCCTCTGTCTCAGATTAGCACGAATATATCACCCCTGCAAGTGAACTACAGTATTATTCTTAGCACAATGAGATAAGTCGCAAAATCAACCGGAGTGTTCAAGCAAATTATAGAAAAAAAAGATCTAAATCCATTAAGTTGGTCTCTCATTCGCTAACTAAGCGAAGTTAAGGTTACGCCCCGAGGCAGACACGTGAGTGAGGCGGGCCACCCCGACCACCCCCCCCCCCCTTCCCCCCAGCAGCCCGATGACTCTCTCTTGGATTTGCTCTAATAAATCGGTACTGCAAACAAACTATGATACTTAGCACAATGAGAAAGTTGCAAAATCAACGGAATGTTCAAGAAAATTATAGAAAAAAATCTGACCTAAATCTGTTAAGCAAATCTCTTGTGAAAAGCGGATAGACATACAAATGGGTCTAAAAAACTATAAGAAATTTCCCATTTGGACCACGAAATTTTTAAAACCATTTCTTAGCGAGCACCTATGGGCCAAGGGTAACCTACATTCCAAATTTCAATTCCCAAGTTCTCATTGTTCAGGAGATTTCGTGATGAGTGAGTCAGTGGTATTTGGCTTTTATATATATAGACTAGCAAAATACCCGCGCTTCGCTTTAGTGTGTTAAAGAGGTTATGAAAAAGAAAAGGAAACACTTTAAAAACTTTAAAAATAACGTAACATGATTGTCAATGTAATTGTGTTGTCATTGTTATGAGTGTTGCTGTCACATATATATATATATACACACACACACATAAACATATATATACATATACATATATACATATATATACATATCTACATATTCACATATCTACATATATACATATATATATACATATACACATCCACATATATATACATATATATATATACACATATCAACATATATATATATATATACACATACATATTACCCACATACATACACATCCACATATATACATATATATATATATACACATATCAACATATATATATACACATACATATTACACACATACATACACACACACATATACATATATACATATACACATACATACATACACATACACATATATATATATACACACATACATACATACATACACACATATATATACATATATTTACATATCTACATATCCATCCATCCATTTTCCAACCCGCTGAATCCGAACACAGGGTCACGGGGGTCTGCTGGAGCCAATCCCAGCCAACACAGGGCACAAGGCAGGGAACCAATCCAGGGCAGGGTGCCAACCCACCGCAGATATCTACATATATATACACATATATATACATATCTACATATATATATACACATATATATATATACATATCTACATATATATATATATATATATATATATATATATATATATATATATATATATATATATATATATATATATATATATATATATATATACACACACACACATATATATATATATATATATATAGCTGATTACCCAGTGGCTTCGCTCACTGAGTGCAAGAGAAAAAAATAAAATGTAGTATGTATAAAATAAGTTTGTTAATTGCCAAATTTATTTTTCCACAAATAAAGAGCACTTACAATAACCTAGAAATCAATATAAACAACATTAACATCATTATCATATGAGAATATGAAGTAATATATAAGAAGCACATTGCATATAAATATAAATTATTAAACAGTAAAATCTTCTTCTATAATACGCTACCGTGGCTATTCGTTTGTCTGTCCAGGATTTTAAATCACCTGTAGCTCATAAACCGTTTCACCTATTGACTTGAAATTTGGTACACATATACTACATCACGTGTACTATTCGCTTTCGGGGTGATGATTTTATTACTCTTTTTATCTTTATTTTATTTTATTGTAGAATCAACTCACAGCTGCGCGCACCAGTGCGGCCGTGGCGGATGCGTACGGGTGCCGTTTTCATTCCCTACCACCCTCGCTAATCATTCTTGAGGCAGATTGAAGACTTAAGAGCCAGCTTAACTGAAAAATTAAAGAAAACATACTAAGTTATCGCAACACAAAAACTAACTTAATCAGTTTTAACGGGAAAAGATGCTGACGAAAGAAGAGAAGCAGCGGGACGCTAGGGTGAAGAGCTGCTCATTAAGCAGCAAGCGCATCAACCTCTGAGCAAACGAATGGTAAACGTACAGAGAAAGAGGATAAATAACATGAATGCTAATGTCAAGTGTATTCACTCCACGTTATCGTGCAGTGCGCTATTACTGGTATTTTGATAAAATAATTTGAACAACATATAAGAAGCGTATAAATTATTAAACAGTAAAACATTAACATTTTAAGAAGTAAAGATACATTGAGTACTACTGCAGTGCTTTCGGGTATAGTACATTTTTTGTTTGCCCATTACATGCATAAATGTATACATTTTTTGGTGTCCCTACCCGAGAACACGCGACATGACCCGGCAGTTAAAAGTTTCTCGCTCCAGCAATTTACACCTCGTGTCTTCTCATTAAACTTGTATCTCGCGAATATGGTATTGCAAATGGCAGCGGAAGCGTTTCTATAAACTCAATTTAAACTTACGGTTTACACCGTGCTTTGAAGATGCATAGTACGCGACACGTGTTTGCCGTAATTGTGGGCTCATCAGGTGTACACACTCACTGCACTCCCTTACGGGAATCGAACCTCGGACGTCAGCGCTAGAGGCGAAGCCCCTAACGTTGTGCGTGTGGTTCGTTCATTTGACAGCATGTAGATCAGGGTAATTACATTGCAGGCATTTGTAGTCTGATTCACAATCTGATTGTATGGGTGGTTACCTACCAGGTAACGCTTGTGGTTGGTCAGCAAGTCGGCTAACTTCTGCCACGGTGCCCTCTTTCAGTTGCGAGAAGCAGATCATAGAATGGTTGAAATAGTTTAATATATATAGCAAAATCCCCGCGCTTCGCAGGGGCGAATATGGTATTGCAAACGGCAGCGGGAGCGTTTCTATAAACTTAATTTAAAGTTACGGTTTATACCGTGCTTTGTTTCATATTCTTTTCCTACCTTATCAATTGTGTAATGTGTTTTTTGAACAGGTTTGATTCATCGAAGTGATCACTCCTGCTGCGTTCAGTCACTTCACGTGAGCTGCTCTCTTGTGTGATGTTGCGATGTCCACAGGTTTATTTAATGTTAGCTAAGACCCTGCAGTTAAAAGTTTCTCGCTACAGCAATTTTAACTCTGTTACAAAGTGATCCATATTCTCGTTTATACCTCGTGTCTTCTCATTAAACTTGTATCTCGCGAATATGGCATTGCAAACGGTAGCGGGAGCGTTTGTTTAAAGGTAATTTAAACTTACGGTTTACACCGTGCCCGGCAGTTAAAAGTTTCTCGCTACAGCAATTTTAACTCTGTTACAAAGTGATCCAAATTCTCGTTTATACCTCGTGTCTTCTCATTAAACTTGTATCTCGCGAATATGGCATTGCAAACGGTAGCGGGAGCGTTTGTATAAAGGTAATTTAAACTTACGGTTTACACCGTACCCGGCAGTTAAAAGTTTCTCGCTACAGCAATTTTAACTCTGTTACAAAGTGATCCAAACTCTCATTTATACCTCGTGTCTTCTCATTAAACTTGTATCTCGCGAATACGGCATTGCAAACGGCAGGGGGAGCATTTCTATAAAGTTAATTTAAGGTTACGGTTTACACCGTGCTTTTTTATACCTCGTGTCTTCTCATTAAAGTTGTATCTCGTGAATATGGTATTGCAAACAGCAGCGGGAGCGTTTCTATAAACTTAATTTAAACTTACGGTTTACACTGTGCTTTTTTATACCTCGTGTCATATGAAGATGCTTGTATGCATCACTCGCTCGCTTCTTACTGTTTCGCTGCCTTGTCAATTGTGTAATGAATGTTTTCTTCAGCGCTCTTTGGGGCTCCTCCTTCTTTTCTACGTACTGAGTTCACAGTCAGTTCACGTGCTTATGTGGGAGGCGTGATGACGCGACACGCAACTCCGCCTCTCACGGCCATCGAGCTGCACTCCATTCCAGTATATGGACAAAAAAGAGGTTCCAGTTATGACCATTACGCGTAGAATTTCGAAATGAAACCTGCCTAACTTTTGTAAGTAAGCTGTAAGGAATGAGCCTGCCAAATTTCAGCCTTCCACCTACACGGGAAGTTGGAGAATTAGTGATGAGTGAGTGAGTCAGTCAGTCAGTCAGTTAGTGAGTGAGTGAGTCAGTGAGGGCTTTGCCTTTTATTAGTATAGATTATCATTTGTGACCTCAGAAGAACAAAATAAGGAATGAAATAATCTATTGTATACTGGCTTGAATGATTACAATAAAAACAGGGACATTTTACTTCTAATTTCAATTAAAAAAAAATCAAACCATGAAAACAGGTGAGGAGCTTTTGTTACACAGGGTTGTAAATAAATCCTAAGGCCTTTTTAAAGTCTTAAATAAGTTATTGATGCTTGGCCAAGCTGCATGACTCCAACTCAAAGTTATTTGTAACTTTGTTGTTTCTTATTGGTTTCTCACTGAGCTAATAAAGAAGTAGCCTTTGCCTACAGAAATTTCAGGGACTCGTAATGATGCAAAGTGGTTTTCTTGGACTAAAAAAGGTTTTAATCAATTCAAGTTAAAAAGCTAATTAAATATCAAGAAGCTTTTACACACAAGCAAACACATGCATTTCCTGAAACAAATTAATGAACTGAACTTGAAGCAAAATCAATGCCACAGAGAAGGCATGGAAGCTGAGTTACTCATTTAACAGGTTCATTGTCGAAGCCAGCAGTAAAGCTCCTTCTCAAATCTTTATCTCTAAATGCTGTTGGCTTAAAAAGATCAAAATATCATACAATCTCCCCAGATTAGCATGAGATTGTTTGATCAAATATGTTTTATTAGCATCTGTATTGTTTGCTCTCTCTTGCCGTTTTAGGCAAAGCCATATTTTGCCTCTTCCCTTATTTTGTCATTTTTGTTATTTTTGATCTTTTGAAATAAATATCTTTGTTTATAAAAATTTCTCAATTCCAGAAGTTTTATGCTTCCTCTCCCTTGTGGGGACTTTTGATATACCTACATTTTTGACATTTAAGGAAGTTTTCAATTTTAAAAGCCAGGATAGGCCAAAGCCTGCCAATACAGTTTGGGATCAGGCTACCTGTTGTGGGGCTTATTTCTAGGTAGACTAAAAAGGGCCCCAGCCTGGTTTCAAGACCTCACACCATTTAGCTATTTTTTAGGTTCCCATTGGTTTATTCAGTTTAAATCTGTATTATTGTATTTTGCCAGATGATGACAGCATCAGAGTGTTATGATCATGCAACATTTAAAATTTTTCTTTGTACTTTTTGATGCATTAAGGTTCATATTTGTATTGTTTATAGCATAGATTTCACTTTTGTCATTTATTTTAACTTTAAGTTTTGTTTTGAATAAATCCCACTATGCCATTTTTTTTTTTTTTTTTAAATCTGTGATATACAATAAGCCTGCAGGTGACAGTGTATTGCTGTGTGACTTCATCATCTTTACAGTATAAATGTCAGCATTGTGCATTTCCTGCTTGTTGAAAATTGTGGCTATTCTAAAAAAACTTTTTTGCATGATTTTGAAATTAGTGTTCTGATTAATTTAGTTTAATGTTCCTTTTGGTAGCTTTAGAGTCCTTTTGACCCTTTTTGACTGTTTTCATGTTATGGTTACTTATTCCTTAGCATTTCATATTCTCTTGTTGGCAGAATACAGAGGGTAGCACAATGTTCTGATGTCAGTTAATAAGGATCAGGCAGCAACATGACATTGCTTGCTGGAATTTCGTGACGTGAATGGTGCCTGACCTACCCCATTTCACTGGTCATTAGCAAATGCTAGACAGTTAATATCAACATTACAGGAATCTGTATACATACAGGGACATTCTGCAATTGTCATGCCAAAAATGCCACTAGGTGTTGCCTCAGAAAAAAAAAATAGTAACATGATAATTCTGATATTTGAAAACAGAACGGAGCAACAGAAGTAGTACTTGTGCCTGTAGTCATTATGACCTTTAAATTACAGAAATTAAAAACTTTCTGACTTTTCTTGAAATGCTTGTTTTGCATCCATATGAGTTTCAGATTACCCGCTGTATCTGAAAAAATATAAACTGTCCGCCAGATGATTTATAGTTCACACACCCAAGGTGCTCATTTTAATTGTTTATTGTCTGAGTCACTGCTGACTCAAATTCTGATGAAAAACTCACTTGTCTCTTGCTGCACAACACAACAGAGTGTACTCCAATACACTGCCCTCTTTTTTCCTTTGGCTCATTTTTAGCATGAACATCTAGACCTTTTACAACTGTGAAGTCATTATTATTTTATATTCTGCCAACGACCTTTTTATGGTACAGTTTTGTACGCCAAGTCACACAATGAGCTGGAGGTGAAAGCTGAATCTGCAACCTTATAAAATACGGTGCTATGATTTTCATTTTTTTGTGTCATTAATCATTGTGTCACTGCCATTTTGTAATAATTTTGCATGGCAGTGGCCATATTGTTTTACAGTCGCTATGCCCATTGCTGGCCAAGGCGATTCAGCAGATCACATGACGTAGGGAGTCATCTTTCCTCACTTATAAAAGATGACAGCATACAGACACAGGTATCCTATAATTCAAAAAATAGTTCTGCATGTGCTTAATGCTTATTTTTGTAGATATCTTTTGTCTCTTAGTTTGGGCATTTCAGACCTTTGTTTTGTGTCCAGATCTTGATTTTCTGAACAACTTTTCGTCTTGATTTCTTGCCTTTTCTGTTTTTTAGGCACTTGACCTCAAATTGTCATTATGATTTTTGTCTCATGCTTGAACTTTGCTCAAAATAATAAAAAAAAAAATCTTTGTGCTTATATAAAGTACCATTGGCTCAACCACTGCACCACACCACACTGTAATAGATATGGTGCTCTCAGAGGGAACCTGCAAACCCATAAGGTTCACAGAGAGACTAAATGTATTTAAAACTGTGTGCTTATTCACAAATAAAGCAGACAGGGAGAAATCACTCATGGAGAGCACAAACGTACTTAACTACAAAGCAGACAGTATAGCAAAGCCTGCGTGTTTGGTGGAGTGACCTGCACACTTGCTCATTCACCACAAAGTATTTTCTCACCTCCCAACCAATTCTTTCCACAATCCCTTCCCTCTTCCAAACAACACTGAGGCTTCATATGATTTTCTACCCCACTCATAAACTCGCTGCTCCTAAACTTAATACATGCCAAGATCACTTCTGGCAAAGATCCATAACCATTTCCCACATTAGGGATGGCCCTATTTTTAAAATATGGACACAAGTGTGAAACCCTCCCCTGATGCTCCTTGTGTGTCTACACCCTACAGCTGGGAGATTTTTATAATAAATTAGGTTTTCAAGACAGATAGTTTGTTGCACCATTTGATTAAAGGATGCAATACGTCTTCCCCATCAAGTGAAGGACTCTGTTCTGTCATGTATTGATTGGTAATGAGAGTATTTAGACCTGCTGTTTAAGGGACAAGCAGAAGTTTTCTTGTAACATTTTAAAAAATCTACTTTTAAAAAGACATTTTATTCTTTTTCTACACTAAAACAAACTGTTGCATAACGTGGCTACTGATACTTATATCTGCACCTTGTCTGCTACTGCTTTTGTGTTTGCTTAAGAATAACCTAAATTGTCTAACCACTAATTCAACAACAAGGTGTAAAAAGCCGTATGGTATTGTAAGTATAAGGTGTTGTTTGCCGATGCATATCTTTGTTGATAGGAGATAAGAACTGCTTTAAACCAATTGTATAATGCAGAACTGCTATCATAATGCATGTTTGGTTTCAAGTTATAGAAGTATGTTGTGCTGTTGACTCAAAATTTATGATGTTGGATGTGTGAGCTAAAGCAGCTGATTCTATATAAAGGATTTAAGTTTTATGAACTTCAGATAATCACACAGAGCTTAAGATCAGTGAAAGAGCTGATCAGAGAAGAGAAGCGAAGTAGAATGAAGTCAGATGAAGAACGTTCTCAGTTACTGCTGACACTTTTAGCAATGCAAGGAAAGAGCTGCCTGGAAAGACAAAACATCCAGCATTACTAGATTGCATGATGTACATTGCCACACTTTACTTTGCTTTTGTTTATGACAGCATTTTACAGTTATGATTAAGTTTATTAAAGCCTGCTTCCCTGCCTGCTTATTTGCTCTGTTCTACCCCTGAGAACCATTTCCTTTCTCAGCTAGGTCAATTGGGTGATCACTCTCAATAGAGAAGTTACAGTAACGGTCACACCTGGGTGAAGTCTGAAGGAGTTATTGACAGTGAGTTAATGGACAGCAGTCCTGGATGCTGGTACACTGCAACTGTGAACTGCATATCCCCAAAGTTTGGTAAGTGCAAGAATAGACAAACTAAAGTCGTGACAAAGAACTAAACAATATACTGTGCTCCATATTAAATAGAGTCTGAGCACTTGAAAAGCATTTTATGCTTTAAGCAGAAGTTTCCCCAAAAGCCTTTCCATGATATAACACTTGCCTAACTTCTTCTTTTTCCTCTTCATCCTTTTCCACTTCTGTGTGGGATTGATGTTTTATAAGTTTCAGCATTATTTTTACCCCATTTTCCCTGAACTTGGGACCCACTCCAAAATGGAGAGAGGTGGAGACCATGCACTAATACAGCGCGTTGCCACACTCACCACATGACAAACCACCTCAAGATCCCAAATTAGGACCTGAGTGCATCCATACAACAGGTGACACCTCAGTACCGCACTAGTTTGAATGGAGTGGAACAGTGGGAGTTTTTTTTACAGTGGCTGGGGTGCCAATCCTGCCACCATCCCAGAGTTTTTCCCTGTAAGTTGGACGATCTGCTTGCAGGTTAACATCAAACCCAGGACGCGGCAATTGCAAGTTAAGGATCTTGCTCAAGGGCACAACAGAGTAGAATCACTTCTTGCATTTACATGATTGAAACCGGCAACCTTTTGATTGCTGGCGCAGATCCCTACCCTCAGAGCCGCCACTCTGCCAAAACGCGGAGGCTAGGTTGATAAAATACCTGCCTAAACTTACATTTAAATGAGTACCCTGGCCCCAGCTCCCCAGTTAGTGGCTACATTATGAATCCAGTCAACCAGGAGATGTTTGACCCTCATGCCTCCCCTTCCTTTCCTTACTCTTTCTATAATAAGATATATGGTACCCAGTGAGTCATCAGCTTTCAATAGTCCAAGAGGAACATTGCATATTCCTTCCCAGCCCTCATCTCACTTTCTTGATTATTGGCTCCATTCCTTCAAAATACATCCACTACATAATCAGTAAATATTGCTCTATATTGGTACATTTGTTTCCATGTTTAGGGACCTGTCCTGCTGCCAGAGTGAACTCCAAACAACATCCCCCTCTTAAGGAACAACCCTTATGTGCCTTGTGCTAACCTGGGAATATCATTGCTATTTGCAACATCCTGGCATCATTTCACAACCCATAAGTGGACCTCTGTTTTTGACAACATTTTTAGTAAAACAAGCTCGTATGGCTGCAGCTCACTTATACCTGGTTCAAGAGTGAAGAATTTTCATACAGGTTAGGTTCACTTGAATCAAGGAAATCTTTTCTTTTAGGTAAATAACACAATGTCCATTTAATAATTCAGTTTCAAAATGCATCAGTGTAAGTTGTGTTAAGTGAAAAAAATAATTTCAGTAAGATACTAATAGATATCAAGCATTTGCTCACTTTTGTTTGGCAGTGACTGCAGAGAGTTCTTAAATTCCATTCATGTAACCGAGAGCAGCCAAATGCCCCTGAGAGAAGTTAAAATAATACAAGGTTAAAACTAAAAAATAGTTACTGAAAAAGATGTGACAGAGATAGACTGTAGACATTAAAGTAACAATAAATTAATATGTTTTGACATAAATTTCAGGAGTTTTACAAACTATACTAGTATACCATCTGTTCTGCCTAACGATTTGCAAATCATGGGACTGCTTTAGCCATATTCTAGCAGAGTATCTTTCTCCATGAGAGATGCTGATGAGGCAGTGCCTCAAACACATTTTCTGGTTCCTTAATTAACTTTTAAAAACCTTTCATGTGGAAGAATGCTTTCCTTCAGGCTTGACTTCTTCAGATCTGTTCTGTTTCTATCAGGTTAAATCCTCTCTGATTATTTGGTGTTACTGTTTAGATATTTTAAATAAAAAAGAAGAATCAGTTCAACATGGCAATATCGTAGGCTTTTTTTCAAGGGCAAAAGACAAAAGAAAAATCAAACAGAAAGATGGATCAGTACACTAAATAATTCGAATTGATTTGAAAGCAAAGGAAAGAGTCCAAATTACTAAATACCATGGACTGTAAACTGAAATTCCTGTGTATTTAAATACTAAAAAATGCCTTTCTTTTATGAGGTTATGTTCTATTTTATTTTGGATAGACTTCAGACAAGCCCTTGAAATTTAGCACACCCTTAAGTAAAAATGGTCACCATGGCATTCATCTCTGACTCGTGTGCACAAGCACATCTAGAAACAATGGAGCCTAACAGCAATGACTGCTGTAACTGAGACATGTGTGATGCCATTGGAAAGCAACACTCAGAACGACTATGCACACAAGATAAAAATACATTTCTAAACAAAAGCCAAGAAATTAAAGATAGTAATGCAAAAACAAAAATGTAATTATGAGTCTAAAGGAACACTCCCCACTAATTGTTTTTTTTTCAATGTTACTTAGCTAAGGAGAACCAGTCCCAAGCCTGTATAAATGGGGAGGGTTGACATTTGGAAAGGAATTCAGCCATAAAAATCATGCCAAAACCTCTATTGGAGAGGTCTAGTCAAAAAAAATATAAAAATGAGAATAGCTACAGAAGAAGAAGACAAAGCAGCCTAAGTAGTTTGTAATGGCTAAGAAAAAAATGTAATCTCATATTTTCAAGCAAACCAGAGATAAAGTTTCTGATAGAACAGACATCTACAGTTACCAACACTGGACAAAACCAAACAATATCAAAGCCATCAATGAAAAAAATTCATGTTACTCGATTCGCATGATCCACTTGTCAAGTTGTCCATTTGTATGCCCATAACATTTCAAACAAATGTATTTTTACATACAATATTGTTAAATAAAGTACTTTTTGAAAATGGCATCATGAACGAAAATGGAACAAGCTCAGAGGCGAATGAGTACTTGAATTGTAGACCTGCCTCCTGTCATTACATTTATAATTATATTCACACCTGGAGTACCTTGGGATTATTTAGCAGCAGTCTGTGAAACTGCATGCATGAATCTACCTTCTGCTTGATGAAGCATCTAGACCTCTTACAAACTCTGAGGCATTTTGACTTGCTGATATTGCTTTTCTACATCTCTCAGAGACCTTTGCACTTTTAATATAATCGGAAGAGCAGTGTTAGCCAATGAATAAGCTTGTTACTGGGATGGACTCATGACTAATCAATGGAGTGAGGGTCTACAATTTCAATGAGTGGTCGCATTTGAGCATGTTCTGTTTTAGTTCATAATAGTGTTTTTTTAAAGTGATTTATTTAACAAGATTTTAGTAAAAATACATTTGTTTTGGATATTGTGAGAACACAACTTGCTGACTTTACACATGGATTATAACACAGAAGAACTGAGAATTTTTCCTGAACATTTTCGTATTGTTCATTGTTGTTGAACATTAGTTACTATAGACTCCTATAAAAAAAACAGCATTTTTATGTGGGTTATTCCCTAATTGGACATGAGCAAAAAAAATTCTTGTGCTCACCAGATAGTTTCATCTGTAAATGAAAAAGTTTAAAAACCTAGCCTAACCTAACCAGGCCAAAACCATAGATTATTATTTTGTTTAAATTATTAAAACCCACCTTTTTTAATTTGTCTTTTTGTATCTACATTTTAGTTCTACCCATAATAAACTAGATATGCATAGAATTATCATACTCTTCAGTGAATCTTCAATCTTTAGTAATTTTCACGTTTCTCTGCTTTCTTTTCCGGTTCTTCTGTGGTGGCATTCTGCACCACCGCCACCTGATCAAAATCCTGTGCAGCCGCCTGTGATGTTTAAATAAAAGCAGTTCACACGACCTACTGCTACAAATCCGCTAAGACGAAACCTTAAAAAAGAACAATAAAGGACGACTCAAGAACATTTATGTTAAGTGGAATGTCCAGTGGAGACTGGGCAATCGGTTTGTCCTGGAACGGCTACAAATTTGTCTTTTTACGGAGTTTAAATGAAGTTTTTTTTTTTTTTTTAATTCTGGCCACCCTGGCCACCTGACCTTATCATTAAACTTACATTTAGAAATTTAAAAAACAATTCCATGTTTAAGGACTTTAATTCTCTATATTTATCTTTTGTAAGTGTGCATTATCTATTTTTTATGTATATATTTATATATGTTTTATATATATATATATACTGTATATATATATATATATATATATATATATATATATATATATGATATACAGTATTTATTGATTTTTATTCTTATCTAATTTGAATTTGTTTTTTCTTTGCTTGTGCCTATTTGACATCTTGTAAATCACTTTGAGCTACATCCTTTGCATGAAAATGTGCTATGACAATAAATGTTGCTGTATGAGGTAAATTTTGAATGGACAACTCGACTTTTAGTTTTTCAGTTCCACAGCATCAGCGAGACACTTGTCTCACACCTCACCATGTTCTTACAATAGCTCTGTGCTATGGCAGCCCATTTCAAGAGGAAGCATGGCCACTCGAGACTGAAGAAGGATACATCATGAAGTGATCATGTGAGAATGCACTTACCAGTATTACAAAAGAGCACTGATGCAGTGCAGTGCTAAATAAGCAAGACATATCTGGAACTTAAAATAAAGCAGGCAGGCTTTAGTGAAACTGAGCAGTTGCGACTGTCTAAAGTCAGTAAAAAGAAAGGCAGCCGGCCAGGTCAGGATGGCAGCACGGCAGGTGAAGCTTGGAGTTCTGCCTTAATGTGTTGAGAGACTGAAGGTTGGAGCAGGGAATGTGGTGGATGGCAAAAACCATGTGCTGGGACCTAGGGGAAAAAACACAGCTTGGTACATTAGAGATTCTAGGAAGTGGCATATGGGTTTGTTTATTTTTTTTTTCTGTTTACTCTCTTTAAGTGCCTGCTCACAAACCTCATTCAGAACTAAAGGCTAACTTTTCCTTCTTTTGAAAGCTGCCACACTATTTCCATATTTGGCAGGAGTGTTTATTTTGTTATTTTGTCTTACAGTATTTACACAAAAGATTTCTTATCCTTCTATATGTTTTCTATGGCTTTATTACAGAGATGTATTAACACTACTGTACATGTTTATTATTGTTCAAGAAATGAATCATTGTGTGACAGAGACACATTTAACAAAGATAATGACTGAGCATTTTTTTCTTTTTCATGCAGATTTGATTTTGTGAGCTACTTTCTATTCCTAGTCTGTGTTACTTGTTTGGGAAACTGTGCAATGCATCTTATTTTTTGTTTTGTTGAAAAAAAAAACCTTTCAAATGCTCATATACTGCATTTCAAAGAGGACAAATATTATATTTTTGTTGAGAAAAAAAAAAAACAGAAGTTATTTTGCCTTTTTCAAAGTGAGAATGGGTGTAATTTCCAGACACCCAGCAAGACACTGCTGGAAAAATGACACACAGTCTGAGTGACTCATGCCTGCACAGGCACAGATTGGCACTCAGAGTGTGCCTGCTGCATTAAAGTAGAATGCTTCTTCTATTATCTTGATAGCATCAGAAACTGCAGCTGAAAATCTTCACTATTTTATCTTTTGTAATATGCATATTGTACAGGTTTACTATGCAATCTGTTGATTCAATTTACTGTATGTGAAGCTCGAATATATTGCTTTAGAAAGGACATGGCCACAACCAGGACCGACTGAATTTAGCCAACCTGTCATAGTTTCACCTTAAATTTATGACACTAGATTATTTCTACTGCTACTTTCAAAACAACATACAGGGTCTACAAGAAACTTTAAATTATATATATATATATATATATATATATATATATATATATATATATATATGACAGTAAACTATGCAAGTTCATTTATCACAAAATACATTGAGTACTGGTAAAAGATTTTTAGGCCAAACATGATTTCTTCTGTTGAAAACAGATAAACAAATATAGATACAAAAAGGACAAATACCATAGGCTGTAAAGATGTAAGACAGAGCTAAAAAAGGACTATCATTTCATGAAGTAAATTAGATTTAATTTGAACTTCTATCATTTGGTGAAACTTTTTCTACTTCACCTTTGTTACCTCACCATCCTTATGAGACACAGTGTTGTAGTCATTACGGGTTTTACTTTTTCACCTATCATTTTCTGTGCATAGCTGTTTAGATTTCTATCCTTGATGAACAGCCATATGTTTTGCTCCTTCAAGGGTCTCCCCAGTGCTAGCTGATAATATGAGCCAGTGGTTGGTGCAGACGGTAGCATCAGCTTGTTCCTCATTCGTGTGCACTGACTTGTCATAATCTGCCACCTAGAAGAGTGATTTTACCTTCAATCTTGATCATTCTTAGTCAATCCATATGTGAAATGTGCTCATTCATTTACTGTAGAATGATGAGACTGCCCTGTGGGAAACTCGCACTCAGAGTGAGGGGCTTAGTGATGCTGGCCTTCAGCTTCACCACCTGCTTCCTGTCAAAAAAATACAACATTTGATAAGAAAAGGGACTGATTTATACCGGTGTCTGCTGCTGTGTTAGATAAACAGATGCCTGCCTCCTTTAAAATAAGAATATATTCTCATGAGCTTTTATGAAAAATAATGTCCTAAACGATCTGTGTTTCTGTTTCTAAGTAGCTATATCTTTCATATATTCAGTTAAATTTGACATTGATTGCATCAGATTTGCTGTTACATTTATTAAGTCAGAGACCTCTAAACTATTGGTGTATGAAAAAAATTTTGATAGAAACATAACTGTTAGGTTAAAGTGAACGCATTGCATCCACGGTTGACATTATAGTCATTTCACATTTCATTTTCTAAATGACTCTTATTAATAATACACTTTTACATTCAGATACAAATGCATCTAAAGAAAATTAAGTATCATAAATGCTCACATTAAAAGATTTAAAGATATTCACTAATAGTGATTGTCATTATGATTCACTTTACTAAGTGTCAAACAAACGAGTCATAGACATCATGAAGATTTGGAGCAGCCACCCGTATATTGTTTTCCTGGCTGCAAAAGTTGATTTTAAATGCATGATGTTCACAGAACAGAGTCCAAAATAGAACTGACTTGCATTTAGACAAGATGGCAGTTTTAACAGATAGGACAGGAAATGACGTCAGCAGCATCAGAACCAGAAGTGATGTCTTCATGACTGGAAGTGACATCCATGCTGGAACCAAGCAGGATTTCCCGAGAATGGTCTACACCCCCTGGTCTGGCATAGAATTACCATTATTTAGGCCCTTTAGCTGTTTAGTGTTGTAGCGTGCGGCTGGGGCTCTTGCCTGGCTGGGACGCCTCCACGCTGGGAGGACCGGGGGAGCAAGCGTGGCCAGAGCGTTACCTCCCCCGGGATGCTTAGACTCCGGCAGGGCTTCATGGGAGTTGGAGTGTAGTGCAGCCCTGTTGGGATCTGCAGGTGCCACCAGGAGGTGCTGCAACAGGAGCTGCTGAGCTCTTATGGGTAGTTCTTCTGCCACACCTGGAAGTGCTGCTGGAAACGAGTAATCAAGCACCTGGAGCACTTCCGGGTGCCTTATAAAAGGAGCCAGCAGCCAGTACTTGGAGGCCAGAGTCGGGAGGAGGAGCAACGAAGCTTGACCTGGGGAGTGAAGGAGGAGAAGGAAAAGAGTGAAGAAAGAGACTGGTTGTATTGTGCTGTGTTATACTTGTGGGGAACAGGGAAGGTGTTTCCCACAAGGGAAAAAGAAAAATAAACCTGGTGTGCCTTGAACTTGTGTCCCACGCTTGTCTGTGTCGGGTTCAGCTGGCAGTGCATGGGCCACAGTGTGTGAGATAAGTTTATTCTTTCAAACTACCCGTTTAAGTTATTAATTCATTTCATTCATTCTAAGGATTACAGCATGCACGTACATAAGTCCAGGGGGGGTGGGGTAAGTTCCACTCTGTTCGAATCACAAATATATAAGAAATATACATATATACAAATAATAATGTATATATAATAACACATATATATGCATAGGTGTGCATGTGCAGATTAATTCAATAACGTTGTCCTGTTTCAGTATGCAAAGCATAACAAGACATTTAAGATACATAATTAAAGTAACACTTTATGTTGCAGAATTATAAGTGATAATGATTCAGTTCACAATCAAAAGAAACAGTAAACATGTTCTCAGGTAATGATCCGTTTGCAAATCAAATGAACGAGAATTTTGTGACTCATTCTCAGATAATGATTCATTCACAAATCAAATGAACAAGAATCATGAGGCTCATTCTATTTTTTTTTAATTAATATTTTATTTTATTAAAATCAAAAAACATTCCATACATGCAAATGGTTTGAAACAAATCGACACCCCCCCCCCCCCCCCCCCCAACCACAAGAAAGAGAGCTAGGTCAGCAGAGTAGCACTTTAATAATAGTAAAAATATGTAAATTAATAAAAATAGCATAGAAAAAGAGGGGAGAGAATCCATTTCTTCAATTTAAATGCTTATTCTAAAATGTTATTTATCAAATCCTGCAAGGTTTTGTACAGATCCTCTAAGTGAGTATTTGATTTTTTCCAATTTTAGATTATATATAACATCAGTTATCCACTGACTTAAAAGAGGTGAGTTAGGATTCTTCCAGTTAAGCGCGATAAGTCTACGTGCTAATAGTGTAGTAAATGCAATCACAGTTTGTTTGTCCTTCTCCACTTGAAGCCCATCTGGAAGAACACCAAACACAGCTGTTAATGGGTTAGGAGGGATTGTGACACCAAGGCTGTCTGAAAGGCACTTAAAAATTTTGTCCAAAATGATGTTAATTTGGTGCAGGCCCAAAACATATGGCCCAGTGAGGCTGGAGCTTGATTCCAACGTTTGCAGGTTGGATCTCGCCCCGGGAAACACTTTGGACAATTTTAAACGAGACAGGGTGAGCCTGTCTGGATTTAGTATTTTGTAATAATCAGGATAGAATTGAGGGTATAGAGGTGATTGAACCACTAGGGTCAAGTGACCATAATGTAATACAGTTCTCAGTATTTTGTAAGAGTACAGATGCAAAGACTAAAATTGTTAAGTTGAATTTTGGTAGGGCTAATTTTGAGCAGATGTGACAATGTCTAAGTAGGATACACTGGGATACACTTTTAACTGTGGAGACAGTCGAGGAGCAGTGGAACAGGTTTAAAAATATTTTACATGTAATGCAGGACAGATACAGGAAACTAAAAAAACTCCATGGTGGATTAATAAAGATTTAAAAAAAGAAGTTGCAAAGGAAAAAACTGCTTTATAAGGCCTATAAGACTAATGACTGCAAAGTGAATCGTAGAGCATATGATAACATGAGGGCAACCATTAAGAAGGATATCAGGGAGGCTAAAAGGCAGTTTGAGAGGAATATAGCAGATAAGGTGAAAGAAGACCCTAAGAGATCCTTTCAGTATTTTAGTAGTAAAAGAATAGTCAAGGAGGAGGTCAAGTGCATCAGAAATAGTAAAGGGGAATTAAAAGATACAGACAGTGAAATAGCAGATTCCCTAAACTTACATTTTTCTAAGGTGTTTACAAGTGAGCAAGTGGATAACCTCCCAGAGGTAACAGGGACTACTAAGGAGGTACTGAGGGATTTGGAAATTGTAGAGGGAGAAGTGCTGCTCACATTAAATAAGCTGAAATCAAACAAATCACCAGGACCAGATAATATTTACCCTCGAGTTCTTAAGGAGGCTAGCGAGTATATATATAAACTCTTGACACATATTTTTAGGAAGTCACTGCGCACTGGAGAGATTCCGAAGGACTGGAAAATGGCAAATATCATCCCATTATATAAAAAGGGTGACAGGGCAGATCCAAGCAACTATAGGCCAGTACATTTAATATGCATCACAGGCAAATAATGGAAGGAATTATTAAGGATAAGATCGAGCAACACCTGGCAAGGACAGGAGTTATTAGGAACAGTTAGCATGGGTTCAGAAGAGGGAGGTCGTGTTTTACTAACATGCTGGAATTCTATGAGAAGGCAACAAAAGGATACGATCAAAGTGGAGCATATGATATTATTTATCTGGACTTTCAGAAAGCATTTGATAAGGTGCCACATGAGAGGTTGGGCATCAGATTAAAAGAAGTGGGATTTCAGGGCTCAATGGCGATTGCGAACAGCAGTGGTGACAAGGGACATCCTTGTCTAGTACCCCATTCTAGTTTGAAGTAGTCTGAATTAATATTGTTAATACAAACTGTAGCTTCTGAACAAGTATACAATAGTTTGATCCATGCACAGATGTTTGGGCCAAACCCAAATTTCTCCAATATGGTAAAAAGGTAGTTCCATTCAACCATATCAAATGCTTGTTCTGCATGTAACATTAATAATATCTCCGGGGTGTTTGACTTTGTGGGTTAATTTATCATAATAAACAGGCATCGAAGATTGGAAGCTAAGTGTCTGCGTTTAATAAATCCAGTTTGGTCTTGTGATATTGCTGAAGGAAGCACTTTCTCAATCCTTCTAGCTAGGACTTTAGAAAGTATCTTTACATCGTTATTCAAAAGTGAGATTGGTCTGTATGATGCACATTGTAATAAGTCCTTATTTTGCTTAGGAAAGACGGTAATTAGAGTTTGATGATATTTCCAGAATAGATCAAGAACATGCCAGGCGTCCAATTGAAGCACTTCATAAGAAAAGACAGGCTCTGCAGTCAGAACTCAAGCTCTTGACAACTAAAAAAACAGAAAAACTAATTTTTAAATGAAGAAATCATTACTATGAACACAGAGAGAAAGCCAATAAGATTTTAGCTCAACAAATCCACAAGCAGGAAGCTCGCAATGCAATTCCAGCAATTACCAACACATTCGGAGACAAAATCATTGATCATAAAAAAATAATGCACACATGTAGAGACTACTATAATTCCTTATATTCTATTGAGCTTAAAGAAGACAAGACACAACCTAATGCATTTCTAGATGCTTTACAGATACCACAACTAGATTCTCTCAGTGCAAAGGAATTGGATAAACCTCTGGCACTCTCAGAATTACTAAATACTATAAACTCACTTCAGAGTGGGAAACCAGCAGGCCCTGATGGCTACCCTGCTGGATTTTATAAAAAAATCTCAATTAAGCTAGCTCCCCTTTTATTTGCAACAGAAGCTAGAGGCAATAAAATGAGACTTGTTCTTGAGTAATGATTCAGTTCAAACTCAAAAGAAGTCAATTGCAGTCAGTAAACTGTAAAAATGTGTGGACAAAAGTAAAGTTGAAAGCAAGAGAAGGTTAGAAATTTGAGTAATTGTTTTATAAAGTTCAGTTTTATGTGACTAATGTACAAAGGGACATTCATGTATTAGTTTTAATATTTTTGTACAGTATATTCAGTTTAAAACAATTCCAAAAACAAATCGTACAAAACAATTAATACATTGTAATATACTGTAAATGTATTGTTAGTGTACTATAATTGTATGATGAGAGAATCATCACAACAATGGGTCAAGCAATCAAGCAGCCCTACTGGTTCAACTAAAGGGGTTTGTCTGTAGGTAGCCCATTCATCATCATTGCTTTTGGTAGGGGAGTAGCATCATATGAAGCTAAGCACTGAGTGCCTTAATAATTAAAGATTTATTATTTGTTATGAATACATTTAACTGAATTGCCTTTAATTGTTTTGTATATAGGCTTTGGTATATTTACTGTTAAATCACATGAAACAGCATATCTTGTAACAATCTAGTGTTTGCATCAAATAAACTACCCTGCTTTCAGTCAACCTGTGGCGGCCACATTAGACTTGCGGCTACCACTTTAAACGACCTGCATTATTTAGACATTTTATTGGTCTAATTCCAAAATAAGACGCAAAAGCACTTAGATTATCATGCACTCTTGCACTATATAAACATTTAATACATCACTATAATAACCCTCTGAACAAAACAGTAAAGCTATTCCATCCCCATTTATCAGCCACTCAATTGTGTAAATGTTATTCTGAGCACATTAAACCTTTTAGGCTCCTGTACTACGACTTGCATTAGATGAATCAATAAGGCAAGGTCACCATTTTTCACTTAGCTCACACACACCATCAAACAAACTGAAAAGCTCCATGATCCCTTCTGTATCAGTTATCTTTTGAGAGCTAAAGCCAAAAGGAAACACCATTCTCCCAACTCCTGAATAACTTTTTTTTTTCTTTTTCCATTCCTGTTCCACTCCAACTTTTACAGCAGTTTTAAAGCAAATGTTCAGTACAGAAAACTAAAATCTTGAACACAAGATAAGGCAAAATAATATAAAAAGCAAAATGCAATTATAAAAGGAAATAATAACATCAAGCATACATATAAACCAAGATGTTTTTGTTCTGGAAGATTTACACTACATTGTATTTTTTGTATACCTTTTCCCCATTGTTGCATATTATGTGCTTCCAAAACCATAAAAATAATTTATGCTTTCTTTTTATGGCTAAAGTATGCATAATCTATGGGAGGTTCCTATAACCCCCATCAGTTGAATTGAATTGGTATATTCTAGCCATTTCTAAAAGCTCTGACTAAACATTATTCTCAGTTAGTGACCAGCCTTGCCATGTGTAAGGTGTAGAGGGCACATGGCTTTAAACCATGTCTACGTGACTTTTGTGTGTGCTAAGTAACATGTAAGACAAACACACTTAATTTAAGTGTTGCGCCGTACGTTTAAAGCGTACAGAAGAAGAAGCTAAGAATCTTTATATAAGAAGTTAAGAATCTTTAAGTATAGAAGAAGAAGTAAAGAACTTTTAAATACAGAAATAACTAAAGTTTCACAAGAGAAGCTAATTTTACAGAACATACATTTTTCCTTTTTTGTCTTTTATTCTACGTGTGTAACAACTTTTTTCTTTATTCTTGTGTGATTATTTGCTTTTAATTGTCACTAAATATATTTAAAACGAACTTTTGGACTGAGAGATTTCTTTCGGCATGCGTTTTACCCGTGCTTGAACTCGCCTTATACTTTGGCGGCTACACTAAAGTTTAAAACCTGCCTAAGATTGAAAGCTTGAAAACTGCCTTGGATTAAAAGAAAGAAACCTGCGTGTTCTAAGCCTGAAACCGGATTGTGACGGAAGAAAACGACAGCTTGAAAAGACTCGACAGGTACTTTATATCTTTGTCTTTGATCGGACTTAGACATTTGAGAATTGCTAGTGCTCCTCATGAGACTGTATAAATTATATACCTTTAAGATCGTCATGGCACCTGATTCCAGAAGCCAGAGGAAATATCAAACGCAGAACGGAAGTCTGAGTGGCATGAGTGGAAGTCGCGTTGAATATGATGTCACAAAGGACCATCTCCATGACGACAGAAGGCTCTTCAATTTACCAGCCAACCTTCAGTTGGGAACAGACTACAGATACAATAATTTATCTAATCTGATGAAGTATGCAAAGGATTTACAACAAAGGGAATATAACTGTAAAAAAATAGAATCAATTATCAAGAATGAGATCTTCATTCTAAGAAAGGAATATAAAAGGTTAAATGATGAATTTTTATCCTTCCAGAGTAACGAAAATACACGGAAAATGATACAAAAGGATTTTAATGATAAAATGAAAACTTTTCATATGTTGTTGGGATATACAACAGAACAGTTATGGAAGTATGTCAAAATAAAAGCCTCAACCAGCAACCCGACTTTTCTGCTAACCAATTCAGGGATTACAGAAAGAAAGATGACATTTCCCCTGCAGTTAAGGACTCCAAAATCTGGAACCACTAGAGGCTTGTACTAATACCGGGGCCAGTAAAGAGTGTGTCTTAGCTGTGACTCCAGTTAAAGTTAAGTCTGAAACAAGTGAAAAATGTGTAGAAACATATGCTCTAAAAGACTATGGCAGCTCAGCTACATTTTGCACAGAAAGTTTGCAAGAGCAGTTAAATCTTTCTGGAAGAAAGTCTCACAACTACATCAACACTGTGGAAAGAGACAAAGTAAATAGACAGAAATTAGTAAGGTGTACAGTTTTAATGGGGTTACAAGTCTGTGGGATAGAGGAAAATACATTTTTTGATTTACCAGAAGTGTACATAGTGAACTCTATACCAGAGAAAAGGGAGAACATCCCTACACAAGAAGATGTCAAGAAATGGTCTTATCTAAAAGACATGCATTTACCCCAGATAAATGCTGACCAAAGCAATAATATTGTAATTACAATTCTATTATTAATATTATTGTTAATAGGTGCAAATGCTCGTAAAGCCATGGAGCCAAGGCAAATCATACATAGTGAAGACAATTCTCGGATGGATTGTTAATGACCTAATAAATTGGTCAGACAAAGAAAGACTACAAAGTTATTCAGTCAATCATGTGACAATAATGGAGGTAGAACAAATGTTACTCCAGCAATACAATATAGACTTTCAGAAACGCAACTGTGAGGAAAAGGAGGAAATGTCACAGGGGGACATTAAATTCATGTGCATAGCTTCAGATTCTGACGGACTAGTGGATGGACACTATTGCATTAATCTGCCTTTTAAAGATGAGACACTTAATGTGCCAAACAATCGTTTTATTGCAGAACAACGTACTATTGGACTCAAAAGGAAACTTACAAAGTATCCAACATTCCATGAGGATTACAAAATTTTCATGAAAGACATTTTAGACAAAGACAATTAAGGTACCCACTGAACAGCTGACCCTTGAAAGGGAGAGAGTGTGGGTACATACCCCACCATGGAGTATATCATCCAAAGAAAAATAAGATCAGAGTGGTTTTTGACTGTACAGCCACTTACCAATGCTTTTCTGTAAATGAACAGTTGCTGAAAGGACTTGATTTAACTAATATACTCACTGGAGTTCTTACAAGATTCAGAGAGGAGCCAGTTGCTCTCATGGCAGAAATGAAATCAATGTTTTATCAAGTGAAAGTTCCAGATAAAGACACAGATCTTCTTCATTTCCTGTGGTGACCTGAAGGTAATCTAAACAATGGACTAGAGGAATACAAAATGACGGTGCATCTTTTTGGTGCTACTTCATCACCCAGTTGTGCCTCTTATGCCTTACGAAGAACAGCAGAGGATGCAAGAGGCACAGCTCCAGAGGAAGCAGTTAACACTGTGCTGCATAACTTCTATGCTGATGACTGTTTAAAGTCAGTTGCTACAGAAGAACAAGCCATAAAACAGGCCAAAGATCTTCAAGCCCTCTGCTTAAAGGGAGGATTTTATCTTACGAAATAGATAAGTAATAGCAGATCAGTCTTGTTGTCCATTCCTGAAGAAGACAGAGCAATAGATCAAAAGGACTTAAGCCATGATTTGTTACCAGTTGAAAGAGCCTTAGGTGTTCAATGGTGCAAACAGACTGACAGTTTCAAGTTCCAGGTAATGCTGCAAGATAAGCCTGCTACAAGACGTGGTATTTTGTCAATGGTCAGTTCAATATACGATCCACTTGGATTTTTAGCACCAGTCATATTGCCTGCCGAACTTATTTTAGGAGAACTGTGTAAAGAGAAATATGCATGGGATCAAGAAGTGGAGGTTAAGTATGTTTGGCAATGGGCGAAATGGATGGACGATTTGCAGCTACTTGTGGATTACAATGTAAACAGGTGCATTAAACTGCCTGGACTTGGTCACATAATGTCTACACAAATGCATCATTTTGGAGATGCTTCAGAAAACGGGTATGGCACTGTTTTCTACCTCCTCCTGACTAATAAAGAACATAAGAGACATTGTTCATTTATAATGGAGAAATCAAGAGTGGCACCACTGAAACCTGTCACTATACCAAGGTTAGAACTTACAGCAGCAGTGGTAGCAGTCAAAATGGACAAAATGTTAAAACAGGAACTACAGATTCCCCTGCAATACAGCACTACAGTATTAAGGTACATTGCAAATGAAAGTGCACGCTACAAAACTTTTGTTTCCAACAGAATCGCAGTCATAAGAGAGCACTCATAACCCTCACTGTGATATATTGCCTAGTATTAGTTCATGCCAGTAGATGGTGCTGTTTGTTTCATGAATAATTCCAATAGGCTTTGTTCCTCTTGATTTATGTTCTTGTTGATTTTGTTCGTTTTGGCACAATTTATAATATACAGAGTTCAGAAAAATGAGTGGAACTCACTTCAATACATAATAGTGGCGACGAGGAGCGGATCTCAGTGTGTAATCCGGTGTGCTACTGCAAGAGAATCATAACTTAAATTCGGAAAATAAATAAATAAATAAATATATACGGAATGGCATTATTAGGCCACGTTGAGGAGTTTGACATTTCAAATCCGGCCTCATGGGATTCGTATGCAGAGAGACTGAAGTTTTTTCTAGAAGCTAACAAAGTAACAGACGCTGACCAGAAGCGTGCAGTGCTTCTGAGTGTGATTGGAAGTAAAACGTTTGAAATTGTTACGTCGCTAATCTCCCCTGCTAAACTCAGTGACAGGTCGTATTAGGAAATTGTAACATTGTTAAAAAATCATTTTGAACCCACTCCTTCAGAAACAGTTCAGCGATTTCATTTTAATAGGAGGAACCAAAAACCAGATGAAAGTATTGCAGCATACATTGCAGATCTTCAAAGGTTGTCAGAAAACTGCAATTTTGGTAACAGTTTGGATTCCTTGCTGAGAGACAGATTTGTATGCGGGGTCAGAGATGAGGTTCTTCAGAGGCAGCTCTTAGCAAAATCAAATTTAACCTTTGCCTTAGCTCAGGAAGAAGCACTTGCATATGAGGCTGCATCAGTACACTCAAAAGAAATACAGGAATCATCTATTAAATTGTGCACATCAGACACCCATCAGCTGAAAAATAAAAACCCCAAAGCAAAGTCTTATTTCTTGCACTCAGACACTTTGGACCCCACTCAAGGAAATTGCAATAGTTGTGGGGGGAATCACAGGCGTGACGTTTGTCATTTCAGAGAAGCTGTGTGTCATAAATGTAAACACCGTGGGTATCTACAGAGAGTATGTTGCCAGGGTGCTTATCCAATGAAAGGCAAGCCAGCAAGTGCAAGTGCATCTCACAAAGTAGAACAAAGAGGCAGTGCAACTGCAGAGAGTTTTGAAGATGGACGTGATACAAGTGTCTATTCTGCAGATATCATCAACAGTGTGGGAGCTTGTCCAACCAGACACAAGACATATACTCTTGTCACATTACAAGGAGTTCCATGCAGTATGGAAGTGGACTCAGGATGTGAGTATTCCTTAATCTCAGAGGAGACCTACCACACATTATGGCCAATGAATGCTCCTCCTATTGTACCCTGTGATATTCAACTTGTGGATTATAACAAACAAAATGTTACCGTGCTGGGTGCCTGCTCAGTCAAAGTACATTATAGGAAGGACAGGGGTTATTTACGCCTAATTATTGTTAAGGGACAAAAGGCCAGTCTACTTGGTGGAGAGTGGTTTAAACCCTTAGGTATTCAGTTAACAGGAATGCACAGCCTTGCCACAGACCCAATACAGTCAGTCCTGAAAGAGTTTAGTTGTGTGTTTCAAGAGGGTTTGGGCAAATTTAAGGGTGCACCAGTTGTTTTTCAGTTGGACCCCAATGTAGCACCCATACATTTAACACCAAAACCTGTTGCTTTTGTTCTCTGCCCAAAAATAGAAATAGAGCTTGACCGTTTAGTGAAGCAGGGTGCACTAGCTTCAGTAAGTCATCCCATTTGTGCCACTCCTATTGTTCCTGTATTAAAACCGAATGGTGAGGTTCAAATATGTGCTGTCTACAAATCCACAATTAATAAGGCATTAGAAGAGCACCATACCAGATTCCATCCATCAATCAGATACTTACTACATTAGCAAAAGGAAGAGTTTTTGCAAAACTAGACCTGGCACAAGCATATCAACAATTGCCAGTGGGTGATGCAGCTGCAGAAGGCACAGACCATAATTACTCACAAAGGTGCATTCAGAGTTACTCACCTATAGGCGAGTATGGGGTTTGTATTGCTCCTGGGATTTTTCAGAAATTGATGGACGACCTCTTTTCAGGCTTCCTGGGAGTGGTTCCTTATTTTGATGATATTTTAATTGGAGCAAAGACTGTGCAAGCCTTAGCTGAAAAGTTGTATTTAGTACTACAACGATTTGCAGATGTAGATTTGAGGCTAAAAAAAGACAAATGTTTGTTTGGTGTACCAAGTGTAGAATGCCTAGGGTTCAGAGATGATACTGAAGGAATTCATCCAACTACCACAAAAGTTAAAGCGATCCATGAGGCTCCAACACCAACTAATAAACAGGAGATGCAAGAATTTCTGGGACTGCTAAACTTTTATCATTCATTTTTAAAACATAAGGCTACTGTGGCAGAGCCACTTCACAGACTGTTGGATAAAAATGCTGTTTGGAAATGGTCCGACACCCATGAGAGAGCTTTCAATGAAGTTAAAAAGTTGCTATCATCAGATAGTATTTTAGTGCATTATGACTTGGAGAAACCACTTAATCTCACCTGTGATGCTTCCCCCTATGGAGTAGGAGCTGTTCTAAGTCACACAGTAAGTGGTGGTCGTGAAGCTCCAATTGCATATTACTCGAGGACTATGACCAATACAGTAAGAAATTATTCACAATTTCATAAAGAAGCACTAGGTATCATTGCAGGAGTTAAAAAATTTCATGAGTACCTATATGGTAGGAGTTTTACAATCATCACAGACCACAAACCATTATTGGGGCTGTTTAAAGGAAATGGGCTTATGCCACAAATAATTTCACCTCGCAAGCTCAGGTGGTCATTACTGTTAAATGCATATGACTATGAACTTCAGTATTGCCCAGGAAAAGAAATTACTAATGCGGATGCATTAAGCCATTTACCCCTCAGGACCCCAGAATTTGAAATTCCTCCAGTATCGGAAGTTCTTATGCTGGAATCTATCTCCAGACCCCACTTGCTGGCATCTGATATTGCATGCATGACGGCAACAGATCCAGTGTTAGCCCGTGTACTGAACTGGGAGCAGAAGGGGTGGCTGAAGGAAAAATTAGGGGAGGACTTCAAGCCATTTGAAAGGCGTCAGCATGAGCTGTCTTCATACAGGGGATGTCTTCTATGGGGAAACAGAGTAATAATTCCACAGAAGGCACAAACGTTAGTGCTCGCTGCTCTACATGAAGGTCACCCTGGTATGGTAAACATGAAGGCTCTTGCCAGAAGCTATGTGTGGTGGCCTAAAATGGATGAACAAATAGAATGATGGGTAGCTAGCTGTACTTCATGTCAAACTACACGGCATGTTCCAGCAAAAACTGTTAGTCAGCCATGGGAGGTAACCAAGAACCCATGATCTCGACTGCACATTGATTTTGCTGGATCTTATCAAGGACAAACCTTTTTTCTCGTTGTTGATTCGTTCTCAAAGTGGTTTGAGGTCAGCCCTGTTTTTGCTGCAACAACAGCTTTAGTCATTCAAATATTGAGAAAATTGTTTGGCACACATGGACTTCTGGATACAATTGTGTCTGATAATGGTGCACAGTTTACTTCGGATGAGTTCCAGGCATTTTTGGGGCGTAATCTCATAAATCATATCAAGACAGCTCCATTTCGCCCATCCTCAAACAGCCAAGCTGAAAGCATGGTGCAAACTACTAAAGACGCACTTAAAAGAATTGTGGTCGGAGACTGGCATCTTAGACTGTCAAAGTTCCTGCTGCAACAGCACGTAACGCCTTGTTCCAGTACGGGATACAGTCCAGCAGAACTATTGATGAACAGGAAACTTAAAACATGCTTAGATCTAGTATCAGAGTTGCAAACAAAGAAGGAGTCACAGTTTTGTAAAGTCACAGTCCAACAAGGCAGTTTAAAGCAGGAGATAGTGTGTATGCAAGAAATTATGCAACAGGGCCTTGGTGGATGCCAGCAATGGTAGTGAGAGTTATGATAGATAGATAGATAGATAGATAGATAGATAGATAGATAGATAGATAGATAGATAGATAGATAGATAGATAGATAGATAGATAGATACTTTATTAATCCCAATGGGAAATTCACATTCTTCAGCAGCAGCATACTGATACAATAAATAATATTAAATTAAAGAATGATAATAATGCAGGTGAAAAACAGACAATAACTATGTATAATGTTAAATATTAATGTTTACCAACCCCGGGTGGAATTAAAGAGTCGCATAGTTTGGGGGAGGAACGATCTCCTCAATCTGTCTGTGGAGCAGGACAGTGACAGCAGTCTGTCGCTGAAGCTGCTCTTCTGTCTGGAGATGATACTATTTAGTGGATGCAGTGGACTCTCCATAATTGATAGGAACCTGCTGAGCGCCCTTCGCTCTGCCACAGATGTTAAACTGTCCAGCTCCATGCCAACAACAGAGCCTGCCTTCCTCACCAGTTTGTCCAGGCGTGAGGCGTCTTTCCTCTTAATGCTGCCTCCCCAGCACACCACTGCGTAGAAGAGGGCGCTCGCCACAACTGTTTGATAGAACATCTGCAGCATCTTATTGCAGATGTTGAAGGAAGCCAGCCTTCTAAGGAAGTATAGTATAAGTATGGGGTCAGTATCTTACGAGGTTAAAACAGATGATGGCTGAATAATTATGAGACACACCAACCAACTTACAGGGCGAGTAACTAACTCAATGCCTCAGGAGACTAAGAACCACACGGAAAATCATGAGGAGCACAATAACACACAGCCAGCTATGGCCCAACAATCAGCTGATGATAATTCCATGACACCTGATCAGATTCAGGAGGAGCCCACTGAAGTTACTCCAGACAAGGGCCTGTCAGATGTTGAAATGGAGCGTCCTAAAAGAATAACTCGCCAGCCAACCTATCTAAAAAATTATATTATCTAGTGGGGGGGGAATGTGATATATTGCCTAGTATTAGTTCATGCCAGTAGATGGCGCTGTTTGTTTCATGAATAATTCCAATAGGCTTTGTTTCTCTTGATTTATGTTCTTGTTGATTTTGTTCATTTTGGCGCAATTTATAATATACAGAGTTCAGAAAAATAAACCAATTATTTTCCAGGATATTTATCAGAGTGGAACTCACTTCAATACATAATACTCACAATGGAGGTATGTCGCATCAGCACAAAATCCTGCAGATCAGGCATCAAGAGGATCGACAACAGAAAGTCAAAAGTCATCAAAAGTAAGACTTGGATACAAAGCCCTAACGTCCTGCTACAGGCAGAACATGAATGGCCTAAGAGACCGGATGAAGTGGATCTGCTTATTAGCAATGATCCGGAAATCAAAAGGTATGAAGTAAATCTTACAAGTGTAGAAGAAAAAATCGAACCAGTAAAAAGGCTTGTGGAGTACTATTCAGAATGGTTCAATTTAAAGAAAGCAATAGCTTGGTTCCTTAGGTTCAAAGAAGTGCTACTGCGTCTGAAAGAAGAGAGAAAGACAATTCAATATGCAGTCAGTCAATCTGGACACAGCCCAGAAAGACAAAAAACACTAATCAGAACATACGAAGGAATACAAATCAACAATGAGGCTGAAGCCACTGTCTTTAAATGACTTGTCTAAAGCAGAAGAAGAACTTATTCATCTTAGTCAATTACAAGCTTACCCAGAAGAGATTAAAGCCTTGCACAAAAAACAGCATGTAAAGAAAGGTAAAATCAACAAACTGGACCCAATATTGCAAGAAGGAATATTAAGAGTTGGAAGAAGACTCGGCAAATCTGCTATGCCAGAAATGGCAAAACACCCAGCAATCATTCAGAAGAATTCACATATTGCTACTCTCATTATGCAACAAGTTCATAAACAAATTGGACATTGTGGGCGTAATTACAAGATGCTACACCCTGTAAGTCCTGGGTAAAGAGTCAGAAGAGTTTGTGTGCAGACCAAGACCAGCACACTGAACAGACCTGTGGACAAACTGTGCCGGCTCCAGGAAGCAGCAAATGATTGAAATGATTCATTTTACTTTTTGCATGCTTAATTTTAATTGTGTTTGTGTTTTTACAGTGGAATTTAAGTTTTAAGTTTCTTAAGTTTGGTTTAAGTTTATTAAAGTAGTAAAGGCCCTTATTAAGTAATGTTAAATTAATTGATTTCTGCCCTAGCATAAACAATTACAGGCCTGATGTGTAAGAGCCATTTCCTAGTTACATAAGATTCATAAATATTTTAGTAAATGACAATGCATAATCTATGGGAGGTTCCTGTAACCCCCATCAGTTGAATTGAATTGGTATATTCTAGCCATTTCTAACAGCTCTGACTAAACATTATTCTCAGTTAGTGATCAGCCTTGCCATGTGTAAGGTTTAGAGGGCACATGGTTTTAAACCATGCCTATGTGCCTTTTGTGTGTGTTAAGTAACATGTAAGACAAACCCACTCAATTTCAGTGACAAGCCGTACGTTTAAAGCGTACAGAAGAAGCTAAGAATCTTTAAGTATATAAGAAGTTAAGAATCTTTAAGTATAGAAGAAGAAGTAAAGAACTTTTAAGTACAGAAATAACTAAAGTTTCTCAAGAAAAGCTAAGTTTAGAGAAGATACTGTCACACACGTGCGCTTAGGAGGCAATCAACAGGCCCAGAGGTGAGTGAATGGTTACAAGATGGGGGGTTGTATGATGGTGCCTCTCTTTCTGACCTTACAGAACTAAAAAAGAGAAATAATAAAGTACCTGACATAATTCACTCGGCAGATAACGGTTCATCCTACCATTCAACCTCCATAACAACACTTCCGGCTCCTGTTGATCACGACTCTTCCAAACCTAACATGATGATGTCACTTCCGGCTCCCACTGATGACGTCACTTCCCGGTCCTGCCATGATGACGTCACTTCCAGTCCACACTGATGACGTCACTTTCCGTCCCCGCCATGATTACGCCACTTCCGGCTCCCATTGATAACGTCATTTCCGGTCCCGCCATGATGATGTCACTTCCGGTCCCCACTGATGACATCATATTCTGTTATTATCACTTCCTGTAGCCATTTTGACTCATTTGTGTATAAAAGCCAAGAGAAGTCACTTACCATTGTCGAATGTCTGATAAAATATTTATTTATCATCTTGACCAGGAGCGAAATATTACAAGGGGCCAATCCCCAAACCTTTATAGTTGTTTGTGACTTGTTTAATTGATCACAATACAATTTTTCATTTTTTTGTCTTTTATTCTATATGTGTAACAACTTTTTTCTTTATTCTTGTGTGGATTATTTGCTTTTAATTTCACTAAATATTTTTAAAATAAACTTTTGGACTGAGAGATTTCTTTCTGCACACGTTTTACCCGTCCTTGAACTCGCCTTAGACTTCGGTGGCTACACTGATCTCACATTCATTCACCTCCACTTTATGCTGTGTTATCACTTTGCCCATTTTATGACCTTTCAATTCATCGTTTCCTTCAAATGAGATCTTCTACAGATTAGAAAATCTATTTTCCTTTCTCTTCCTCCACTATTGTAAGTCACAATCTGGTTTACTTTTGTTATCTACTACCAAATCAAATGCCATGGCAAAATCTACAATCCTCTCCCCTTCCTCAATTCTCTCCCCTACGCTCCATCTTTCTGCAGTCACAGTCCTGGAAACCTTGGCCAACTGGCCACCCATACCTCTTCAGCAGAGTATGTGATGGGCCATTTAATATGACAGCAGGGCATTGAGAAAAGAAACAGAATGAAGGGGGATGTTTCAAAGCTTATTAAGCACTATGCATTTCTACTAATTGGGACCTTAACTTGGTTTAAGGAGGCTTGATAAAGGATGTCTGCATAAAAGGATAAATATAATGCAATTCCAGACCCCTGAAAAGGCAACCAAATTTTACACAAACATGAATAACCCACACTAGTATGTAAAAGTTCTTCTGTGAAGACAATATGATGTCACCCAGGAGAAAATTAAAAGTACATATTTCAGAAAGAGGCTTCTTCTACTGTATATTGCAGGAAGACTTACTGTGCTAAATTTCAGTAGTGCCAGTGCTGGTGCTTTTTCCCTAATGGTTCTGCTTAGTATTGTGCAGTCCCTTTCCCTTGGCAATCCCTTATCTATTTTACAACTCATAGCCGAGGCAAATTAACACCTGTCTGTACAGTTAGCAGACTGTTCCCACCTTGACAGACAAAAATAGTACTTTATAATTCATGTGGAGACAAACCTGTAAGAGATCCTGCCAAAGGTGGGAATTGGATAGAATAATGTGTATCAATCAACAGTCATTAAAGATTTCAGAATGAAATGAAACTTCCTGTGTATTTAATATGGCCTTCACATGCCTTAAATGAATTAAGCATGCTTCAGAATGCTGTCTTTTCTATTTTCCATTATTATAATATGTGCAGCACAGTAATCCATACTACTATGTGTAATACGCCTTAATAAGAGGTTAAGTGTCTGTCTGTCTGTCCTTCCAGTTGCTATATCTCTGTCATTCCAGTAGATGGTGCATCACAAACATTAACACTACTTTCACAAATCCGATACCAAATAGTATATAACCAAGACATGTGCACCGCATGGTGCACTGCAAATGTTAACACAGATGTCTGTGTTAATTACTTAGATTCCAGACGGTATTAACACCAGCTGTGCTACCCATCTATATAAAATTAGAATTGATTGAATTGATTTTAGACTAACATTACTGTGATATGTTGGATATCTTCATTATATTTATTTATTGTCTTGCCATGGGCATACTTTGTAACTTTGGAAATCAAACAGAGACTTCAGTGGGTATTATAATGTCATTTAAATTTTTTAAAATTTACTGTATTAAACAAATCATTTAGAAAATAACAGTTTAAAACAATATAAATGTAATTTGTTCTAGTGGTCTAGGGATTTGGTACAAAGCCTTCCTGTTAGAAGATCTGAGCAAACACTGCATCTATCTGAGGACAGTCCAACTTAAAGGATATTTTTCAATTAAAGTTTATTTTTTCACAAGCATGGTATATATGCATTTGCCACTTAAAATTGTGTACCAAAGTTAAGTGTTTCTTATAATTTAAAAAAATACATAGCCTTGGCATTTTATAATGGAACTTTATAGGGCACTAGGTGCCACTGGAAAATAAAAGCCTTAAACTTACTGAATATGTCCACTTTGAAGTGGCAGAAGCTTCTATTTAAGAAAACATGACTTCTGTGCTTCCTACGCATGTATCTGTGACAACAAAAGGGATCAGGAAATAATTAGTTTATCGCATATTCCTGCTGCTATTTCTCTTGAAGTATGGATACGTTTTCTATTTGCTTGTGTGATGAAAGTGGCCTTCGTGGGAGGAGTTCTTACATAAATACTGAAATAAATCAAGAAGATAGCAAGCACATGGATGAACAGTTTATTGTGGTTTTGTCTTTCAAGAGGAAACCACTCCACGGAAGAAGACTAGCGCGCATAGCTGGTCTTTTTTTAAAATCACAGAATCTCATAGTATTGGTGTTTCTTTGTTCGAAAATGACATGTATAAGCTGTTTTGCAATGTACTGTATGTATAATCACAAGATGCGGATCAATATGTCACAATTTTATTTGTTTGAAAAATGTAGAAAAAGTTTTAAGACTATTGTTTTGTGGGTGTCCCATGCCAAATAAGGGTCCATTATAAAATATTTTCAATTCTTTATTGTCATGTGTACAAGTACAAGTACCATGTACAGTGAAATGCTTGCTTGCAAGTGTTCCTGCAGACAGTGAACATAGACCAAAAAAAACCACACAATAAATAAATTTATATAAATAAATAAAACCAGAATCCTAGTAATAAACAGAGACAGTGGCAGAAGTATATGTGCAGGTAGCAGTGGACACAAGGTTACTGATTGTTCATGAGTCTGATTGCAGTTGGGTAGAAACTGTTCCTGAACCTGGAGGTGTGCGTCCAAATGGACTTTAGTCACTTTCCAGATGGGAGGAGGGTGAAAAGTGACAGTGCAGGGTGGCTGGGGTTCCGCCTGATACGGTTCACTTTCCTGAGACAGAGTGTAGTATTGATGTCATGGATCGCAGGGATCTGTGCTGTATTTACCACATGCTGCAGAGCTCTGCAGTCCTGAACTAAGCAGTTGCTGTACCAGGATGTGATGCATCCTGTCAGGATGGATTCTACAGTACCCCTGTAGAATCTGCACAGGGTTGTGGGGAACATCCGGGCCTTACTCAGTCTCCTGAGGAAGTAGAGGCATTGTTGGGCTCTTGACTACTGCCGCAGTGTGATTTGACCATTTAAGGTCATCAGTGAGGGTAACTCCAAGGAACCTAAAGCTGCTGACCTGCTCCACATCCTCACCTCCGATTGCCACAATCATCTTCTTAGTTTTGCTAATGTTGAGGGCAAGTTTGTTGTCCTGACACCATTCTGCCAGGAGTCTGACCTCCTCCCTGTAGGCCGTCTCATCGTCCTCGCTGATCAGACCTATTACAGTGGTATCGTCAGCAGACTTGAGGATGGTGTTAGAGCTGTGCTTAGCTACACAGTCATAGGTGTAGAGGAAGTAAAGCAGGGGGCTTTACCCTGCGGGGTGCCAGCGGGGTGCCAGTGTTGATGGTGATGTTGGGGGAGGTTTTTCCACCAATATGGATTTGCTGAGGTCTGCCAGTGAGGAAGTCCAGTACCCAGTTGCACAGTGAAGAGCTGGGCCCCAGATCCAGGAGTTTAGTGATGAGCTGGGATGGAATGACGGTGTTAAATCCATCCATCTGTCCATCATCCAACCCGCTGAATCCGAACACAGGGTCACGGGGGTCTGCTGGAGCCAATCCCAGCCAACACAGGGCACAAGGCAGGAACCAATCCCGGGCAGGGTGCCAACCCACCGCAGGACACACACAAACACACCCACACACCAAACACACACTAGGGCCAATTTAGAATCACCAATCCATGTCTTTGGACTGTAGGAGGAAACCGGAGCGCCCGGAGGAAACCCACGCAGACACGGGGAGAACATGAAAACTCCACGCAGGGAGGACCCGGGAAGTGAACCCGTGTCTCCTAACTGCGAGGCAGCAGCACTACCACTGCGACACCATGCCGCCCCACGGTGTTAAATGCAGAGCTATAGTCCACAAACAGCAGCCTGGCATAACAGTTCTTGTTCTCCAGATGAGACAGGGCGGTGTGAAGTGTTATGGAGATGGCATCCTCAGTGGATCTGTTGCAACGGTAGGCAAACTGGAGGGGGTCCAGACTGTCAGGGATGATGTCCTTGATGTGTTCTAGCACCAGCCTCTCAAAGCACTTCATGGCTATGGGACTAAGTGCTACTGGGTGGTAATCATTCGGGTAGACTACTTTATTTTTCTTTGGGACAAGGATGATGGCTGTGTGCTTGAAGCAGGTGGGGACAGATGAAATTCTCAGAGATGTGTTAAAAATATCCGTAAAGACAGCAGCTAGCTGGTTTCAACATGTTTTTAAAAAGTGACCTGAGACTCCGTCTGGGCCGGGTGCTTTGCGGATGCTGAGTCGGGAAAAAGTCTTCCTTACGTCATCCTCGGAGAGCCTCAGGCTGGAGTCTTGCGCCGCTCTGGGGGGTCGCACAGGCCTGTCCGTGTTAGCGAGCTTGAAGCGAGCAAAAAACACATTCAACTTGTCCGGGAGTGAAGCGGCGGTAGCTGTCGCTGTGTGTGTCCGGGGTTTGTAGTCCATGATCAGCTGAACACCCTGCCACATCTGACAAGCGTCTGCTGTGCTGTTAAACTGAGAGTCCAGTTTGTGGGTGTACTGGTGCTTTGCGTATTTAATGGCTTTTCGGAGATCATACCTGCTCTTTTTGTATGCCTGTGTATCTCCGGAGTTAAACGCACTGCTGCGCTCACGGATCCGCCGGCGTACTTCAACACACATCTAGGGCTTCTGGTTGGGAAACACGTGTACAGACTTTGTGGGTACGCAGTCATCCACACATTTCCCGATGAAGCCTGTGACAACTGCGGCATACTCGTCCAGATTCTCAGAGGTCTCTTTGAAAACATCCCAGTCCACAGATTCAAAGCAGTCCCTAAGTTTCTCCACCAATTCCGGGGTCCAACAGTGCACCTCTCGCAAGACCAGCTCTGCGCACTTCAACTGCTGCTTGTAAACAGGGAGGAGCAGCACAGAGTGGTGGTCTAACTGCCTGAGGGAGCAAGCGATACGCGTTTTTGTGTGCGATGTAGCAGTGGTCCAACGTGTTAGCACCCCTGGTGGGACAGGAGACATGATGGTAGTATTTGGGGTAAACAGACCTGAAGCTTGCTTTGTTGAAGACCCCATCGATGATAACCAGACCTTTATGCTCGCCTCACTTGTGTATTAGTGGCTAAGCGAGTTTGTCTTTTGTAGGCCGTTTCACTCTGGCAACAGAGTCGCTTTCTTTCAACTTCATGCTGTAGCCTCGCACTTTTTTCTTCTTCCGACTTATTAACTTGGGGCCGCCTTGCCGGCTCTTCGACCTTCATGTTGTAGCCTCGCACTTCCAGGCTGGTCAGACAGACACACACACTTCCACATGTAGATGTTTATATATGCGATAAGTGTCGTCATAGATTTACGAGAGAAACAGCTTTCTAACCAGTCTTTTAGATTTTTTTTTGAGCAGGTATCTGCAGTAGTTGACAAAAGCAAAGCATACAACATTATTTATTTAGACTTTCAAAAATCCTTTGAAATGGTCCCACACCAAAGATAAATTTAAAAGTAAAAGCTGTTGTCTTCACAGGTAACCTACACAACTGGATCTCTAGTTCACAGGCAGAAGACAAAGAGTATGATTAAGAAGTGAATGCACCACGTTGGGAGGTCTGTTCTTGGACCATTAATTTTTCTGATTTGTATTAATGACATTGATTCCAGTATAGTTAGTAAAGGAGTTACGGGTTTACATTGATAAATATGTCTTATCGTTTAAGCAATATGCAGAAGCAACTAAAAGGCAAACAAAATGTTAGACTACATTTTAAAAACTCTTGAATATAAACTGAGGGATTTTATACTTAGACCATATAATTCACTAGTGTGACCACATCTGAAGTATTGTATGCAGTTCTGCTCACCCTGCTACAACCAAGACATGTCATTCTCTAATAGACTCAGGAAATTAAACCTATTTAGCCTCGAGCAGAGGAGACTGCATGAGGACCTAATCCAGGTCTTCAGACTCCTCAAAGGAACTGATAAAGAAAAACCAGCAGAATTTTTTCAACTAAATGGCGAGTCACTTTCACAAGAATGCTAGTGGAACTTCTTTACTCAAAGAGTTGTGCTAATCTGAAAATAACTACTGAGAAATGTAGTTGAAGCAGAAACTATGACAATCTTTAAGAAAAATCTAAATACAATTCTGGGATATCTTAGGTATTTGCTAAACAGATGAGCTTCATGGACTTAAAGGTATCCTTTTCATGTGTCAATTTTCTTCTGCTCTTACTTTCACCAGCATTACCTGGCATTATAGTTGTACTTTTTCTTGTTTCCACTTGTTTTTTTAGGAGAATGTTTCAGTTTCTGCCTTTAAAGATTTTTTTGTGCTTAGATTTTCTCTTCATGATATTGTGTTTCCTAATTTCCCTTTCTATACAGATTCTTTGCGGTGAAAATAAGGAAGAGTAAAGCAAAGTTTAGAGAATGACATTTTGTAAACATTTTGTGTATGGTTTCTGCAAATTTAAATTGTGTGTTGTTTATCTTGTGATGTATAATGTTGTTATAAATTTAAGCATACCAGTCTGCCACAAGCTGGCCTTGCTTTTAGTGTTGATTACATAAACTATGACCCACGGGCAGGTTTGTCAAATGAATGAATGAGAATATCAGTAAGTGTACAATATTTCCACCCTACATCTGATGGGATTTTACCAGTGGTAGTGAAAGAAATGAAAGAAGTCATTAATAAAGCATACATAAGGAGAAACCAGACAAGAATACTTAATGTGCATAGAATTTTGATGTCAAACCAGCACAGAATATTAAACCAATAGGCACACTGATCTCTTTTATCTTTATTTTTTAAATAGACATACATACTTGTTGCTTTAGACAGGGTTGCGGGAAGTTGCAGCCTATGCTAAGTGCAACTGACATTAGGCTTAATATATATATTTTTATTCAGTGCATTTGCACATACCAGAACAGTGCATTAAACAATAACTCCAATTCTACTGGTGTATCAGTGGTTAGCACTAGTGCTGATCAGCGAATTTCACCAAGCATTATTCGCAGCAAATTTGCACCCCTGTTTGTCAAATTATTTACTGATAATTTGGCTGGTTTAGGATAACTTTTTCCCCATCACCCTATAATGCTTTGCCAGGCCAGAACGACATCCCCCAGAGCTGTAACAGCCAATATTGGATGGGACCGCCTCCCGGGTATATAATGCTGATCATTTGCATTACATACTCTGTGGGACGACTTAGTTAGTGGTAGAACAGGTAAGTAAATAATGCAGGTTCTCAAAATTTTATTTTTTTGAAACATATACAGCATAAATAACAGGTTATCTGTGTTTGTCACCAAATGTGTGAGTGGATCTTTGAGTTCCACGTCAGTATAAGAGAAGGAAGTGTGTGCCCTATACAGGCATAATTAGCTACGTGGAGATAAAAAAGAAACCTTGAAGCCTGACGCCACCCCCCCACCCTAAACATAGAAGATTATGAAATAATAAAAATAAAGAAAGATTTATTACTATTTACAAGATATTTCTCTTTTTGATAGAAGAAAAAATGCAAAACAACAGCACAGACAGTTTGGAGAGCCTTCAGCACAACTTCAAAAAGTAGAACAAGCCAGTGTGCAGTTTCAATCTTGACACGCCACTTTGAATTTTCTGCCTTTAACCCTTTAACCGCCAACTCCCTAAATATTCCCCACGCCAGGTGAAATCTGAACAATTTTTGTTTTTTTACTTTTTTACATTTTTTTTACATTTTTTACATTTATTCAAGCAGTATTGACCACTAAATGTTGTGCAAGTTGTCAGTGTATACACGAAATCTATAAATGTAACCTGAATTCTCAGCTAAGCAAAACATCTTGATACCAAACCGTGCCCTTTTCAATGGTAGATACTGTCGAAACTGTAAGCGGCCCTTCCACGACAATAAACTTTCATCAACTGCAACTGACGGTCCTGGCATGTAGGGCAACTGAAATGCTTCAAATAAATGATCAATCAAAGGACGTAGCTTGAACAAGTGGTCGCGGTTTGGATCTTTCTTATCTGGCTCGTTTCTGTTGTCATTCAAATGAAAGAATTTCAGCAGCAAAGAGAATCGGTTACGTGTCATGACAGCTGCAAAAATAGGTGTTGCATACATAGGATCTGTAGACCAGTACATCTCAATATCTGGTTTTCTGATTATTCCCATCAACATCAAAATCCCAATGAATTTTTTCATTTCGTTTTCATCAGTGTCAAACCAAGCACGAACACGGGAATGTGGAGGTAAATTGGGATTTTTCTCAATAAACTGTGCTGCATACAGATTTGTCTGATGAACAAAATGTCTAATCAAATCAGGTGACACAAACAGCTCATAAAACTGCTCAGCAGTGTAATTGTTTACATCAACAATAAAGCCACACGTTCCCTCAAACGAATGCAGAAAAGGTAGTTCACCTCGGGCAGCAGTCCAGTTGAGATGCTGGGGATACACCCACTCAGCGCCGTCATCCGATGCGTCTTCATTCACAGTATCATGCAGCGCTCGTTGCTGCTCATCACTGTCACTAAAATCTTCTTCAGAACTGCTACAATCATGATCAGAACTGTCCAAAATCGCCTGCAAAGCCTCACTTGAAGTCAGTTTACGTTTCGCCATATTCACAGCTGTTACATGCGAATCACGTCACATGACCGGCCAAAACAACCACAGACTTGTCGAAATACAACGTAGTAATAATACCCTCGCCAAACCGTCAGTTATACTACTTGCCAGGCATTCATATAACCACAGGCAAATGTGCCGGATAATTCCGGCAGTATGGCGTTAGCATTAAAACAACGGTGCCGGATATATCCGGCAGAGGGCGGTGAAGGGGTTAAAAGACCTGCAAATGTTTTCTGACTTTTGACTACAATTCTTCTTTGTTTTAACAAAATATTTGATTGGACGTCTCTGACTGCATTCTTTCTTCTTTGATCTCAAAGGGCACAGTGGTGCAGTGGATGGCCATGATGCCGCACAGCTTAGGTCACCTTTTTGGCCATAATAATAGGTCTAGTATAATTGCCAAACATTAGCCCTCATGGGCATTTTAAAGATGATTGCACTATTTTGATCTAGCCACATATAGTTCAGTTAGTCCAACCCCATTGACTTCAATGCATTTCACCGAGCCGGGCAATATTCGCGAATACTTTCGTGATTTCTTGAGGCAAAGCGGACAACATGGAGTTCGGTATTCACTAGTTAGCAATACTGCCTTATTGATATATGGTTCTGGGTTTGAATCCATGCTCTACATTTCTGCATGAGTTTATCTCTGAGCTCACCAGTTTACTTCCCATATTGAATTTTAGTTGAATCAGCAATTCTAAATCGACCCCTTGTGAGAGGGGTGTCCACGAGTACCCCATTTGCCCGATGTTGCCGGGACTGGTTTTGAGAAATGTATGTTTTGTTAAAAGACGTTCTAAAAGACATGTAAAATCAGCACCAAAATATAATTGTTAAAACACAAACAGAGAAAACTCATGTAGCATAAAGTAAAAAATATACCCATACAATCTTTAATTTGTTTTATGAAGCTCAGATTCCAGCTCTCCTTTGCAAACTAATGATGACAACCTCCACTGAATACAATGTGTCTGAAAACTGGTTCAGATCTCATATTTGTGACAAATCCAAGGCCAACTAAATGTCACCATGGGTGTGGAGAAGCCACACACCAGTCACATTTACAAACACGTGCTTGTTTGCTCAGATTGAGCTGGTTTAGAGCATTCACTAACTTTGCAAGCTGACCTAAAATTCAAATGAGATCGCAATTCCAAGAAATTGGGTTGAAATTCTGCCCCAGGCACTGCTTCCATGCTGCTTTTACATTGTCCTCATGTTCATGTGGATTTTCTCCAAGTTCTCCATTTTATTCCATATACCGAAGAAATACACATTAGGTCTGCAGTACTAAACAGACCCAGAATGAGTAAACCTTCATAGGGATGTTCTGCGACTGATGGGTGCCCTGTTGGTTCCTGCCTTGTGCTCAGTACTATTAAGATTGTTTCTGGCTCTGTATATCCATAAAAGATGGATTAATTGAGGTTTTATTTTATTGCTAAATCGGCAGAATTTCACAGTTAAAATGCTACAATGGTATCTTAGCATTTTGATGGCAACCCTTAATTAACAGAAAGCAAATGCTTCTTTACAGCATTATTAGTTAAATATATATTAGCTACCTCATTCTGTATGTAATGTACTGACACTCATATAGTCTTCATGATGAAAAATAAAACACAACTGACTTTGAGATTCTTTTTGCTACTGAGCTCTTTATAGGAGTGACAGTAGATGGAAGAGTATATTTTAAATGAAAACAGAGAAAAAAACATTATTATACCTTCTAACAGTCCCTGCCATAGGATTATGGCCATTAGTATAACACTTATCTCCCCTTCTCTCAGTGGTATTTTAAAGTGTTTTATTGTCAAGTTCCTTGTGATAACCTTCAAGGGGCTCATTACTTTAATCATAGATTAACACAGATTTATAATACTCTAGGATACAACTGACAGATTCCCAACACCATGTTATTTACAGCTTCAGTAAAGCATGTAGTAAATTATTCTGGCTCATGAATTAATTTTGATGTTTTCTTTTATGCTGTTCACAGAAGAGGAATGTTTCCTTTTAAAGCTGAAAGGTTAACAAACCTGTTTATGTTTTGCACTTTCAGAATTTGAAAGAAGTAGAATATTTGAAATACGAATTTTACTCCAAATATGCATTCTCAGTTAATGTCCTGTTTTCTTATTAGTAATGTTTCTTAATTATTGAAGCAAGGAGACATAATGCAGGGATGAATTACATCATTTATTTTGTTGTCTAGAGAATATCTAGATTATTTAATAAGTATGTTATATATACTAAATTACTTAAATGCTATTCATGCAATATAATCTCAGTTCATTGAATTAAAGTATAAAACCATCTCTGCTAAAATTATCTTGTTTAGCAAATGACACACAAAGGGGTTTAAAAACCAAGGCTTCCATGAGAAAACCTGGGAAACAACTGTGAAATTTCTAAAATAAGGCACAAATATTTTAATGTCAAGCAATGTTAGATTAAAGGAACAGGAATAAAGTATTGTGATTACATGAAACAGCCATCCATCCAATAATCCATCATGTTTATTAATCCATCATGATCTTATAGAACAATGGGAGATATCACAAGTTATAAATCCCTTCTTATGTATCTCAGGAGAGTTCAGGTATATAGAGTCTGAGCAGACCATGTTCAGAACCTCAGAAGTGGAGACAACTGCTAGGTGGTGGGACCAGCAAGTCATTGAAGCCTGTCATGGTGGCAACCCTTGAATGGTGGACAAGGAAAACTGTCAAGTTTAAGGAAAAAGCATTTCAAGCAATTTTAGAAGGAAGGAGATTGTCGTGAAAAGCACCAGAATGCCAAAAAGGCAGTGACCTAAGCACATGCCTGTATGTAAGAGGTGTTTGGTGATATCATGGAGAATAGCAGTAGGATGGCTTCAAATGGTTTCTCCCAAACCATTTCAAGGCTTAGGAAGAGTAGGGTGGACTTTGACAAGGCTGTTCTAAGTAAGAAAGGGGAAATGTTGACCTTAACTAGGATATAGTAGAGAGGTGAAGGGAACATTTTGAGGAAAACCCAGTGGATGTCCCCTTGGAGGAGGAGGAGGAGGAAAAGAAAGTGCTATAGGCAAGAAATGGGTTTGAGTCTGTCTCTGTGGCTGAAGTTGCTGCAGTGATTAAAACGATTTATAGTAGCAAGCTCATAGAATACTGAAAACACCAGATATTGTGGGGGTGATGTGGCCTACATGCTTCATGTGTGGAAGTTAGGACGAATATCTTGGGAATGATAGACTGCAGTGGTGGTCCCAGTTTTTTTAAAAAGGTGAACAAAGATTGACAAAATGGAACCAGCCTCACTTGGAAAGCCTATGGCAGGGTTCTGGAACAAACACCCTGTCCAATACTTTTACCCTAAATCCAGAAAGAAGAGTCTGGATTCTGTGCTGTCCCTTGAACACTGAACGAATTCTTTACACCTGTACAGATATTTTGGGGTCATAGAAACTTGCCTTTCATGTCAGTGTGTTCTGTGGATTTAGGAAAGCTTATTATCTTGTACATCATAGTAGGCTGTGGCAGGTGCATAAAGAATATGAAATTCTGAAGTTGCTGCCATTTTACCCATGTATTTGCATAGCAAATTTTTTTTTGCATTGTAGGTATTAATTTTATTCCATTCAATGCAGGGAAGGGTGCAGCATGTCTCTTCTCTTCTTGACGATTTTCAGAGTACAGTTTGTGGATTTGTTCTGTGGTTTTTGCAAATTATGTTGTCCTCTTGGCTTCATCAAATTGTAATCTCTGATGAACACTTAAATAATTCACAGATGAGTTTGATGTGACTGGGTTGAGAACTGACACCTCCAAATCTGTGGGCATGATCCTCTCCATAAAAAGAAGTTGTTCTCTTTGGTCTTGGGTGAGCAGCTGCCTAGAGAAAAGTAGAGGAGTTCAAGTGCCTCGGGGTCTTCTTCAATAGTGAATTAAAAATTAAGACCTTGGATAAAGATTTTGATTTATCTCCTCAGTCTATCCTTGTGTAAGTTCAGAAGCATCAGGTATGCCTTAAAACAATGTGATAGGTACAGTTGGCTGAAATGAAATTCTTGCACAGTATTTCTGGCCTCATTCTTTGTGATAGGCTGAGGAACTAAGCAATTTTGGAAGACCTTAGAGTAGAACAGGTTGTCACCTGGATTGAGAAGAGTCAGTTGAGATTGCTTGGGGATGTAAGGAGAATCCTACCTTGGCTCTTTCCACAGGAGTTACACAGCTTAATTTAAGAAGACCCAGTGGGCAGACCCAGGATACAGTAAAATGATTACATGAATTGGCTGGCCTGGGAATGTCTGAGAAATCCTCAAAAGGGTTTGTAAGAAGCTGCTGTGGATGGTGATTCCTAATTGGCAGAGCTCAGCATGTTGCTATCACAACCCTCATCAGGATATGTAGAGTGAAATGATGATGATGACTTGGAAGAGCCCACATGGATACTGGATGGACAACTATGATCAAATCAAAGTCTCCAGAGCTGTAATCACAATGCATAGTTCCATTTCTAGACCACATTACTTAATAATCTGTATCATGCATTAAAATGTAAAAGCCTTTCTAAATAATGCTTTATATTTGATAATTAAAATTCTCTTTAAAATGCTTATAATTTTATTACAGGATCTCTGCCTTGATTACTTTTCAGAATGCAATCATTTTCTTTTAATTACAGAGGATTGGCTAATTCACTGCTTTCTAATCCACCTCCAGTAGCCTACTGGGATGTGTTTATTTATAAAGTTTTTTTTTTGGTATTTAGAATCTAGCACTATCTGGCTGTTTCCTGCTTTAAATGGAAATCTAATCCATCTTGTCCCCCTTGCTACAATGACAGTTCCCATGACATTTACCAGGATTTAGAAAAGCCCAGTTTAATTGTTTTTTTTTGATAATGATAATTTTTCAAGCTTTTTTATTTCAATGACAATCTGTAAATAATCAGCTTTAAATAATTACTTTAATTAACTCAATTTATATTCTCTTGCAAATGAAAAATTGAAAAAGCAATTCGGTTTACTTATTGTATCTAGCACATTTCTCATTTTAAATATCTTTAAATAACATAGGAAAAAAATGATTTATTTGTCCAGAGCAGTAGTTTATTATTGTAAGTGGCAGAGGCAGCCAAAACTGATCTGGTAAAAGTTAATGTAAATAATTGATCAGATCAAGGTTTAAAATACCAGGTGCTGAGTCCTGCAGCTGTAAAGAAATAGGTCACCTTGCCATAACCTGTCTTGATCTTTTTCCAGCACTAATCACCGTGATGTTGATAAATTACTTAACACCAAGATAAGTGCAGCTAGTTCAGCTGAAAATACAACTGACAATGAAAAAACCACAGGGCAGTAAATAAAATAAATGGATCCGGCTTGAATGTGTAAAACAAAATATTTGCAGTGCTTTAACTAAAATAAACTAATCATTACTTTACTTATTACAGATCAGAATGTATTACTGCAAATAAGACAGCACTGTTAACAAATTACAAAGTAATTCTCTTGCAATAATGCTGATTTGAATCCAGTCTTGTATATAAAGTGCTTTGTAATAGTATTCATAACAAAAGGCACAATATGAAGTAAAGAGCATTAACGAAAGACAGCTAAATGCCATGGTCACAGCTTTATTATGGCTTTCCAATCAAACAATGGGAAGTCTGAAAATTGAAAGTACACCTTATTAGAAGGATTTAGGAGTTGCAATTGGGTCATCATTATCAACTTCCAGACAATGTTTAGAAGCCATTAAGAAGACTAACAGATTGTTAGGTTATATAGTGCCCTGATGTGTGGAGTACAAATCAAAGGCAGTTTTGCTCAAGCTTTATAACACAATGGTTAGACCTCATCTGGAGTACTGTGTACGGTTTTGGTCTCCAGGCTACAAAAAGGACGTAACAGCACTGGGAAAAGTCCAGAGAAGACAGACTAGACTCATTCCAGGGCTACAGGGGATGAATTATGAGAAAAGATTAAAAGAGCTTAGTCTTTTCAAATTAGTTCAACAAGAACACAGAGACACATTTGGAAACTTATTAAGGGTAAATTTTGTTTTGTAAAGTTTGTTTTTTTTTCACATAGAGAACCATAGCCACATGGAGTCAGTTACCAGAAAGTGTGGTAGACATTAGAACTTTAGAGACTTCCAAAGCTAGACTTGATGTTATTTTTGAAGAATTAAATATTGTAGATAGGACTGGCGAGCTTTGTGGGGCTGATGGCCTATTCTCATCTAGAATGTGCTAATGTTATAGACACAAAGTATTTCTTAGAATTTATGAAAGGTAAATTTACAGTCATGATCTGACCACTTTCAATTTCCAACACAAATCATTTGCCCTTTACCATCCCTTTGAGCTCTCTTGTTTGAGGTGGGTAAGTCCACAAAAACCATCTTAATAGAAAACTAAGTAAGTCACTGTCAAGACTATTATAGGTACTGCCACCAGATGGTTCCAAGCTATAGAATTACTTCCATAAGCATCATTACAAACATTATTACTACTACATACCCATTCTATGCTTTGTAGTCTTTAATGGTTTATGGTTTAATTCATGTCCTTTCTAATGCAATTAATTTTGATTTCCATTTTTATGCTTAGCACAATAAAAATGAGCACAGGGACCCCATATTACCAGTGGATTCAGAAAAATAATGAATAATAAACATGTAGATTGTCACAATAGAATGATGATTTATAAGTACATAAATGCTGTTTCCTGCAATCACCAGCAGATGCAAGTTATCAATTATCAACAGGCTCTTTTAGCAGATGACGGCACATAATTACTTAAGAAGACATTTTAAAGAAAACAAAATATTCAGCCCGGCACTGCCTATCAATCTTTATGTATCTAACATGACGTCAAGTAAAAATTGTGAATTTCCCCAAGATGCACCCTTAAAGTACACTGCCGGATAACTTTTTTCATGAAAATAATATGAAATTTGCCATCAAGTGTTCATCTCTTCCTTTGTGTCCTTGCTAAACAACTATTAATAGCTATTCTCACATGTTTTTATTCCATTCATTATTTAATTACCTTTGTTCAAATTCCTATTGTTCCTAATTTCTCAGGTGGAACTGATTCAACTTTATTACTCATTTTTCTCATGGAGCTCAACCGTCATTCCTGAAAAACATTCTATTATATAGACTTTCAATAGTGCCTTTATAATATTTTCACCTATATAATGTCACATACAAGTCAACAATACAGTTTGTGGAACTATTTTGTTTTCAGTGGTATGTGGAACTTGCATCAAGGTTGATTTATCATTCGTGACAGATGGTTAGACCTGAAGTGTGCAGCTGGTCTTGAAGTATCTACGTAAATAAAATCATAAGCCAATTGTATGTCTCCTTGTTTGTTCTCTAATCACACAAAAACGGCTGAAATGATTTTCACAAAATCTGACCTTGGCTATATATCATATCAGGAAGATGGGTGGGACAAATCAAAAACTACTGCCAATGTTGGGACCACAATTCCCATCAGGCAGCAAGAGTGTGCTGCAGATGAGGCAAGGATGTCTTCAGCAGCCAGTTTTGTACTGTACAATTGAACAGATTCTGAAAAAAGCCAAATTTCCCCCATTGGGAATAAGTAAGGTTCTATCTATCTATCTATCTATCTATCTATCTATCTATCTATCTATCTATCTATCTATCTATCTATCTATCTATCTATCTGTCTGTCTGTCTGTCTGTCTGTCTGTCTGTCTGTCTGTCTGTCATTAATTTGGATAACAATTTAATTGTCTCGCAGGTTACAAATTTTTTCTAAGAGTACTTCTTTTGGTCTCATCGTAGGTAGCACTAATGCTGTGTTGAAGTTCCAAAAGACCCAGGAATCACTAAGTACTTCAGTTAGTTATCTATAATTCTCCTTTTATGAAAACTAGAGTAAGCTACCTTTGGCTGAATTTGAAAATACTTTTTCTATACAGATTTAAAACTTAGAACCCTTACAGTTGTAAAGCCACATTTGTTATCTGCTTATTCAACCAGGTCAGGTGTTACAGCTCAGATTTCTATTCTAAAATAGCACACAAAAAATTGCAAAACACATGTGAGCTGCTCTGGCCAAATATAAAAGTAAAGAGGAATGTTGGTTGTGATCCTGCCATATTAGCCAGAATGTGCAGCTGTCTCATTTGTAGAAATATGGCACAATATATTTTGTTGATTTATATGTATCATAACCTTTTGTAAATTATGTGAGGGATGAATTAATAATTAATTGTTATTTTTTTATGAGGTCACTTACATTGTATTTCTAACGATTTTTGTGATTGTGTTTTATTATAAGTGTTGGCTCGTGGCTTAGGATATAGTACTTGGTGTGATAAGCGATGACTCCACACAGTTACAAATAAAACAAGGCATTATATATCACAAAATACCCAAGCTTATATCAGACTAAATAAAGACCTTTGCAAGAGATGTGGCAAAAGAAAAGAAAAAACTTGGCAAAAATAGATTTCTGGCTTTGAAAATTGTTTAATCTTTTTTTTTTTTTTTGTTTTGATCATGGTCAAATATAAAAACATTTTCATTGCAACACCTGCATTAACAATCTTGGTAATTCCTCTGTTTCGCAATAAAAGAGATTGTTTTAAACCTATGCTGCTCACTACAAAATCAATCCACATTCAAGCTTATTGTCAAGTTTACACAGTTCATAGTGTACATAGTACAATAAAATTCTTACTTGTCTTAAAACAGTAACAATACAATATAATGACAAAGCCGTTTCTTTCAGCTGATTATATTCATGGAAGTTAAATGAAATGCAAAGTTATAAAAGTGACTAGATATGGTGATGGGCTAATTGTGTTGAATGGACAAGATAATTTGAAATAATAATGTGTCACACATGTGTGTCAGTGGATCATTCTCCGGACTAATCTGAAGTGTGTACTATCACACCAGGCTGAGATGGGGTGCTGGTTCTAATTATGTTCTGTTCTGTTCTCTCCAGAGTACTGAGAAGACGCCCAGTGAGGGCATTTGACTCCACTCCTTCCAGTCCTTCACCTATAAATCCCAAAGAAACCGGAAGGAGGTGTCACTCTGTGGAAAGAGCACACCACAGATTGTAGATCCTATATGGTGAATGACAAAAAAAATGTTCTACCAAGCCTGATGGCTCCATTTGATTTCAAAGCATTTTTATGTTCTACTTTGCGCTGCAGAGTGCCTAATTTTGTATGTTTTTTCATTCGATTAAACGATGAAAACCAGGTTGGCACCACAATATTTCTTCCTTGGACCTGCTGTTTTTCAATTGACCACAGATGATTCAACTCAGAAGTATTTTTAGCCTCTAAGACACTTCATGAATATGTTTTCTTGAGTTAGAAGTCTTCTAACATAATTTTAGATATGATTACACAAGGGGGATGTGGTCCTTGAAAGTATACCTTATGAAAAGGGCTTAGGATTCTTAGTGGGCCAGACAGTGTACAGGAACAGTGAGGAAGACCAATAGGATCTTTGGTTGCAGAGTTCACTTAGTCAAGTGTAAAGCAGCAGATATTACACAAAATCTGTGAAAAGCACTTGGTTGACATTATTGTAGCTTTTAACATTATAAAAGGAATTTGTAAGGCAGCAGTTATTTTTTTAAATGATGTTTCTATTTGGAACACAGAGAGACAAGTGGGTAGATTTTACACAAATATTAGAAAGTACATATTCATACAGGGAACAGCAGCTACTTGCCATAAGTTATCAGTCAGTGTAACAGACAGAAGTACTAGAAGAACTTGCTTTGACAGAGCTGGATGAACAGAGATGGATTAGCTAGGCTGGGCTGAAAGGCCAATTCTCATCAAAAGTTTTATATTGTTATGTAACTGAATGCAAAAAAAGGACAGTAAAGGGTGGTTGGAAGGCATCATTTGAAACAAATAATTGTCTAGCTGATACCACAATGGACATGCTGAAAGATGCACCAATATATATGTCTTTTGTTGTATGCATGAGAGTCCTCAGTTATGGTCTGGCATCCAGTCCAAGGTTTGTACCTTCTTGGAAGGATTGCTTTAATGCTTCAAAAGTAGATATATAGGTGGATTTGTCTTATTTTAATACCATATGGTAATTCTGTCTATCTATTTATATCTTTATTGCTTTTAAACTCATTTATCAAGGCTAAAGATTATTACATGGCTAAGCAACAGATTTAAGGTAGTTAAGTGTAGCATCTTTAGACTGTTTACATTCAAGAATTGTATTTTATACTGATTTGCGATAATTTGTGAATGCCCTGCAGCCTTTTGTTCTAAGCACATTAAGAGCCCATTTACTTCTGTTAAATTAAGTTAGAATTTTGTCAAATGATGTAACTGGTGATTTGTTCAGAACAGTGACCCGCAGTTTGTTTTTAAACTGCCATTCTGTAATTGGATCATTCATCTACATTTCATTTGAAAATTTTTCACTGAAACAAGCCAGTAGTGATTATTTCAAATGTTTACTCAAAATACTTCTATATACTCATGTAGTTTAGTCTTTTTGGCAGTTTTTAAAATATGCAGAAATGAATGGTATATACATTCTAAATGTGCAGTAAAATAAATACTTCTGGATTAAAAATGATTAAGCAATCGTTTATGTCATTTTCTGGGTTGATATGGTGTATGGTGGTTAGTGATGTTTCCTTGTAGATCTAGTATCCTGGGTTCAAACCCTGCACACAGTTGTTGTCTATGTGATATTTCTCTTGTCCTCGTGTCTACAATGGTTTTCCTCCCAGGGCTTTAGTTTCCTTGCACAACACCAAAAACATGCAATTAAGTTAGTTGGTGACTCTAAATTTGTCTCAGTGGGAGTGTTTGTGAATATACCCTATGACAGACTGGTGCCCTGTGTTTGTGATTTTTTTGTTGGGTAAATTACTTGACTGACCCTTCTATGTCCTTTTTTCTAATGAGTTATATCTTAATATTGTACAGTCATCTATAGTGAAATAAATTAATATATAGTTAGTGCAATGGCTCAGCGGATAGCTCAGCCTCATTCAATTCCTCGCAGAGTCAAAGGTGGAAGGACTTTATATGTACTCAATTTGTCTTTTTGGGTCTTCTTAACATACTGACTTCCTCTCAAAGACAAACACATTATGCCAGTTGTGGATGTGAGCATAAGCATGTTCTGTACTGCATTGGTGCACCATTCTGGACCGTGTCCTGCTGATGTTGTTGGAATAGGAGCTGGCTTCTTGCAAGTGAAAATTGGAAAATAAGAATATGAATTATTCACTATATTTCCTGCTATTACTGATTTGTAGCCCATCTTTTTTACTTGATTATTAAATCACAGAAAAACATAAGTGATGTGTCAAGTTTATATCTTAAATTAACCATTTTTGATCTTTTGTGCATCTGAAATTTTATCCATCTGTTGAAAAATTGGCATGTTGTTTGTCATTGCTAATGTGGCTATGAAGCTGCTTAATGTTTAATAAGTTAGGTATTTCAATGTAAAAGGCAGATTGAAAGAGGAAAAGCCAATTCCGGCAGTTTAAGGAATACAATTGGCTATACTGTATGCTCACTCTATTCTGCATTCTACAGTATATAAGTCAGCTGCCTCAGTTCCGGTGCTGATATCAACACGGACTAACTTTGACATTTTTCACTCAATTTCTTCAAGACGTGTCCAGACTTATGGTAAACAATTTAGGTTGCATTATTCGAACTTTGAGTCAAACGTCACAAGCTGAAAAGGAGAAGGGCTACAAACTTTATGTTTCAAGCTAAATCCACAATTATGAAGATAACTTGCGGATATTTTAACATGTTTGTGTACTAGCCAAGGCTTACATCATGATACCATTAATGTTATGTGTCTGTATCAATCACTGTTACAATTTTCGTAACATTTTTGTCAATCTCAATTTCAAACAAGGATTTAAAAGGATAGTTTACCATTAGGGCTCAGTGGCACAGATCAATGAGGAAAAGTCCAAAGCCTCACAGTTTGTGCAAGTGAAGGTTATCCTACATGTTCAGTGCAGGCTCATTCATGAGAAACGTTTGTGTTCGTCAAGTCATGTTTCTGTGAGTTTTGTGACATTACTATGATCTAATTGCCTTCTATATATACACTGTACTATATACTTTGTATAATATCCCAAAAATAAATAACACAGTGTGTAAAAATCTGTGGAAGTAATGGGATTCACATAAGCACACTTCATTTTACATGTTCTGTGCTCCTTTATATTTTAAATGAGTAAGATGAGATGTTTTTGCTACAATTTTGGTGTGTACTTATTATTTAGTACATATGAATTGTAGCTTTTTGTTCATGTTAATTTTTTCAGGCCTTCTTACTGCTCATTCATTCTATTTAAAAATAAGTTTGCTAATTTATTACTTATAGAAATAAACTTTGTATCTTTCTCTGTACTTACTCTATGCATTGTAACAGATTTGTGCATTTTCACATATTGCTCTTTAAGGTTCCCATCCTGTGCACAGCTACAAAGCTGCCAGTGTACCTGTGTGGCAGGTACTGTTTTGTGCAACCATGTGGCAGCACTTATGTACCAGATGGCTCATTACTCCTAGCTGAAGATCACCTCTGCTCCTCTAGTACACAGCTGAACAGAGACTGAATAGAAGTGGCATTAAACCAAAAACCATGGTAACTAATTTTTTAAACATATTACTGTACTTCATTTTATTTATGGATATTTGTTTATGTGGGGTCCTCCCTGCATGGAGTTTGCATGTTCTCCCCATGTCTGCGTTGGATTCCTTTGGGTGCTCCGGTTTCCTCCCATAGTCCAAAGACATGCAGGTTAGGTGCATTGGCGATCCTAAATTGTTCCTAGTGTGTGCTTGGTGTGTGTGTGTATGCGTGTGTGTGTGCGTGTGTGTGTGTGCCCTGTGTTGGCTGGGTTTGGCTCCAGCAGACCCCTGTGACCCTGTAGTTAGGATACAGTGGGTTCGATAATGGATGGATGGATGTTTATGTGGAAGCGAAGGTCTGTGATACAGTTTGAATATTGGTAGCTGGAAATCCACAAAGGGAGAAAATGAATCATGTATCTTAAAAATAGTTTTTTATTCCTAATCTTTCATTTCCTATCAGGAATCATCATCAGAGGAAAATTATTAGACTTACAGGAATCCAAGGTAATATACAGCAAATAAGGAGGGGAGGGTAGGTGGATGTAGAGGGGGGGATTGATGAAGTGGGGTTAGGAAGGTGTTGGCCAAGTCTTATGTATTAGGTGCCTGTTCTAATTTTCAAGCCTGCATATGCTGGCTTCATGTCCAAATGTCTGTTAATGGTTTTTTCTTTGGATAGCCACGTTTCAGCCAGCTCTCTGGCACTTTTAGTATTAGCCTTGAATTTTACTTGCACTGAGTCCTATTTAAATGTATGTCCGGCCAAACTTGCATGTGTGTAAATCAGAGATCGTGGGTCCTTTCTTTTGACTGCATTGCAATGATCCTGTATGCGTGTGGCAAGTGTTTTTGTTTAGTAATCCTTTTTTATGTAGGGTGTTAAACCTGGTTTGGTAAATGACATGGTTATTCTTTCAGCCAGACCTAGAGAAAGAAATGTGGTAGAATGCATCAGGTTATTATTATTTATTTTTTTTCTGCAGTAATCATATCTGTAAGATATCAGATAAAGTAATTATCTGTTATATTGTAAGATAATTTTATTTTAGTATTTACTGTTAGTATGTACTCTGTTAAATAAGAAAGTCCAAACCTGATCACACAAACAAGGTATAAATACAAATAAGGTGTTCCTTTATTCATATTTTGATGCTGTGATGCACTTGTGCTTTAGCTTACTTTATGCAAACTATAAGACATTTTTCTTTCTGTTTTTAATTGTCTTTTACATAGGAGCAGCTTATGTAAGGGAATCAGTTCACCTCTGCCTGAACTTTCCACACTGCAAGTGAATGAAGTCTACCATGACCTTCCCGGTGATGTGGTTCCATTGATAACCACAATGGCTAGAGCCAGTGATATACCTCTGGTTCACTCTGGTTTTGGAAAGCTGCAACAGGAAAGTGTTTGTTATATGACGTGCCAACAGAAAAAGAGTGCCTGAAACCTGTTCACACACAGATGCCACTTCTGCACTACAACTGCCACTTCAGGGTTTCAGGCTGGGACCTTCTACCTGTTCTTTTGTTTGCAAAAAATATCATCAGCTCCCCGGAAACATCCTTTGGCACAGCACACAAGATTAAGAATTGCACAAAAGAGCAGAGTTCCTGTGCTGAGTGGCACCAGCTAAGTCAATCTCACACCACCTTCTCCAAATTCAGTGATCTGTCACAGCAGGTGACAGAGCTCAACTGAACATCTAGCAAAATTGCTTCGGAGACATAGCCATCAGACTGCAGAGATGAGGTGGGTGCTTGACCTGGAACCTGCAGCAGTAGAGGAGTACTGCAGAGCAAGGGAAGTTAATCACTATCCCTGTGGGTTCCTTATCCACCCTGATGCACCATTGATGGGATCATCACCTGATGGGATTGTGTATGATCTAAAGAAGCTGCCAGTGTTTGGTCTTATTGAAATTAAATGCCCAAATGTATCAAGTTATGTGGACTGCCCTTAAATTAAGATCACACACACACTGAGGAAAATTACTTTTGGCAGATACAGGGCCAGTTGTTGATTTCTGGTCTTAACTGGTGTGACTTTGTTGCCTTCACAAAGGAAGGCGTGTTTATTCAGGCAATCCTCAGAGACATGGAAATGATCAAAATCATAAAAGAAAAAAAAATTATTTCTTCTTTTATTTTTAACTCCATGCCTCACTAGAAAATTAGATTGAAAAGACTGTATTGTAAATATTTTAAACATTATTGTCAATCTTATTTCACCATTTCATTCTTTTATTTATTTAGTTACAGTTAGTAAGTTACACATTTATACTCATTGTTACAATGGAGAAAGGTTTCTTTTAATTTTACAGATGCATTGTGCTCTATGGCGGCACGGTGGCGCAGTGGGTAGCGCTGCTGCCTCGCAGTTGGGAGATCTGGGGACCTGGGTTCGCTTCCCGGGTCCTCCCTGCGTGGAGTTTGCATGTTCTCCCCGTGTCTGCGTGGGTTTCCTCCGGGCACTTCGGTTTCCTCCCACAGTCCAAAGACATGCAGGTTAGGTGGATTGGCGATTCTAAATTGGCCCTAGTGTGTGCTTGGTGTGTGAGTGTGTTTGTGTGTGTCCTGCTGTGGGTTGGCACCCTGCCCAGGATTGTTTCCTGCCTTGTGCCCTGTGTTGGCTGGGATTGGCTCCAGCAGACCCCCGTGACCCTGTGTTCGGATTCAGCGGGTTGGACAATGGATGGATGGATGGATTGTGCTCTATACATTACTATCAGTATTATTTCATATATATATATTTACACAGATAATGTATATTTATCCATATATAACAATTTTATGTAGTATTAAGGATAAATAATTAGCACTGGAGTGTTTGGTGTCTTGTGTAATCTATAGAAATTATTATTGAAAGGTGAGTGAGCCGAACTGACAGGTGGGTGGAAAAAAATCTGACCACTAAATGTATTTCAATAAACCAATATTTATTAACTTGAACAATATATAACAAATGTAATGTGATTGTATATAGATCATTGCTTTTTAAAATATTTGTATTTTGTGCACACATCCTTTGTTAGGCTTTTTGTGGATGGAAGAAATAGGAGAACAACACTTTCCATCCTCATAAAGCCCAGCAGAGGATGTCACTTTGTAAAAAAGGCATTTGTTAGTAAGTAGAATATTTAACTCAAAAAACACAGGAACTGTCACCCTGTCTCAGACTTTGATTCACGAAAATCCGCTTTTAAAATACTGGCTACAAACTCGGGTATGGGGGCTAATCATAAAGCTCTCCCTCCAGGTAGCTACAATCCATTTAGATCAGGTTTCCGCAACAAAGGGAAATGTATGAAAATAAAATACCTAATTGTTGTACTTACTGGAAGCTTGACATAAAGGTACACAACAATGTTCAGCTGTAGAACTCGCTGTATGCTGAAACTTAAACTTCTTTTTCTTGGACATTCTCGCCGCTAAGCAAAAATCACAACTGCATTACAGACAATGGAAGTGACTGAGCTGGCTGAGATTTCACAGGAAGTTCGCCAGCACTACCATGTGCATATACAGTGGCGTAGCTCGAGTTCGCGCCACTCGGGGCAGGGCTTCAATTTGCTGCCCTCCAATGTATCTGAATATGTTAACCTATTTAAATAGAAAATTAAAATGACATATAGAGAAAAATTAAGATACATTTTGCACAGATTTATTTATATACAGAGAAACACCAATATTTTTTTTCACATATAATTATTTATAAGCATCAACTAGACAAGAATATAGTATAGACGCACTGATAAGCCGTGTTCTGATTATTAGTTTAATATAATTACACTGCGAAAACCAGAACCGGTGTGGTGTACAAGTGATAGGTGGGGATGAGCAAGAACGCATTGTGAATTAGTTGTTTATCTTCCTAGAAATTATTATTGGTGCAATGTTTCTGTTTATTTTTGTTATTGCCTCATAAATTTCAACTGCTGTGTCTGATGTTGTTACAGAAGGACCGTCTGAAAATGATTTTTGAAGCATTTATGGATGAAAATCAGAGAATTTGAACTTTTTTCATTCATGAGTGATATCTTTCTGAACCCTGCTGCTTACACGTGAAGTGTTCTGAGCCTTTTAGCCAATAATGCCGCCTCCAAAAATGTGCCGCCCAGGGCACTACTCCCTCCGCCTGCCCCTAGCTACACCACTGTGCATATAGTCAATTTAGACAAAGAGTAGCTTTTCACTCAGAAGAACCAAGTCTCTCTAATCCTGCATCATCCCTGAATTAGCTCTAGCTGTATTACCTTATGCCCTAGATTAATGTCTGTGGTCAGGAGAAGGCTTATGTTTTCAACAGTGATGCCTGACAAGCACTCCCTCTAGTGGTCCCTGGTGTCCTTACACCTTGAGCTATGACCTTCCTTAAAAGAACCACATCTTCAAGACAGCCATCTGAGATCCATGCTATGCCGATGACCATGTGTTGACCTCTATCAACCAGAAGGTCCTTTAACCTCTGGTTTTTCACGTTGCATGTCTTCCATGTAACAGGTGCTCTTTTACTTCCATCCTTGGTCTGAATTTGCCTTCCCAATACATTTCCATCTTTGATTAATAGGACTTTCTGATAATTACACACGAGAAAGCATTTTGCTCAGAATTTCATAATGTTTTGCACATTTCACTATAAATTTGAACTTAAAACATTGCCTGAAACTGGATATTTAGCAGATGTCCATCAGCTGATTGCACTTCTTTCATCTGTGACAAGAAACTACCATTTTTTGATGACTGTGGAGTTTATCATTTCTCAACAAATGAAGCCTCGATTACTATAGCCACTGGTTGATAATAAAGTGAAAGCAGTCATAATGCACTGCTCCAATTTTCCCCATCCATTCAGAATTTTCTCTGCAGGCACAATAAAAAGTAAAATATCTGATGCGTATTGTTCAAGCTAAAAGACATATGCAGGTAATAACACAGTTTTATATTGTGAATGAAGGAAGCAGAAAAGGACAGTTAGTGCATTTAAAGAATGTGTTCTCTAGGCTTCAATGGGTCTATAGCTAGCAGATGACATGAAAAATACAGACAAATGCAGAAGGCAAATGGGGTAATTGCATAAAAGAATTACTATTAAACTATTTAATGTTGTCTCTGATTAAATAGGAGTTATGTAATCCATAGCTCCAAAATCCTTAATAGATTTAATGATTGAAAGAATCAAAAAATCTCTTGGATTTATACATTTAAAGTGTGATCAAGGTCATCCTGATATCCTCATTATTATGTACTGTATTTAGATAATAATTTTATGTAACCAAATGTGTAATTATACTGTACATTATTTATAACTTTGGTATGTAGCTGTGCCATATTTGTACAACTTTTCATGCCACTATTGTTGGGTGCCTTGTTTTCTAATTTTACACTATATTGGACACTTGCTATGTAAAATCTGTCCAGAATGTGTAGGTAAAAGTTCCATTTGGTTTTTTACCAGTGATTCATTGGTAAAAAACCTACTATATTTATCTTTATTTATAATATTATACTATTCAATAGTTAAATTCAATATTATTTTATAATAGTCAGAAGCCATACCACAAGTACTTCTGAACTTGAAGATAAGCATGTTTGGGTCCAGCCAGTACTTGGATGGGAGGCCATCCAGGAAATGTTTGGGTTGTTGCTGGTAGAGGTGTTGACGAGGCCAGCAGGGAGTACTTACTCTGCTTTATGAATTTGGATCCCAATGCCACCAGTGTAATGACTGGAACACAGAACTGCAACAATGGTGCCATCCATCGGAAGAGACGTAAAACCAAAGTCCTGTCTCACTGTGGTCATGAAAGATTCTGGACATCTTTTGTAGTGTGTAGGGGATATCCTAATGTTTTGGCTAAACTGCTCCCCGTGACCTAGTCATTCTGCCCCCTAATCAACCCCAGTCTCTAACTGGATGATTATCTCTTTATTTATTTATTTATTTTGATATACTTTATTAATCCCCAAAGGGAAAATGTCTTTTTGCAAGACGTTTGGTGGTTAGACAGTGCCCCTGAAGCAATTTTCAGGTTAATATCCTTGCTCAAGGGCCCAATGGAGTAGGATCAGTTCTGGCAGTAACAGGATTTGAACTTGAAACCTTTCAGACACCAGTACTTGTCATTAGTTACAGAGCCACCACTCCACCCAATTAACATTCAAAAGCACTTTTAGTTGATTCAGACTATTAATGACTTTATTAAATTAGCTTTTATTTGCTGCACCTACATATTCACCCACCTCTCTGTCATATCCAGTATGGGAGCACAGGGAAAACCATAGGAGCAAGTAGAAGGGCTCCACATACCTCACAGTCATCTTTTTCTCACATGAGAACCAGAAATCTACAAACTAAGACCACATACAGGATGGTTAAAGAAGCCACCCACACCAGGAACAACCTCAAAAGGTCCCCAGAAAGAACAAATAGAATTACCTCTTCCAGTCATGTGACCCAGCATGGCTCTATGAAAGGATGAACTGGAATAGGACTAGTCAGTTATGGTTTGGACACCGATAGGCCAGGTACTCTACACTGTAATGAGTGCAATATCTGCCTTTCATGGGACCAGGCACATATAAAGTGACTGGCTAATCATAAACATCTTTTGGAAGCAAAGAAAAATTGGTGGTGAACCCTAACAGACTGACATTTGTCTTAACAAAATTAATAAAACTTTGAAATTCTGTGTTTACGTGGCCTGACTGTGGTAATATTTCTCTGCCCGGTGGTTTGATCACACCATGTGGTCACCTTAGTTAAGTGCAGGATCACGTATAGAGTAAGACTGAAAGATCACCAGATAAATTTCTCATGATACATAGCGGCTTCTTTGGAAAAATACATAACTTAATTAAGGTTTCAGTGGTTGCAACTGCAATAATTACTATGTAATTATACACTGTAATTAGGGACACATAGTTTAAGTTATGACACTAAAATAAAGGTGTATATCATATGTTTCTGCCTTGAATTTTTTTCTGCTGTATTCCACGCAAAGCCCACAACTTTACAAGACACAAAGAAGACATATGTAAAATATCAACAAACTTCAGGCAACACTTGGGATAAGAATCATGGGAGAAACATCTGGTCAAAAATGGGACACATTGTAAATACTTAACAAAATGTGAAATTTATAGAGGAATTACGGACAAATAATTGTCATTTAAATTTCTACCACAGTGATGATGACTATTTTATGGAAAAGATCAAAAGAGTGAAAATATTTCTTTTTTTAAATTTATGTAGGTGACAGGCTTAGTATAAGGGCCACTTTAAAAGAATGTTCCACAACTGTTTTAAAAGCACAATCTGATCCTGCATTCAAAGTAAAAGACCTTCAAAGGTTTCTGACCTGATGTGATTGAAGTTACTAAGCAACAAACGTGCATTATATATTACTAGCAAATGATTGGATTTTATTCTAAAGGGAAATCATTTTTTGGCTGCAACCATAATTGTGCTTAAGATGCTTTCATGTGGTCACCTGCTCCTGAAATAAGGTCAAAATGTCGTTCTCCTTATGTATCAAGTGCCTTAAAAAAGGAAAATAAAGCAAAATATGTGGCAGCAGAAGGATTACAATAATCTATACAAGGCACATAACTTAACTAAAATGGGACAACACAGTAAGTTCCATTAAACAATAAATCAAAAAGGGTAAATATGGCTTAGGTACAACACTGAACAAGAAAATGTAATTTCAAAAAATCAATAAAGGTATGAATAGCTTAGACACATCTAAGAAATTTACTGCAGATATTAAAATGTTTCAGGGAGACGAAATGCTTCTATTAACACATATTTATTATCCAATAGCCCCAAAGTGTTCTTTCCATGGTCTCCTCCAGTTTTCTTTATAACCGTATCCACTGACTCCTTCACTGTCCTTCATGGTATTTTCTATCACTTTTATCAAACAAAATGCAGCCTTTCTCTTTCTAATAAGCAGATCTCCTCCTTAAAGTTAACCTTCATTATGAATATTTCATTGTCACTTTTTCACCTCAGATTTTTAAAGTCAGTATTGCTATACAAGCTTTAACTCTTTGTCAACCTGTACTGAACTGCAGAACACTAAAACGCTGTAAGACAACACCACAATAACCCATTCTGCCAGCATCACTAGGACATACTCTTATTTTAGAACAATTTCTGTTACAGTCTCTGGCTCTCCTCCAGTTGGCAAAATACTCCTGACATGACCTCCAGAATGAACCACAACTGCTTCAGAAATTTCTGATTGGAGCTACCTCTTTGGTTGCATTGTATATTAAACAAAAACTCTGTTTTTTGCTCACTAATTGGCTAGGAGATCTAACCCAGTCTACCTTTCAAACTATAGCTTTGGTTTCCCTGGCTTTCTAATAGTACTGTTTTATAGTAACATTGCTGTTGTTCAGTGAATGAATTATTTGTTATTTGTTAATGAATTAAGTGTGATTTTTATTATGATTTCAGCAGCTTTTGTGAGTTTTTGAAGGATCCATGAATTAGAGAATATTACTACATGAATGCTATATTTTTGCGGTGGGCTGGTGCCGTGCCCGAGGTTTGTTTCCTGCCTTGCACCCTGTGTTGGCTGGGATTGGCTCCAGCAGACCCCCGTGACCCTATAGTTAGGATATATAGTGGATTGGATAATGGATGGATGAATACTATATTTTTATAATGTACTTATAAACTAGTGAAAGTTCTTTCCTTGTTTAATTTTAAGTTAGACCGACCAAACAGTCCCATTTAATAATTGGAATACTGTATAACCAAATGATCTTTTTTAAACAGGCTGGTCATTTAATAGATGTGCACAAAATTCCAAAAAGGACAACACCCTACCTTCAATATAATAAATGTCACATAAAATTACACAGAGGACAAACACCTCAATTTATTATACGTTTAACAACGTAACTCCTCTGCTCTTCAGTTTTATAATCATCTAGCAGTGCACATAAAAGTCCAAGGGGAACAACTCCTGCCTTTAATACAATATATATGTCTAACAATGCACATGAAACTACACAGAGGACAAACCCCCCCATCACCTTGATTTGATATACATTTAACCACAAGCACAAAACTGGAAGGAGAAGAAAACCCTCTCCCACTGTTCAATTTAATATATATCTAATTACATTTGCAAAACTCCTAGGGGGCACTCACCTTGCTTTTCTATTCAATATACTCCTGACCTATACTTGATGACTTGATTAATAAGTTGTGTCCCATTTTGGGATAATGAAAATCTGGTCAGCATAAATTCAGTGCATCACATTGCCATTTGTGGCTACATTGCCGTTATGGGCTGCCTCATGGAGGGCACTAGATGTTTGAAAATGGAAAAACATCTGGAAAAATAGTCAAACATAACCATTTGTGATGGCCCAGTGTTCACAGCTGGCATTATGTCCTTGAACCTGAGATCGTCGATAGTCATGTCTAAGGATGAATGGGGCAATATGGACACATAACAACAAGAGCAGGTGCAAATGCGCACAGTGCTTTTATTCACAATCTTTTCAACAAACTGCAATGCTTCTTAATAAATAAGTAAATAATCCAGGATAAAAACATGTGCATAAGTGAAGGTTAATAGGTTCTTTCCAACAAATAAAACCTTTCTTATATTTACTTTCCTGCCATCTCAGCACATCTTTCTCTTTCCATCTTCGCAGTTCACCAGCTCACCCAGCGGGTCTTGCTGCTGGCTGACTCTTTTCAGCTCTTATTCCAGCCACCTCATCTGGTCACCTCTGGGATCCTCAGAACTGGACCTCTGTCTGCACCATCCATGGCATTTACAAGATCCCTAGGAGCCTATCAGATCATACCCAGTTACTCAGTAATATTCAGCCCACCCCAGGAGTGCCATTTCTTCCACTCCCTTGCATGACCATTGGCCATCTGCCTCCACACTATCACGCTGGCTCTTTCACCTGATCCTGACCCTCTTATTTCTTGTTTTTTCCCTCCTCCTCTAATCTGCTCAGGTGCCTTATGATGAAAATGGCTGAATTGCATGTGTCTGTCTGTGAATATGAACTTGCTAATTCCCCAATCAATGATCTAGAGTTGCTCCATCATTGTACTTCATGTACCTATGCTTTCCTGGAGCCTGATCGCAACATTTTTATTTAAAAACTGGCACACCTCCATGGACACCAATGTCTCCTTGCCATACAATGCATTATGTGATCCATGTAGGGCAGGTGTAAAAGGCTGTTAATTGTAAGCAACCTGAGCTACTCCACAAAGGAATCATCATGCTTAGTGATAATGCCAAACCACACATCTGCAAACCTCATCTGAGAGGTGTTTTCATTCTTTGTATGAGAGGTGCTGGACCATCAATATTAGAGCCTGGGCCTCACTTTAAGCGATTTCTATCTCTTTGGATCTTCTTAGATAAAATATCTGCATGGTTAGCCATTTGCTACAGAATGTGATGTATAGGCTGCAGCACCTTGACATTAAATTCTTCTGAGTAGAAATGGACACTTCAAATTCACAGTAGAAAAAAATACCTGGAAAAGTCCTTAGCTTCTGTGGAAGTGAAAGAGTACATTTTTACATTGTTTGTTAGATGTACAAGTCTTTGAATAAATAAACATATTTTCATACATACTCCAATTCCATCTCCAGTATTCCAAAAAACAAAAAACTTTTCTTTCTGCCTGTCGCATACTAAACAGCATAGCTGTGACAAAGTCAGCCCTCCCAATATGACAGCAACCCAAAACAAACTACAAAATGTAGCCACAATGACATCATGAAACTAATGATTAAAAACATTAACCCCATTATGAACAGAAAATAACTCCTGGAGGTAAAGATTTATAAAAAAAATGTCAAATATGTACAAAATATCACAAAATACATGCACATGTGAAAATCACACATCTTTAGCCTTCAGGATCACTACATAGTCCCCCTGTTAAGGCATGGTCCCTGGATGCTCCAATTAGCTTACCAGTATGGCATAAATAAACCTGATGTAACAAGCAAGGGGCATGCATATTTTTCAATAGCACCCAGGAACAGTTAGCCATGCCAATGTACCATGTTAAAAAACATAGACCCCCAAAATTTTCTGAATCCCATTTTTATGTTTGCGTTCACCTTTGACTGGTGTAGGAGAAAGGAAGTGCTGCTACACTAGATTAAACTAATTTCAAATGGGACGCATGAAATGATAAATAAACCTTAACACAGTAGAAAGTCCAATTTGCAAGGTAACAGACCATTATACTGTACTATAAGAACCTATACATATTAGAGCTAGCTTAACAGAAACCCTCAGGCAGATGCCTCACCTTCCGAACCACACTATTTACTCTGGAGCTGATCTATGCAGTCAGAAAACTGCTTGGCAGAGGTTCCCATTGGTAGGTTGAGTGTGCAATGGGTGTCAAAAAATGGGGTAAATACAACACACAAAACAGAACCCAAGTAATCCTCTTCACAGAGCTAGATGGCCAATCTATTATTACAACTTCAGACTCACAATGTCATTACTTTGAAATGTGGTAACTCTCCAGATCAGGAGTTGTTCTAGGCCTCGATTGACCCACTCTGTCTGCCCATTACTCTCTGGATGATATCTTGATAACAGATGGACTTTACGTCAAAATTTTAAACCAGGAAACTTTAAAAAGTGAGAAACAAATTTAAAACTATATTTAGAAATGACGACTTTAGGGAACCCATGTAGTCACAATATAACCTTAATGAAAATACCAATTCCCTTTGAACAGAGCAATTTATTAAGAGGAAATAACGTGCAACAGAGACTGGAGAAGATTGTGGTATAACCCCCCAACTTTCAAGTTACATAAAAATGAGTCTTTAGTTTCACTTTGTAGGCTGAAGCAGAAAATGTTCTAGAATTGGGAAAAGAGACTTGTCATGCCCTAAAGAAAATAGGACTGACTGAAGATGACTGAAGAACACAAGGACCAGTGAATGTATAGCCTTAATGAAAGAAGTCTAGCAGATAGTCAATGGATTAATACCAATGTAAAATTCCACTACTGTCCGATCCCTACCTAAATCTAATTAAAAGTTTAGTTTTTGAAAGAATCCAAAGCCACCATATTTTATTTTGACACACAGCTGATGTCACTCATTGCAGCATCTACAATCATCTTATATATAAACGTCTACGTGTGGAAGTCGAGGTAAGGGCTCCACCTCAGAGGAAACAGAAACTCCCTTAGCCGCTAATACACAAACAAGGCCAGAACGTCAGCAAAACAAAACCTCAGAAGAAAGAGTCACTCACTTATCCGCTATTACAGAAGCGTGGCGAGCACATCGGCAAAACGGTATCCCTTTTACTTTTCCTTCCACTGCTAATACAGAAGTGAGGCACGCACGTCGGCAAAATGAAACCTCCAAAGAAAGACAAAGTCGCTTTGCTGCTAATGCACAAGCGATATGAGCAGGTCGGCAAAATGAAACCTCCTAGGAAACCTCCTAGGATATCCTCACAGGTGGCGCAGTGGTAGTGCTGCTGCTTTGCAGTAAGGAGACTGTGGAAGATTGTGGGTTCGCTTCCCGGTTCTTCCCTGTGTGGATAGCGCTTTGAGTACTGAGAAAAGCGCTATATAAATGTAATGAATTATTATTTTATTATTAGGAGAGAGATGCCCAGAGTAGTTCCTTTCAATTACCTGACATCTCTACATTTCAATTTTTTTTGTGACGATTTCAATAGTTTCTAGGACCCAGGGCTATTTACAGCACGGGCTTACACAACTAGTACACTATAAAAGAGCAACGAAAGGCGTTGCTAATAACAATATGGGTGTAACAATGACAATGGAACAGAAAATGGTGACACCCATGGGAAAAATGCAAACTAAAAGTGTCACAGTGACATCATAAAAATAATGGTAAAAAATGAATAACTGCAAGTGAACAATAATGGAAAAAAATAATTTCTAACAAGTTTATTACAAGAGAGTGTGAAAATGTGGGCTCAGTGTTACAAAATGTGCTGTGTGCTGTACTGAAAGTTGTACATTGTGACTTACAAATAGGCTGTAGGTCGGCTTCACATAAAAGGGACCATGGCAAGCTTTTCAAAGAAGTACTTTGAAATGTTTTAATGATTAACAGAGAAACAGAAGAATCAAGATTATTTAGGAACAAAGCAGAAGCCAGTGAATTGGAGCCAGCCAAGTTTCAGGACTTTAGCAATGTCAGAGCAGATCTCTGTGTTTTCTGCTTGATTTTACTGGTTAAGGCCGAGTTCCTTGTGGCTCTTTATAAACAAGTTTAAAAATGGACAATTGCCATCTTTTGTGCTGTCCTATTAAACTATCACGTATTTTTCTGTGTCAACAGATTACAAATTCACAATGTCTTCCCTTTATGAATGCTCTTCTAATGTATGTGAAATTATCTGATGATTCTTTTTCAAGTCTACTGTGTGATAACAAGCATGAGAGAGCTGTTTAATTGTAAGCCATTAAATTAGCTAATTATTACTACTGTAGTTTGGTCAGAACACTGACTTCCTCTAAATTGAGGTTTGGGGTCACTTTGCTCCCATCTCCTTGGAGATTGTGCACAACAAGACTATAGTTAGCAGGTTAGACAATTATCTTGCCTCTTGGGGAGAGTGACCAGTGATGACCTTTAATTGAATGTAAGACTATTAATTTGATGGCGATATCTAATGAGTAGAGTCTTAGTTTTCATGAGGAGTCAGCAATTGCCGTTTTTGGTGGACATGTTTTGTTAGCTTTAGAAAGGTTAGGGTTAACCAGTTAAATGACATCTCATAAAGTGTTCTAAAGCAGCATTTCTTGAGTGGTTGATCACGTCTCTTTGTTGGACTTTTATAAATCCTACCTGCCCAGAGACAAATATCCCTTGCTGCACAGTCATGCGTTGTTCATGTCATCACTTTTTGGAACCACGTACATTTGTGAACAACTATTTTCAAGAATGAAGCACACTAAGCGTAAAACTAGAACCAAAATATCTGATGAGCACCTCGAGAACTCCCTGAGAATTGCAACTACTTCCATCGAACCAGATATTGATGGATTAGTTTCTCAAATTCAATGCCAAATATCACATTAATTTTATGATTTCTAGTTATCTTTGTATAAATAAAATTTACAATGAAAATTTATATATGTATTTATACAATTTATAATAAAAATTATGTAAAATAATAATTAAAGTTGGACATCCCTGCTCAAAAGCATGTTGAAAGTCAAAAAAGCAATGTGGTATTCACAACAGGAGAAAATATCCAAAGCACAAGAAAATAAATATACAAATATTACTAGAATATAGACTTTCTAAAAGAAAAAAAACATTTAAATCTGACAAGACAATAGCAATAGCAAAAAAGCACAATAATTAAATAAACCGTGAGATGAATAACATGGATTATTTTGCTGTCCTATCACAGTGCTGTTGCAATGTATTGTTGCCTAGCCCCATAACTAGATGGGCGGAGTCAATGGTAGACACCAAGTCGTAGGAGGAGTGGGGTGCAGAGCCTAAGACAATCAATGCCCAATGGCTTACATACCTGAATCAGAGAAAGATATTGTGGAGGATTGCCGGCTTTCCAGTCCGGCCCTCACCCCCAGGCCGCTAGGAGGAGCCCTCCGGACAGCATATTGATGCCCCGAGTTCCAGCAGGGCCTCATGGACTTTGTAGTTTCTATACACAGCCCTGCTGGATACCTTGGGGGCAACCAGGAGTCGCTGTAAAAGGGCTAGTGGGCTCTTGCGTGCCCTATAACCCAGGAGTGCGTCACAGTCATGTGACTGGAGGAAGCGACGTGCTCCCGGGATGAAGAAGAGGACTGTTTGCCCTGACCCGGAAGGAAATGGACTTGTGGGTTGGCTTGGAACCACTTCTGGGTCAGGAGCTATAAAAGGACTAAGGAAAGCCCAGAACACTGAGTTGAGGTGGGAGGTAGGGTGGCGACGTGTCTGGGCGAGGAGGATTGGTTATTGAGAGAATAGTGTATTGTTTATGAATAGTGTGGTAGGGAGAGTGCTTGGTGCACTGGGTTATAATAAAACGAAGATTTGTTATACATTCACGTGGTCTCAAGAGTGGTACCTGAGGGTTCGAGAGGTGGACAAACGCCTTAACTGCTACAATATTCTCACACTGTAAAAAGACATCCTGAGTGGCTATTTTTTTATATTGATGGTGTTTAAGATCTACTTAGTAGCTACTTTTTATTTTTCAACTAATTATTTATTCTTTATAGGCTATGTGCACTTCATTGGGGCAGCATCTACATATATATAGTAGCACTTCATTTCTGCACCTTCCATCCCGTCCTACACTTCTTGAAGTTTAATCACTCTGTGAAAAAAGCCAGATTACAATGCAAGGTTTCATACTTTTACTTGAAAATAACACCATCCCACTCTCTTTAATTAAAATGTAACACTCCAAAACAAAACACATGCATGAAATGACAATAACACTCACAGGTAATCAAACTGGTGTCATCATAAGAGTTCCATTACCTATAGTACATGTGCATTTTTTAAATTTTACTTTTTTGTTTTCATGAAAATTAAATTTGATGGAAACCAAGGTCTCCATGAATAATGCATGTGTAAATTGGCATCTTGTTATGATATGACTTTTCTAACTGAAATGCTGTACAATTTTTCAAACACACCTAAAGGTGTATTTTCCAGGATATTATTAAATAACAGTGTCTTAGTTGATGAACGTTCTGTCCGGCAGTTTGTGAGGCTCAAGGACTATATTTCTGATACGGATGTGATCAACACTGGAGCACCACAAGGAACAATCCTGTCTCCTTTTCTCTTCACTCTCTACACCTCAGGTTATAAATATAACACCATGATTCTGCATGATTCTGCTCTTGCGTATTGTTTTGATAAGGGGAATTAGAGAAAGTATACGGGTATAGCTTTGACAGTTGTCTGCAACTTAACATCTGCAAAGCCATGGAATTGGTTATTGAATTTCATCACACCAAAGAGCCTCTACACTCAAGTCGCTTTGTAAGGAGTGGATATGGAGGTGGCGTACAGGTACTAGCGAGTCCATATCAGTGACAGGCTGGATGGTCTAGTAGCACAGAGGAAGTAGACAAGAAAGGGTAGAGCAGAAGTTTTTTCTTCGGACCTTTAATGTTTGTAGTAACATCCTTTAAATTTTCAACTACTCTGCAGTGCGCTGGACTGGTAAAATGACTTCGAAATAGTCTCACTGAATCAACAAGCTATTTAAGAAAACAGAATCAGTTAAGGGGTGCACTCTGGACCCCCAGGAGGTAGCAGTGGAGGAGAAAATGATGAATGTTATGAATAATGCTGCACATCCCTTCTCTAGCACACTAACACTGAATACTTTCAGCCATTGAATTATTCAACAGAAGTATGTAAAGAAACGCTAATGAGGCCCCTTTATACCAACAGCAACACATTGGTATAGTGCCTTTATACTGTAATTCCTCACTGTGACTGCTGTGTTAAACATTTGCCAAATCTGAAGTTTATTTCCTTTTTTTTACTCTTGTGTGTTTGAGAGGAGTTGTTGTTTGTTAGAATATTTTTTGGACAAATAAAATACTATCTAAGTATAATCTTTATATTTGCTCTCATTGTGCATGCTGTGATGAACCCTGCCCCTTTCACCTTGCCTCTAATATTAATAAACATAAAAGTAAAGGGGCATATAATGAACTATTTAAAAGTCAAAAGAGAATATTAACTTTTTTCTCATTAAGCAGTGGCATTTCTCCTGTTAACCTGCAATGCACTGTACAGTATATATATTGTAACAAAAGGTGCTATATGGGTGCCGACCCGACACAGACAGACACGGGAGGCACACTTATAAAAGAAATAAACTTTTATTTTCTTCATCTGTGTGCTATGTCTTCCCTGACAGACACAACACAGTCACACACTAAGCACAAACTCAAATAAACACCAATCAAAATCTCTCTCTTCTTTATCTCCTCCACTCCTCTCCAGCAAGCTTAGTCCCTCTCCTATATATATATATATATATATATATATATATATATATATATATATAAAAGCTTTGGGGCAGCCACCCATATAATTATTCCTGGTTGTAAAATAGTTAAATTGTGTACAGTTGTGTACAGATTCAAGTCCAAAACAGAACTGTCCTGATGAGGCAGAGATGGCAGTTTTAAGTGAGAGTAGAGGAGACCAGGCGGAATTTCCCATAATCAGTCTGTAGTGGAAAGAGACAAAGGATCAGTACACTGCGACACCTGGTCTGGTGTGCAGTTAACCTTATTCAGACCCTTTAGCTGCCTGCCATGCACTTGTGTGTGACTATATATCTTATATATATAAACATCTACGCGTGAAAGTGTGTGTGTGTGTGTCTGTCCGGCCCGGAAGTGAGTGGTGGAGTTGGGGTAAGGGCTCCACCTCAGAGGAAACAGAAAACTAAACATCTACGCATGGAAATGTGTGTTTGTCTGGCCCGGAAGTGCGAGGCTACTACAGCGTGAAGCTCAGAGAGCCGGCACGGCGGCCCCAAGTTAGCGAGTAGGAAGAAGAAAGCAACTCTGTTGCCAAAGTAAAACTGCCAAGAAAATAGAGAAACACTTACGCAATCGAGACAAGCACATTAGCAAAACAGTATCCCTTTTACTTTTCCTCCCACCACTAATACACAAGCGAGGTGAGCACGTTGGCAAAATGAAACCAAGGAGAGAGATGCCAAGAGTAGTTCTTTTTAATTACCTGACATCTCAATATTTCAGTTTTTTTTCTGACGATTTCAATAGTTTCTAGAACTCAGGGCTTTTTACAGCATGGGCTTACACAGCTAATATATATTGTGACAGTAAATGGCGCTATATCATCTCTTAACCCGGCACAGACAGACACAAGAGGCACACTTTTTATTTTCTTCTTCAGCACAATACACACAGTGCATCAACCCACAATAATTGCTCAGTCCTTTGTTTTCCTCTTTCTCTCAAGTCTTCTTCAGCCTCTACTCCTCTCCTCGCAAGCTCCGTCCTCTTTCACCCGAATCCGGCTTCCTGAATGGAGTGAAGTGGCTTCTTTTATAAAGCACCCGGATGTGCTCCCTGATGACCTTCCTGCAGCACTTCTTGGTGTGGCAGAAGTGCTGCATGGGCACCTGGAAGCACTCCGGGTGTACCTGCATCCTGATCTGGCAGCACTTTCTGGTGTGACCACGGGCCCCCAAAGGTTGAACTTCCAAGCTCTGTTCCCATGGCTGCCTTCTTGTGTTCCAGGGGAGGTACTGGTCCTCTCCCAGTCCTTCCGTCCTCCAGGCATCCCGACTGGGCATGAGCCCCAGCCGTCCGCCACTATATACAGTATATATATATAAATATATATATATATATATATATATATATATATATATATACAGTATATATATACATATATATATATATATATATATATATATATACAGTGATCCCTCGCTATATCGCGCTTCGTCTGTCGCGGCTTCACTCCATCGCGGATTTTAAATGTAAGCATATGTGAATATATATCGCGGATTTTTCACTGCTTCGCGGATGTCTGCGGTCTACAGTACGTGTGCTTCCTCAGTTGATTTGCCCATTTGAATTCAAACAAGGGACGCATTTGAATTCAAACAAGGGACGCTATTGGCGGATGGCTGAGAAGCTACCCAATCAGAGCACGCGGTTAAGTTCCTGTGTGCTGCTGATTGGCTCAGCAATGGAGTGCTGCATTAACCAGGAAGTCTAATCTCACTCATTCAGAATTAATGCACATTACTGCTAATGCTTCAGGATTGCAGAAAAGGTAAAAGTTTTGGATATGTTGAAGGAGGGGAACAGCTACACCGCTGCAGGACACAATTACAGCATCAATGAGTCCACGATTCTTTTTATTTAAAAAGGAGGAAAAGCATATAAGATCTACGGCCGCAGTGTCCTTTAGTCAGGGCGCAAAACAAGTTGCAAGTGGACGTGATAAGGCAGTAGTCTGGATGGAATCTGCTTTAGGGATTTGGATTGAAGAGTGATGGAAGAAGAACAACGGTGGTGCTAAACAGTCGCCTGAAGAGGCTCCTTTAGAAGAGCTGTAACGCTATCCTTTGTTGTGCAGTAAAATTAAACTCATTGTTATCGGACAAGTCGTCGTGTCATTGTTGGTGAGTAACCATAATTAATTATTTACGTACAGTACTTATTACATGTACATAGTTTAGTGTCGCTGTACACACATTTTACTGTATACAATTTTTCTTGTATTGTACGTATTTATTGCTGGTGGCCTGTCTGTTGTAATGACTGTAACGTATTGATATCGGAGACGCTCGATATCTTTAAGATAATATTTAGGTTTTACTTTACATACATAATTTCAACGAATCTTACCTAATATCTAAGAGAATACAAAGGGTTTATGCTGTATAACTGTGCGTGAAATGTTTATAATAGTGTGGGAGAGTTTATAAGGGCTTAAAATATATAAAAATAACCATATAAACATATGGTTTCTACTTCGCGGATTTTCTTATTTCGCGGGTGGCTCTGGAACGCAACCCCCGCGATGGAGGAGGGATTACTGTATATATATATATATATACATATATATATATATATATATATATATATATATATACATATATATATATATATATATATATACATATATATATATATATATACATATATATATATATATATATACATACATATATATATATATATATATACATATATATATATATATATATATACATATATATATATATATATATATATATATACATATATATATATATATATATATATATATATATATATACCCCTGAAGTCTACTCCAAGTGGTCATCAAGTCTTCCCCATTAGGCCTACCCCCTTTGCTGTGATTGCTAAATCTCCTTAATTGTAATTAACTCAATACTTTTGAATCCATTTTATATAAAACTCCTTTACTTTATTAAGTATAATCCTTAATATATATATATATATATATATATATATATATATATATATATATATATATATATATATATATATATATACATACACTGTCACCATTGCACGGGGGTTTTTCAAGTACCCATAGCACAACTCTTTTCACACTTGTCACCATCTCATACATAAGGGACTCTTTTAATATTCAAGATAATAAGCATTAGATTGAAGAAGTGGTGCTCTATTTAGGCATAAGAAAATACACTTCAGTTCTTAATACCAAATTAGTGGCCTATATCTTGATTTTTAGTTTAGGATTTGCCCTTTATGGCAAGCAGTGCCCTCACCCTTGCTAGGCAAAATTTCTCCCCTGTTTAAATGCTAGAATAAGGCAAACTTCCCTTCCAGAGTTATTATTTTTTCTACCTATCCTGGAAGTAATGTGCTTCCTGTTTGTTAAGCTCAGTTTCCAGATCTTCCTAAATTCTGCACGCCTGTCACTGTCAATCCTGGAAAGAGAGAAAAACATGGTTTGGGGTATCAGAGACTTTGTCCTTCCAACCTCCAAACCATTTTCCCCATGTTGCTAGATTAGACCTTTTTGTGTGACACCATACACAATACTCTGTATATTGTGATGTATTGGACTGCGCTTTCGCTTTCTAGAACCAGTTCAAGAGAAAGCACTCTTTCACATAGACAGTATGGAGAGAAATACTGGATCATCTGCCGTCATGCACTAGCCTCATATCTCACAGTAATAAAAACTTTTATAAGTGACTGATTGTCTAATGCAAGCAGTTATTCCCCGGGCTGTTGTTCTTGTCTCTTGCTGGCTGCTCATGGAACTCATGAACAGCTCTCAAGAGGATGCCTTTAACTTCATTAATTTCAGAAAGTTACAAACAGACAAATTCTTTTCAATATTAACTAAGTGTATGTTTTGTTTTGAAAGACTTCAAGGACTGTTTCTACAGACTCAAGAATAAACAGTGCATTTAATTAATGTTTTATAGTTTCATTTGTGCCACTCAGAACCCAATATGGGACAATAAAGAATATACTGCCTGTTAAAATGCCTGAAGAAACAGACCCAGTGTATGTCTGGAGGAAACTTTACCCATATGACCTCTACATTGACTTCTGAAGTTCAAACTTCTAAAAGGTTCATTTTAATTGAACTGCCCTAGAGATGCCCAAATAGCATTAAGCATAATTAACAGAGAACACCTGAAAAGATGTATCTCTGTTTCATCACTTGCCAAGTTCCAAGATCTCACACGCTCTTTGTCTCACTTTATGTGCAAGTGAACAAAGCAGTGATTATGTTATCTGCGGAGCCAATGCATTACACACCCCATTGCTAGCCTTAGTGGTTCAGCTAACATAATTCTGCGTTCTCGTCCTCACATGGGACAGAAGCCGCTAGAAAATCTGATGAAAAAAAAAGTTAGAAAGATATAGTTGGAAAATGCCAAAAAAAGTCCCTGTGACTGAATTTCCAGTCTCAAGTGAGCAAATAAAACTTTTAAAATATGGTTCTTCAAAAATGAAATTGTCTATTATTTTGTGCTCAAAATGAGGGATCTTCTTTGTAGGCGTTTCTCTCTGTCCCTCTTATAATAGTCAGTGATTCATGCAGAAAGCCACCTGCCAGAGAGCCCTGCCTTAAATTCTGAAGTTCTGCATGCCTGAGGGAGAGCTCTCATGTTGTGAACTCCCTTGGCAACTCCTGCTGTGTTGTTGTGTTACATTTGCTTTCCTGAGCATCAAAGTGTTCCCCTGCCTTTCTCATTTCGTTTCATGAGTTTAAAATAAAGCGCACGAATATAAGCATTCAGAACTCCAATTCAAAGACTTTGAAGCTCCATGGACCTACAAGAGGTACAATACAGATTATGCACTCACTGAGCAAATTCTGAGGAACACTATACTAATACAGAGTAGGACGTGCTTTTTCTCTCAGAACATCCTCCATTCTTTGTGGCATGGATTACACAAGATATTGGACACATTCCTTTGAGAGTTTGGTCCATGTTGACTTGATTGCATCACACAATTTCTGTAGTTTTTATCAGTTGCACTTTCATACAGTGACTCTCCCATTCTACCACATCCCAAAGATGTTCTCCAGGATTTAATTAAATTGAAGGCAACTGAAGAACATTGACCTCTCTCTCATAAAACCAGTTAGAAATTACTTTTGCTTTGTGCTTTGTGACATTGTGCATTATCATGCTGAAAGTAGATATTACAAGATGTGTCAACTGTGGCCAAGAAGGGATGCATATGGTCAGCAACAATCATAACCAGCGTGGATTGTTGACACAAGGCAGGTTGAGTGCATGGAATCACACTGTTGACACCAAATTCTGACCTACCATTTATATGCTTCAGCAGAAGTTGATATTTATCAGATCAGGCAACATTTTTCCAGTCTTCTACAGTCCATTTTTGGTGAGCCTGTACCCACTGCAGCCTCAACTTTTTGTTCTTGATTGACAGGGGTGGAACTTAATGTGGTCTTCTGCTGTTGGAGCCCATCTGCCTAAAGGTTCAACATGCTGTGCATTCTGAGGTGCTTTTGACAGCTTGAACCAGTCTGGCCATTCTCATCTGATATCTCTCATCAATAAGCCATTTCTGTCCTCAAGACTGCTGCTCACTGGATGTTTTTTGTTTTTCACACCATTTATAGAGTCAACTCTAGAGACTGTTGTGCATGAACATTCCAGGATTTTAGCAGTTAAAGAAATACTCAAACAAGACCATCTGGCACCAACAATCATGACATGGTTGAAATCACTGAGATCACGTTTTTTTTTCTCCATTCTGGTGTTTCGTGTGAACATTAACTGAAACTCTTGACCTGTATCTGCATTTTCAATGCATTGTGCTGCTGCCACATGATTGGCCGATTAGGTAATTGCATGGACAAACAGATGTACAGGTGTTTCTAATAATTTGCTCAGTGAGTGTATATACAGTAGATAGTGATGGGCCACCTTTTTTTCTCATAAATTTCTGTCTGCACCACTTCTCTTTTAATCAAGCCTTTCCTTGTAAATAAGAGAAAAAGGTGCCAGTTCTCAACATAGGGAACACATCTTGATCTACCAGCCACCAGGCTCTGCACAAAAAAATAAATGGAGTTGGAAACAGACAGGCAATACTAAAGGACCAATATGGAAAAGATACAGAGAAAATTTTGTAACAGATTGCTGCATCAAATCAAATATTTTAAAAAATAAAGAATCAGCCAAAGAAAGAGTGAAGCTGTGCCCAAAACTGAGTAAATTCTGACAGATGGATTACTTTGACAAAGCACATGAAAACCAACAGAATGTGTAAAGAAAGGTGTATTTGAAAGCTTTGCCATGATTAGTGTAAATTACACAAGCAAGCATATTTTATAGTAAAACAAACAAATTGTTAAGTGATGTGGTTAAAATCTTTTTGGTGAACACAACCTGGGTAATAATTTAAGTTAATATATATGTAACTAGCTGCGTGGGGTCTTCAGGGCAAAAAACAACCTGAAGATGCCCTAGCAGTTTTACTATGATTGTGAACTTGGAGATGCATCAGCTAGCTCTTAAGATTTACCCAGTGCAGACGACATGGATCTACCTGTGCTTGCTGCCCCATTGGCTTTTGTATGAAAACACTGGCGATACCATATCTTAGCCGTATCACTGGCATATGAGTCCTATTAATCTTTGTCTTGAGAGAATACCTCCAAATAGATAACGTTTTTAGTGAAAACTTCAAGCCTTGCTATCTGTTGCTGAATAGTTTCACCTGCACGTTGTTTCAACGTTGTGTCTCTTCATCTGTGTCATTAGCATAACGTTGTTGTTGTGCAGTGGTGTTTGCTGCACACAGGTCTTTTGTAGCAAGTGCTGAAAAAATTTTAAAATGCATGCATGCGCCATCTAGTGGTTGTTGTTGCGTGTGAACACATACAAACACGGGTCTTTCATTTAAATATGTCTAATTATAAAATAAAAGAACATATTTTTAATTCTGAATGGCTATATGACATATTGTATATCATTTCAAGAAGATGCTTACCTAGTATTTTTAATGCTAAAAGGAGGAAATCGACAGCAGAGACACAGTACGTGGTTTACAGCATACCATGTGGTTGGTTCATGTCTAGCTGTATATGTGGGACAAGCATCAAAAGCACTTGCCACATGTATACAGCAACATTCCAATGCTGTCAGAAGGAAGCACCCACAATCTCTGATTTACACATATACAAGTTCAACAGGACATGCATTTAAATAGGACTCAGAGAAAGTAAAATGTAAGGCTAATACTAAAAGTGCCAGAGAGCTGGCAGAAATGTGGCTATCCAAAGAAAACACCAATTAACAGACATTTGGACATGAACCCAGCAAATGCAGGCTTGAAAATAAGAACATGCACATAATAAATAAGACTTTATGACCAACACCCTCCGAACCTCACTTCATTAATCCTTTTTCTACATCCACCTATCACCCCCTTCCTTATTTGCTGCATATTACCTTGGATTCCTGTTAGTTTAATTATTTTCCTCTGATGAGGACTCTTGATAGGAGTTGAAAGCTTAGGAATTAAAAACTATTATAAAATATGTGATTCATTTTCACCCTTTGTGGATTTCCAGCTATAAATATGGAAACCGTATCGCAGGCCTTTGCTTCCATTTATATATATATATATATATATATATATATATATATATATATATATATATATATATATATATGTCATACACAAAACACACACTTACTGTATATAAAAATAAGTATTATTACAGTTTAACATTTTATTCTATAGAGTGAGGTTAGATAATACCAGCTGTTAATTAAATAGAGTAAAATAAAGCCTTCCATTGATCCAGATTATGGAGAAGATAAACATCTGGAGGTCCACATTTCTGGCAATATCCAGCCAGTCACTTCCAGGGCATTCTACAATTCTTTGCTTTAAATTTTGCCTTTTAGGCAAACATACTTTCGCAATTTTTTTTCCTTGCCTTTATGTTCTATGCATTTTGAATCTTTGCTATAAATACTAAAATATTAAAAGATCTTTTGTTTTTGTCTTTGGATAAAACATTTTCATGGGGTTCCCTTTTCTCCTTTTGATGGCATTTTTGATATTTGCTATTTAAAACCTGTGTAGTTAATCATTTGAGTTTAGGTTTAGGCTGCCTAAGGTGAGGCCTTTTGTCGGGTTTCAGATCCTTGCCCCCATTTTCTGAGTTTTGTTGTGGCAGGAATCACCATATAATAGCATAAAACAACTCTGGTTAGGACTGTAGTTTATCACAGGGCCCACTCACACTCACTGGTCCAATTTGGAGCCTCTGACCAGCACATTTTTGTAGCTGTAGGAGAAAGACTGCATGTTTCTTAGCTATAAAAAAAGGTATTAATAAAAATTTGTCAAGTGTCAAAAATATTATTTTAACAAATTAGGCTGCAAAACATCTGCTCAATGTCAATTTCTTATTAAGCACACCTCTACTTAATAGTCCAGCAGCTGTAGAGAACAAGGCAGGAACAATCCCTAGACAGAACGCCAGTTTGTCGCAGGGTGAACACACTCAGTCACACACACACACACATGCACACATACGCACACACGCACACTACACACACACTAGGGCCAATTTAGTGTTGCCAATCTACCTAACCTGCATGTATTTGGACTGTGGGAGAACACCAGAGCACCTGGAGGAAACACATACAGACACAGGGAGGACATGCTGGTGCCACACAGGGAGGACATGGAAAGTCATTCCAGGACTCCTTACAGTGAAACAACAGTGCTACCACTGCCCCTATAAATATCATTTGCATATATATCTATGTTTCCAATAGAAGTAGGTTAGAAAATGATTTATTTAAAGTTTTTCCAAGCTTCCAACCTTTTGTACATACAGTAATAATAAGGCACTGTCAAGTAAACTGGACAAAGTAAAGACAAAAAGCAAATTTTAATAGAACAGTACCTTCTGTGAATGATTACTTGGTAAATCTGCCCGAGATTAGATAGAAATGTCAACCTGGATTCAGTTCACTTTACTAACGTTATTGAAGAAAAAATGAGTAAATGTTAAAGGAAATACATTGTCCTGTGCCAAGAATGGACTTCAAATGATACTGCAAATGTTTAACAGCAGCCAATGTGTCTGATTGTTCCTTCTGATTAGACATGCCTGAACTTCATACTAAGCCAACTTTAAACCACAAGTGGTAGGTCTCTTTTGCTGTAGAAGTCTATTTACTTTTGCATTTCTTTTGGCTAGGCAGTTATAAATTAACTTGAGCCCCCTGTCCCATACCATGTTAAAAAAGATGTTTGCTACTTTACATATATGGGTCAGGTAGTGTCTTCTGAAAACAGGATTTATGCTCTGTATGTTTTCAGAGCTCTTTACATAGCTCCTTACTTGTGTAGATTTTATTTATCTATGGATCAGAAAGACAGTAAGGAAAAAATAATATATACAAAAATTATAAAACCATAGGAATGTACATTTACAGAAATAATTAATACTACAATGCTGCACACTGACGTTATGACAACCTTTTCCCTGAAATTAATGGGCTGTTTTCTAAGCAATGTTTTAAAAATGTGCCTTGAAGTGTGTAGAGGCACCATGAAGCAAACATTTTTTTTTTATTTCAATTGAAAGCCCTGCGAATGCTACATTTAATAAAACATCACTTTACCTTGCTGGACCTTTAATGACAGCTGTGTGTAATTGGTTCCTTCAGTTTCTAGCTAGTGGGTCATTCAGCACAGTGCAATCCCATTGTCTGTAAGTTATAAACCAGATGGGACGAAATTTTTATTACCTCTCTTTCCTCTTCTCCAAATTACACTTCATATGTTCATGAAGACAAAGTCATCCATCTTCTGCACTTGGGGGGAGAAACAGACTTCAGTCATTATTAAGTACTTATTCCAAATGAGACTATGCTTACTTATTACGTAAATCTGAATGCATTAAGCCCACATCTCGGTACTGTTGGTGATGCTGTAGGTGTAATAATTTTGGAACAGAAAAAAGAAGGTAAGAAAAACTATGACTGGTGTGGGCTTTTAACCCGAAAAAACAACTCAAAAGTCAAGAAAAAGTTTTGGGAACCGTCCCCGTATATTGCCCTAAGACAATATAAGAAATAAAGAGATCAAAGTCTTTGAATTTACAAGAACATTTGACAGTTTTACTTTGAGATAATGGTAGATTTATACAAAAAGGATTATGGGAACAGGAAATGGTTGGCAGGAAGTGACGTTAAGAACAGGAACCGGAAGTAATGTCATCGAGATGAGACGGAAGTGATGTGATCTGTAAGTGCCGGAAGTGATGTCATTGAGGATGGCCGGAAGTGATGTTGTTGCGGCCATTTTTATGTCCGGAAGTGAAGGTAATTACTTTTCTTTTGGTTTTCTGTGGAAAGAAGAGATCCAGGTAAGTACCACGTGACCAACTCATATCTCGCGATAGTTCACTCACCTTTAGGCTCTTTGAATGCCTCGTAATCGTACATGTGTGACACTGGAAATTCTGAGAGGGTAAAACATCAGGGTACAAAATAGGCAAGGTTTCAATACTGCACATCTTGAAGAGGCTAATGTCTCCATTAAGCACTTTACTCTTGTTACTGTTCTTGAAATCAAGCACAGATGTGCAGCATCAATTTTCATAATGACCAAAGATACAATGCAAGTACAATTTTGTTAAAATATTGTCATTGTCCATCTCTTCATTTTTCTTCTAAGCACATAAGAGGTGAGCTTGTTTCTTAATTTAAGTTTACAGTATCTACCTAAATTGATGATGCTAGAAAAAAATAAAGATGTTTTTGGTTGGAAATACTAAAATATCAAACAATTTCAGCCAAAACATTCAATAGCAATAGAGTGTTTTCTTTTGCTTGTGAAAAATATTCAGAGCAATTAGTCCTAACTGAAATGTAGCATTGAACTGCTCTTAATTTTGTTTTAAGGCTATACCATAGGCCTCCTGATCATTCCCATTGTTTCAGTGATCCACACATATCTGAAATCTCTGCTACTTTTGAAACTATTGAAGGTTGTTAACATCCTCTAGTACAGCATTCCCATTCTGCTTTAAAAAGGCAATTTCTGGTTAATCTTGCAATTTTTGTGACTATAGTTCATTTGCCCCTAAAATGTAAAATGTACACAACATCAGGAGCATAAAAAACTTCTAGTAATTAGGTCTATTGACAATATTTAGAGAGGCAGGATAACAAACATTTTAAGATATGCAAATAAATAAGAAATAGGAACAAACCTCCAGTTGCTTAATGCTTGTTTGTTGGAGTGTAAACTTTTGAAAAAGTTATTATATTATCAGTATCATATTTTCATTACATATCTTGTTTTTCAATTCTTCGTGTCTTTAATAGATTTTAAATAAAAGAGAATTCTAACTTATATACATCACAGAGAGTGTATCACTAGACCATTTACAGCTACTGTTGAAATATTTTGCCCAAAATATTTAAGCAGTTTAAACAAAAACATATTTCTTATGCCAATCATGTCAAATAATTATATAAGATAATATCCAAGCCTCCAAACTCCACATTTACCTTAAATGTTCAGCAATAATGTTTTGTATATTAATGCAGGACAATGTTATATATAGGTACAGTTAACAAACAAGTGTTTGAAAAAAAAATCCTGTTCATTATTGCATAAAAAATAAATAATCCTGTTCTTGTTTGAATCTAGAAAAAGAATCATTTTAACAGTATGTAAGAAAAGCACAAACAAATCATTAAGGGTTGGGTCACCAGCAGGTGATCTCCAAATAACAGTTGCCAAAAAGTAACAAAAGAGATTTAACACAAAGAAGTGAGAACGTCTTCCCAGACACAAGTCCAAAATCTGGCTGCGTAAAGAAGATGGTGGAGCCGCTTATGAGGTAGGTGAGGTGGAAGAGGTGGGTTCAGGTGACCAGAACTAACAACAGTTCAGAGGAGAAATATTAGGTAAAAGTGCCAGCCCTCTATTCGGGGTGCAATCATTGTTTGACAAGCCCTGAAGTTGTCTCAAAAGCTCATGTGTGGGACAAGTATAACACTTATAAACAATCATAATGTTATCTCTTTATTTGTAAAACAGAGTCTATCACAGATTGCTCATATTAAATTCCAATTTAAATTTCTTTGCTATTCCAAAAAGAAACTCAAGATGGAATAACATGTAATCTGCATAAGTTCTAATACAAGTATTATTACATTTTCTATATTATAAATCTATCCCATCCAAAAACAAGTTAACAGATTAGCAGAGTTAAGACCTTCTCTGTGCAGCCTCACAGTCTTCTCGGAAATAGCATCACAAACAATAAAATATTCCGGGGGAATGATATTTCCAGAAATTCCACATATTTAAACAATCTACCTTCATCATTTAACAACTGAGCTCATAATTAAATTTTCTTATATCAATTCTGAAGAATAAGCTTTTAAGTTTATATTATATATCCTTGTCATTCCACATATAATATGCAACATTATAGTTATAAATTAAATTCTAGCATGTTACATTTGCTTATGAAAATGAGATGATCTATCTTCTTATATAATACTCTCCTTTTGTCTGCCCAAGATTTTAAATCACCTGTAGCTCGCAAACCATTTGACCTATTGACCTGAAATTTGGTACACATACAGTATACTACGTGACGTGTACTATCCGCTTTCGGGGGTGATGATTGACCTCCAGCGTTATTCCTTTTTTTATTTTATTGTAGAATCAACTCTCGGCAGCGGCCAGCAGGGTTGCAATGCGGCGCATGCATACGGGCACTGTTCTTGTCCCAACCACCTTTACCGTCGCTTCCCCTACTTCTTCATATCTTCAGTCATTCTTGAGGCAGATTGAAGACCTAATTGAAAAAATAAGGAAAATGTACTAAGTAATTGCAACAAAAACACTGACTTAATCAGTTTTAATGCGAAAAGATGCCACGAAAGAAGAGAAGAAGTGGGCTGTTAGGGTGGAGAAAAGAAGAGCTGCTCAGGAAGCAGCAAGTGCATCAATCTCTGAGCAAACGAAAGCTAAAAGTACGGAGAAAGAGTATGAAAACTATGAATACTCAAGTTAAGTGTATTCACTGCATGTTATCATGCAGTGCGCCGTTACTGGTTAGAAATATTACCCATATCAAAATTCAAGAGCTTTATGTTGAAAACACAAGTTGAGGATCAGATTCCGTATAATATGCTTATTTGTAGCTTTGAGCTTAAGATTAGACGTATAAAATTTCAGTTCTAAGGTAGCATATGTAATGTAAGTCCTAATCAGAGAGGAGTTGTGTGCCAGTGACATTGTAAGTCAATTCGGCTGCCTCTATGGTGCTTTGTGGTCCTTTGTGAGCAGGTGCTCTACTGAGATGTTATACAGCCATTGAGAATGATTGCCACTCTACACCTATAGAACTTAATGAGATGAGGTGAGGTGACCTCTGAAGAACTAAAAGTATAAGTGAGCCTTTTTGACTATACCTAAGATTCATTGTGCCTACTTCAGATACTTAGTCATCATGATGATGATTTAAAGCCTCTGATGCTCTCTACAGCATCTCCTCTGGTGTAGACAGGAGTGTAGTCTTCCTTTTATTTCCCAAAGTCTATGACCAGCTCCTTGATTTTGCTGACATTAAATGCACAACTATTGTGCATATATGAGGAAATGTGCACCAAAATGTCTTTGAATGATTTACAGATTTGGAAATTAACTGCATTTAAGAAGAAATCGCAAGAGAAGTTGAATTGTTGGCAAGAAGCTGACTTGTTTAAAGGGCAATCAAAAGTAAAAACATTACAAAGATTTATAAAATAGTTGTGCACAAAAAACATTTTAGTAATTCAGCATAAAAATATAATAAAAGTTATGTAGAAAATGATGAAATATAAACATACCGTGTCACAGCCCAAATCAGTGTGGAGGAAGTACTACTGCCATTCAGTATGGCATGTTAGGTTCTGCCAGGTAGAAAATTCAAAATCCAGTTGCAGAAGTTGTCAAAGTTATATTTATTTTTCTGACTCAAAAACTGGTTCTAAATCATTTTTTTTTGTTTTTTAACTGTATTCTTCTGATAATTATTACATTTTAAAATTGTGTATCATGGCATCACTGTGGCACTATTTTGATTTACAAGTTTTTCTATTTTTTACCACTAGTTTTGGGTCAACCCAAATGCACTCTAGCATATTCAGATGCACTTGAGGACTCCACAATTAACATAAAATATTTGTTGTTAACTTTTCAGTATGTTCACAATACCAAAATGTATTAAAGACTTTATTTAAACTTAATAAAAGTAGCCTAGTTAACATTATGCCTATCTGTTTCTTGACTGGCTGATGTGGTAAGGAATACAACGCAGCAAAAATACAGAAAACCACACAGATTGAAATAAATTGTCAGGTCAATTCATTATTCAGAGTGGGTGTAGATGCTGACATGAAAGTTAAGAGGTAAAATGGAGCAAGGCAATAGGATTGAACACACATCTGACCCACCTGAGGAGAGCAAAAACTTCAATACATTATTCTGCTGCACTAAGTGTCCCAGAGGGGGATAAACTAAATAGAACTTTAGTTGTGCGACTACATATAAACATGTGATTCCACTTATTTATTTATGCCAATGACGTAATTGAACATTAACAGCATTGCACTCCGGTGCTCAAGCAGACGTTGTTGGCACACCTTCATTTCACCCTCACGTAAAAATTTTAAGCTCCAAAACCTCAATATTTACAAATAAAGCACTTTTGGTGTGTAACAATGAGCTAAGATGATAGGAGCCTCTGGTGAGGCAAGTAACAGGCTGATATTGGCAATAAATATTTATTATATTTTCTTTACTGAATAATTTGTAACCATGGTGTGTAATTTGTTTAGCACAATGTTGGTGTTTTATTGCAGACAGAAAGACACTGGAGAATTCTCCTGCAAGGTAAAATGCAGGCAGTTACTCTTTAAATTCTCCATGTCAGGTAAATAGTTTTGAGAGATCAATTGTGCACCTGTTGTTTACCATAAATACTGTATATTCCATTATCCTCTGTTTCATACAGTAGCAAGGAAAATGATCTAGGTTTGCTGTGGAAATTAGCATTGGACATTCAGTCAAGTAGTCTCTCTGTGAAGCATTCTTTCTTTTACCATCTACTTTAAAATGCAGTGGCTGAACTACAACCAGAGCAATGCTCAGCAGAGCAGGTCTGTGGCCGCAGTGTTCCGTCATCACCTGAATGCCTTCTCTTTGTCCTCATTTCCTAGCTCTCTTGATCCAGTTGCTCCTTGTTATGTCATGCCAGTTGTGCTGGCTGAAGATATCTGGCGATAACAACATCATATTTAAAGACTTGGTCCAATGTTAAAGTGTTTTGGCTATCTTAATTAATAACTGAAGAAATGGTTTAAATAAACAACAAAAATACCAAGGTTACGTTAAAAAAAACAAACAACTCTTCAAGGACCTATAGCCAAGATATCTCCTATTTCCAGACAGGAGCATGATGACCAGACTAGTTAATCTTGGATTTGACTTTTCTTCAAGGTGACCCACAGATACTATAGATATTTTAAAATTTCTGTCTAGGCACACACAACTATGTTATAGTTTTTCCCCATCTTTGAGCTTCTAGTAGCTAATCACGATACAATCAACTATGCATAGTTACCATAGGTAGTGACTGTTCTGAGGAGCATGCTTACTTTTTTGTTTCATTCAATGAAACAGATTACTGCCCCACTATTTTTCCATGTTCATTGCATATAAGGTACATTTATTTAAAGTATATTATGGGCTAGGGAACTTTTATCTGTTTTTGTGTTCCATAGCTAAACTTGTTAAGGAATCTACAGTGTAAAATACAGTACAAAGTACTTTCATGTTTTCCTTGGTAACTATCTTGAGAAACAAACTATCATCACAAGTGGTCTTTACTTCTGAGACGTCGTTCAGGCCAAAGAAATGCCTTGTCTTATTAGAAGCATGGGTGGGCTGCCATAAGGTGTCATGAAAATTCTTTAACTTTCTGGTTGATGACCATACATAAGCATTAGGGGTGCCATATTTTCTTTCTGTCCTTGTCTAAAATTTACCTATGAGCCTTTGGGCCGTTATAATTTCTGGGTTCGTTTCATAAAGACTGAGCAGCATACCAAAAATGCTAATAAGCTAAGTCTGATACAGTTTCTCCAGACACAGATTTCTCACCATAGCCTTAAACTTTCTGTCCATTCATAAGCTGCATGAACACTGAAAAATAGTAATCTAATAGTCTAAAGATAAATAATAGAAGTAATCATCTAATAGTAAGTAATCAAAGTTTGTCAATAAATAAGAGTTGCCTATTATGATGACGCGCACGTACCTGCACAGACCTGACTCTTTGTGTATCTTGGATCCTGCTTGCTTCATCTTCTCTGTATCTACAGTAGCTTTGTTGTTCTCCTTTTTGGTGACTTCAGTGATGATTCTCATATTTTATCTATTGGAGGTAAAACCTTCAGACACTGTGGCCCTACAGGTCCAGGACTTGACAATCCTGCTCTAAATAAGCAAATGCAATTAGTGAGCTCTTCTAGTGCTGATGACGAAAAATCTATTGCTTCATTCCCATAATCTAGTTTTGCAACATAAGGTTTAAAAAATCCCAGACCATTCTTAGAAGCTTTGGGCAGAAGTCAGGAGTCAACTATGGATGGAACACCTCTTTCACATCAACTCACACCAAACACAAGCTCACACTGGGCCAATTTATATTTGTGAATAGACTTATTCTTAAACTGACACAAAAGAATGAAAATTAGGGGAAGCCCACAATTTTAGTTATAGTTAATTCAGAGTTTGTGAGTAGTTATCTGATATCAATAAAGACGTTTCATAAAACTGCAAAAATCATATAAGTGAGTGATAACAAGATAAACTTTAACAGAGGGCTAAAGACAGTTAATGAATTTATTAATCAACAGATAAACACTAAGCAAGCAACACTCTGCTAAGTTTAGTTAGCAGATGAGAGAGACAAGAGTCATTTAAAAGCAACTGGCTTTGATTAGATTAATTGTATTATTTACAAAAAAAATGAAATAAAAACAGTTTTACCTAAAAAATTACTAAAATGTGACCAATTTAATGCCACTGTTGTTTGAGGATTTACTTCAAGAAAGTTAGCTTCATTGTGGCCCTCGTCTATATGAATTTCCAGTTACTCTAGCACCTCACACTCTGGGTCCCTGAACTTGAGGAATACAATAGGTATGTGGTCTTCACTGTAATAACAATAATAATAAATAATAAATTTTATTTATATAGCACCTTTCCCCCTTTGCCATTGTAATAGAAAATTATAAGAACTGATACATATCAAGTTTAGTTTTAATCCTTATAAAATACAGTGGAATTCTTCATTATATGTCTGACCAAAATGCAACATGTTGCCATGCTCTGGCACCATGATCAGCTAGTCACAAATTACATAAATATTAATCAAAGTCAAGACAATAAAAGCATATACACACACAAATAAAAAAAATAAATAAATACATACATACATACATACATACATACTGTGGCAGGAGGCTGGGGGCCAGACCCAACCGGGACGCCTGGAAGGACCAGGAGGCAGTCTGTACGTCCCCCGGGCCGCGAGGGGGCAACTGCCCTGGATAAGGAAGGGATCATGGGGACAGAGCAAGGAAGCAAGGAGGCTCAAACCCAGTGGGGCCTGTGGCCGCCACCAGGGGGCGCCCCGAGCATCGTGGAGCCCGGGAGATCTGCACTTCCGCCACACCTGGGCAGGTGGAGAAAAGACCTTCCAGGGACGCCCGGAGTGCTTCTGGGTGCTAGTGCGGCACTTCTGCCACACCAGGAAGTGCCACTGAAAGGTCATCAACAAGCACCTGGAGCACCTCCAGGTGAATATAAAAGGGGCCGCCTTCCTACAATCGAGGAGCTAGAGTTGGGAGCTGGAGGTGGACGAAGCTCCAGCAACTAGAGGAAGAGAGGCGTCCCCCGGACATTGAAGAAGCCCATGTATAGGGGTGTTTGTTACAGGAGCACTGTGTGCTGTGTGGGACTTTTTGAGTTCATTAAACGTGTGTTTTATAAAGTGCTGGTGTTTGTCTAATGGTGTTTGGGCAACACATACATACATATATACACTCTATATATATATTGGGCTCAAATAGTGTTATTCGTCATCCACGCCGGGGATTGGCACGCTCACCTGATCCTTTCTCCTCTTGTTCCTCTGTAGTTCAACCAAAGACCCTGCATCCCAATGACATCACCACCAGTCCACCCACTGTTGATGCCACTTCCGACAAACCCTGATGATGTCATTTCCAGTACCCAGAATCTACAGTATCTTCTTGCCGTATCACTTCCTATTCCGACCACCCTGACTCCACCTCTTCCTCTTATCCACCATATTTATAGCTCAGAATCATAATCAACCTTTTAGTCAGTTCAGTTGTGAACTCTGCTTCTGTAAAGACATGTTTCTTTCCTTTTGCTGATTTTTGAGTATACGGGGTGGCCATTCCCAAACATTTTTCTGTCCGCTGCCTATTTCTTACCACTATATTTCCAGCTACATATATGTTGTCGCAGGTGGCTGGTTGGGGGCGACTCGGCCATGACACCCCGGAGAACCGGAAGAGGGCTTACGCCTTCCCAGGACCACGTGGGGGCGACGCCCTGGTGGCTATGGGGACCACAGGTACAGAGCTTGGAAGCTCATCCCTGTAGGGGCCCGTGGTCACCGCCAGGGGGTGCCCTAATGCCTTGGGAGCCCTGGACCTCAGCACTTCCGCCACACCCAGAAGTGCTGGGGGAAAGAGGATCGAGGACACCCAGAGTGCTTCCGGGTACGCAACTGGCACTTTAGCCACGCTGGGGAGTGCCAGTGGAAGATTGCCGGGAAGCACCTGGAGCACATCCGGGTGATTATAAAAAGGGCCACCTCCCTTCATTCAGGACTTGAGTCGGGTGGAAGCAGGACGAGGTCTGGGAGGAGGCAAGGAGGTGGCCTGAAGAGAAGTAAGGTATTGTGTTGTGGCCAGGACTTTGGGGACTTGGGGACTGTGGATCACTACTGTAAATATGGAACTGTATAATAAACGTGTGTGGGGTGATTTGAACGTGTCTGCCTGTCTGTGTCCGGGTCATGTTCCACAATGTATATATATGTATTGAAGTGAAGGTCTGTAATATAATTTGCATATTTGTAGCTGGAAATCCACTAAGGGAGGGAATGATTCATGTATCTTAAAATAGTTTTTTTATTCCTAACCATTCAACTCCTATCAGGAAGCATCATCAGAGGAAAATGATTAGACTTACAGGAATCCAAGGCAATATATAGCAAATAAGAAGGGGAGGGTAGGTGAATGTGTGTTGGGGGTGTGTTGCAGACTGCATGAGGTTTTCCTTCAGGATTTCCTAGTATTTTGCCGTGTTCATTTTAACCTCACAAGCCTTCTAGAGCCTGCTGCTGAGAAACATCCCCACAGCATGACGATGCCCTAACCATGCGTCATGGTTGGTGGTAGTGTGTTTTTCATAAGGTGCAGTGTTTGACATTTAAAAAGGCTTAAATTTGGTATCATCAGACCATAGATCCTACCTTCCACGTGACCTCAGAGTCTCCCATGTGCCTTTTGGCAAAGTCTAGCAATTTTGTCATGTACAATTTTTTTAAATGGTATTATCTTTGCCACTCCCATTTACTGTAGCTGTGTCTGCTGCAGCACCAGAAAACAGCTGCTGTATGCACAGTCTCTCCAATCTCAACCACTGCTGCTTTAAGTTCTTCAGAGTTATAACAACTTTCTTGGCGGCCTCCTTCACTTGTCTTCTTCTTGCACGATCACTCAGTTTTTGTGGACGGTTTGCTTTATTCACATTTACAGGTGTGCAACACTCTTTCCATTTTTTAATGATTGATTGACTCCAAAGGATTTTCAATGACTTGAATAATTCCTTGTGTCTATCCCCTGACTTTTGCTTTCAGTTATCGTTTCACTGATTTGCTTGGGCTGTCCTTTAATCTTCATTCTGTAGGTTACACTATTATCCTGACTCACCGCAAATTAAACCTTCCAGTTATAGGTGCATTAATACCCCAATCAATTGAAACCCAAGACAATTGATCTCAATTTAACTGATTATGTGACTTCTAAAAGTAACATGCTGAACCACAGATGATTTACTGTACAGTAACTGTATCATTCTGATGCAGTTTTTATATTTGCAATTAATTGAGACCACTTTGCCAAGATGTGTTTTCACTTTGACATTACAGTCTTTTTCTGTGGACCAGTATCAAAAAAGCCAAATTGACTCAGTATGACTCAGTGTATAACAATAAAATGTGAGAATATCCATTGGATGAATACTTTTTATAGGCAGTGACCCCATTGCAGTTGAAGCTCATGATAATGAGTCTGACATGGAGACTCAACTGGTAACCTAGTCAGTATGCAGCACTGAATGCTTCTCCATATTGTAGCAAAAATAATCCGTTCAGCATGGTTACATTCTGTTCATGAAAAAACAGTTGAATTGACAGTAAAGAAAAAGAGGCCATGCGCCCCTTGGAGGGATATTTAATCCCATATCATAATTTGTAATCACTGCTTTTTCTGTGTCAGTACATGCTAGTTTTGTGTAGCAGAACTTTTTCATTAGAGCTCTCGACTGCTAAAATAAAAAGCACCCATGGTAGCCGACTAATTTGAGAGGAGGAAAGGTTCACATTCCAGTGTATGAGCAGACCTCTGTGAATCCTTTTAGCCAGAATAGCTTTTCAACAAGATTAAGCTGAGCCAGCTTCTTTAACAGAAGGCAAAAGGGCTGAGCATTTTGAAAAGCCTTTCCTCATTTTAGAGGAAGAATATCTAGCCACTTTCCACTGGCTACGCAAACACAATGCAGGAAGAATGAACAAGATGCACACACTGCAGTCTACATATAGCTGCAAAAAGAAGTGAACGTGTTGGTTGAAAAGACCTTCACAGTGTGGATTCAATGATAAACATTCCATGCCATATGCTTTACATTTTGTGTATTCTACAGTGGGTGTACTTTTCCTGTGAAATGGCTATTTTTCTCATACTGGTAGCTAAATGCTTCATTCTTTTGTGTGTACAAGCACTACTCAAAATAGCACTTGACTTTTAACGCTGGATTAACTTTGCATATACAAGTAACTATAAAATCAAGATAACATTCTCCAACTTGTTTAATCAAATTCATGATGAATAGAATATTCAAAGCTTCAGTAAAAAAAATACAAGAAAAGAATCATGAAGTTAAGAAAACAAGTTTGAGTATTACAGAGATACCTAGCAAGAAAAAGTAGGCAGCACCACCAGAACTTATGGCAAAATTACAGGAGATAAATGACTCAAGGGTTCACTTAAAGGGTGTCAAGCCATGGTTCTACCACACTCTTGTCTCCATTTTTCTGTGAATTGTTGAGCTTAGGAATGTCCTGTACAGATATCTGTAATGAATTATACCAACTTGTCATCAATAACGTCAAAAGTGCATAATCACTAGCTGATATTTTGACTTCAGGATGGATTACGCCTCTGCATTTACTTATTTGTTTTGGTACTGGATTTTGCCTATTTATTTAACTATCACTTTGGTTCTTGTTTGGCCTTTGTGTATAATATTCCTGTTTAACAGCTTTTGTTCATACCCTTTAATAGGACCCAAATCTAGGTGGGTATGGTGGGGTTTTGCTCACTCATTGCCTTTATCCCTTGGTAATTAGTGTGGAAGACTCAACTCAGCACTAATAATTATACCAACTAGCAAGGGTTTTCAAGTATGAGTGATTTTTAGGAGGTTATTTGTGGAAATTTGTAAAAGCTTTTACATGAAGATTGAAGAAAGCATAACATTTTTAATAAATGTTGCAATTGTAATAAAATGAAAGAACATAGCTGAAAAGAGATGACAGCTAATCATTTCTGAAATGTGCTCAGTCCACATAGTTCAAATATGTCTAATTGTTCTTTTTTGACCAAGGCATACCAAGCAATAATACTGCCTGGCATACTAGTAACAATGTAGAGAATATCTGATAAGCTGGTACTGGAAAGCATAAAATGTCATCTTAATTATCAGCAAACTGTTATGACACATGTGCATCTGCCCCTTGTCTTTGAGAACTGCATTAGCTTAATTAAGTGAACCATTTCTAATCATAGAGTGCAAAGACACTAAATATACAGTGCAGTGCCCCATGTGGGAGCACTTATGACAGGGGGTGACATCTTTTAAAAACCTATTAAAGATGAAATGCTGATAAGAATTACCTAATCCACAAACATGGAAATAGGAAAATGAGAGGCATAATTAAGGAAAGGACTCCATTAAAGTTAATGAAAGAACCTCTGATTAAAGACTCAATCAAGAATGAAGGACAACAGAGACTGGAGACCCCATGTGTTGCTGTGTTTGACAACAGAGAAACAAAAAACAAAATTAAGAAAAGATTTTAAATAGATATCCAAAGTGTCCTCTGATTGAACTATCCACTGAATTTATGACTCATAGACTTACATTGAAAATCTAAGTCTCCACAGTTTCTAGAGAAATCAGTGTTTTGTTTTGTTTTTTTCTTGTCAAGGATTGTCAGCAACATTCTTTATGTCAAAATCGAAAGGACAAAAAAAAAAATGAAAAAAAAATTGCGTCTATGGATTTATGCTGGTTCATTAGTTAATCATATCAACCTGACCACAGTATGATGATCCGTATGTATTTGAGTATATGTAGACATAGTATGATGTGCTGTTTATTTAATCCCTGATTTGGAACCTTTTTTATTTTTGAAGGTTGCTATATATTTTTCTTTAATATCTAACTTAATGTCATGAGTTAAGAGAATAAATAATACAGGAACCTCCGCTGTCTTACTAACCATGAAAAATGGTGCCTTGTTTTAAAGCATGGGTCCTTATCAATGTTGACAGCATCAAGAGTGTGACCTCTAAGATGACCATACAGGAAGTAAATTAATGGGACATTGGATAATACCAACATGGCACAAGTTCTCTAACAACAACTATAACAGCATGTATTTATGAAGCACATTTTCATACAAATGCAGCTCAGCGTGCTTCACAAGATGTCAAAGATATACTTACATGCAAAGAAAAAATGACCTAACCTGTCTGTTTCTTCATTAAAGATCCACAGCTAACAGCCAAGCCCAGCCTAAAACCTTGCCTTGAGGAGTTCTATATAATTATAGTGGTACGCAAAAGTATTCTATGAGCTTGAACATCATCATAATTTTCTGCACGACAAAGGATTTGGATACATATTTATCCATTTAGTGTTTTAAGTGTGAACTCTGTCACAGACAGCCGAGGTCCTTGTCCAGCTGAGACACCTCTTCACTGAGAGGACCAGGGGAGCAAGCGTGGCCAGAACAGTTCCTCCCCCGGGACTCTAGATGGCAGTCTCCCTGGGTTGCAGTGGTGCCTCGGACTCCCGCAGGGCTTTGTTGGAGATGGAGTTGGATCCAGCCCTGTTGGGATCTGGGGGCGCCACCAGAGGGTGCTGCAGCTGCTGCTGAGCCTTGGAGAGCAGCTGTTCTGCCACACCTGGAAGTGCTGCCGGAATTGGGTCAATGCACCTGGAACACTTCTGGGTGCCTTATAAAAGGAGACAACAGCCACTACTCGGGGAGCCAGAGTTGAGAGGAGGGAGACAAAGCTTGCTGAGCAGGAGTGGAGGAGATTAAAGAGAAGAAGAGTATTGTGTGTTGTGATAGAGATAGTGCTTGTGCTTATTGGGACTGTGTTATGCCTGTGGGCAACGGGGAAAGCGCTGCCCAAAGGCGAAGAAAACAAAAAATAACATTTGGGTTTTATTAGTGTGCCTCCTGTGTCTGTCTGTGTTGAGTTAAGCACTGGTATAGTGCCATCAACTGTCACAACTCTTATACTGTAACAGTACATTTCAAAGTCAAGATAAACCATTTTCATTAGGTATTTAATGAAAGAAGAAAAACTCAAACGTTAGTGTTTGCATAAGTATTTAACCCTCTGTGCTTTGGAAGCTCCAGGTTTACACAAATGACAAATTAATCACAAATGACACAAAGGTGACAGTCATTTGACCATAATTAAACATAATTAGATAATACTTGTGAGGTCCTTTATATCGATCTGGATGTAAAAAGCACCCTTTGTAAGGGCCTAGTCCTTGTTGGACAATCACTGCAAAAATGAAGACAAAGGAGCATTCTGATTATGTGGGAAACAAATCCATTAAAATGAAAAATGAAAGAAATGGCTAAATAAAAATATCGATAATTTTGAATGTCCCTTTTGAACGTTAGATCCATTATCAGTAAGTGGAAGGTTCATCTCAGCACCCAGACTTTTGCTAGAACAGGCCGTCACTCAAAACTAAACATCAGAGCAAGACATCAACTGGTGAGAGAGACTACTAAAAATCCAACCTTCACTCTCAGAAGTGTGTGGTGCTGTTTTGCTGAAACTGGAGTGAAGGTGCACAGGTTCATGATTTTAAGAGCTCACCATAAAACAGTTCTCCACAGGAGGGGAGCAAGAAAGAAGCCATTTCTTAAGAAGGTCCACATAAAAGCTTGTATGGCATTTGTTACAAAGCATGACAAAGACCCAGTTAAGATGTGGGAGAAGGTTTTATGGTCAGATGAGACCAAAATAGAACTTTTTGGCCAGATTTCAAGGAGGTATGTGTGCCGTAAAACTAACACTGCCTATGCCTCAAGAAACACCATTCCTACTGTGACATATGTTGGTGGCAGCATTATGCTCTGGGGATGCTTACCCTGTGCTGGGACTGGGAATCTTGTTCAGAGTTGAAAGGACAATGAATGGATACAAATACCGTACAATATTGGAGGAGAACCTGTTCTAGTCTGCTATAAACCGGGAGAAATTTCAACATGACAATGACCCAAAGCATAAGGCCAATGTGACACTGGAATGGCTCAAAAACAGAAAGGTGAATGTTTTGGAAAGGCCATGTCAAACCCTGATCATAACCCTTTTGAGAATCTGTGGCACTGTTTGAAAATTGCTGTCCAGAAGTGCCATTACAGCAACCTAGTGTGTCGCTATAAATTCTGCCAAGAAGAATGGGGAAGAATCACTCCTGAACAATGTGCAAAACTGGTACATACCTACTCTAAAAGAATTAAGTCTATTATAGCAGCAAATGGTTTCTTGACAAAGTATGATTGTGTAGGACTTGAATACTTATGAAAACACTAACCTTGTAGTTTTTCTTCTTCAGTGAAATATCTACAGAAAATGGTTTATTTTAACTTTGGAAATGTATTGTTACAGCTGAAGAGTTCACATTAAATATTCTGAATTGATATGTATGTATGTATGTAGAAATCTTTTTTCATGCAGAAAACTATGATGACTTTCAAGGGGATTGAATACTTTTGCATACCTCTGTGTTTAACTAGGCTACAAGGGAAGGAGAGACTTCCATGGTCATAGAATACAATGGAGAGCCATATTTAGTTTGCCAGAAAGAAGCTTATACATTTACTCACATTATGACCAATTAGAAGGATCTGTTCTTGTACCCAAGCCATTCAGCTTTGTTATGTTCATGATTTCTTTATGTGATGATTTCTTGCCAAATGTAACATTTCTTTCATGCCATTATGTAAGAAAATGTAGGTTTCTTATTTTGACATAATTATTTAAAATTGTAAGGGTTTTTTTCATAATGAATGTGTACTTCTGTGTCCTTTTCCATACACAACCTAAATGTTTTTAAGGATGACTAGCTGAAGTGCCCAGCATTGCACAAGCAAGATGAAAAAGCAAATATGTATGTGTTTTTTAGATATTGACCCTTTTCCCATTGCTGGGGGAAATGCAAGTTGTCCCATCTCTAATCTAAAGCACCTCTCTGTCAATTTCTCCACTCTCATGAGTCAAGAAGTTGAAAGTTGGGTAAAACTAACAGCTTTTGTGTAGTTTCCTATACTGAAGCCATATTCAGGAAGCAACTTTTGAAAGTCTATAAATTTTAGGTTTTAAGTTGGGTTAACTGTAATATAAATGGAAAACTTCATGAACACCCACTTAGCTGTTTTGGAGTAATGCATAGTTTTTTGTGGTGTTGGTCCTGCTATTACGGCTCCTTAATTAAATTCTCGAAACTCCATAAAGCCTATATTTTAAATTGCCTGAATAATAATATAAAGTAAATAAAAAATCTTTTGAAAGTAGACACATCTGTTTTGAGTGATGCATCATTTTCAGCATTTACTGTATATCACTACTGGTCAAATGTTTTAGAAAACTTGAGTTTTCATATTTAATCAGTTGAATTGCAATGACTGACCTAAACTGGCGAAAAGGTAAGCAGTATACTGCCAGAGGCTTAAATTTAACGTTTGGGTAATCAAAAGTTGAAAAAAGGAAATATCAGAAAATTACAAATGGGCTGCATTCAGGGAACAATTAAAAAGTTACGCCTGCAGATGTTCTGCAGAAGTTCAAATAAATGAAGCTTTGCAAGTTGAAGCATACAATTTGCACAGGTGTTCCAACTTCTGTTGATTACTTAAAAACCCTCTGTCTGTCTTAAAGCAGAGTTGGAACAGACTGTGTTACTAGAACCTCTGAAGTACTACTTGGACAATATTCCAGTGATAATGGCAAAACAACAGCAATTAACTAATGAAATCAGATAGAGCATTATTACCCTTAAATATGTAGGCCTCTCATTTAGAGAAATTGCAAAAAACAAATCAAAGTGTCAGTGAGTATGGTGGTGTTGTACACAATCCAAAGGCAATTGGAAACTGGAAGAAATTCTGATAGGAAGAGATCTGGCAGACCCAAAGTCACAAACTGTGGTATAATGGGTCGGCGGCATAACATTTTAATCCCCACTATTAAATAAATAAATAATTGAATGGCCGGCACGAGTGTGTGTGCTCACTCAGCTGTGGGAGGTTGGTGAGATAGTTGAGGACTAGACACACTTGCATGTGAGGATGCGGTCTGTGTCAATTGCTTCATGGGCCTTCTGCGGTGTGTGATTGAGGTGCTGTGCCCATGGAGGTATATGAGGGGGACCCAGCATGAGAAAAGGGGAAGAAAAAAAATGAGAAAAAAAAAGAAAAAACAGAGCCATGAGAACAGAATCAGTGGGAAGAGGCAGGACAAACCATCCAGCCACTGTGGTGAAGGACACCTCTCATTTACTATGTATTTAGAGTGTGTTTTCTTGAAAAGATTAATCTTTGAGATCAATGAGCAACTCTTTTGTTCTAACTTTATCACTCTTACACAATTCTTTAATGAAGATAGGAAAATAACTTCTATTACATATTAATAATTGCCACACTCTTTGGACTGTGCATGGTATGTTTATTTCTCAAATATTTATGGAGTATCTCAAATACAATCTAATGCAAACCATTCAACAAAAATGACATAAAAATGATAGCATTAATGGTGTCTCTAGCCTGGTATATGCCCTGTGTACAAAGATCAGACATTTTGACATTTCCAACCTCCATTCTTTCTTCCACTTCTTGATTTAACAGGTGTATGCCTGCTCTAACAGCAGTGTATTGTAATGTTGTACACACACCCATCAAAGTGCAGGGCCACGGAAGTGAAAATCTGATGCCACCTGGCAACTTAGAAGGATAGAAGACATATATTTATACCTATACCTATACTACATTCAAAGTCAAAGTCAAATTTATTTATAAAGCACACTGAAAAATAACCATAGCCATTCCAAAATGCTAAACAGATATGACATGTAATTAACAAACATAGAGAAATTAGAACAAATAACAAAACTTGAATGTGACTTTATTGCATTTCACCAAGTTTAGGGTATGCTGATGTATTGTGGCCACTGTCTGGAGGTTAGTCACAAGTGTAAACAGATATGCACAATTTTGTTCTTACCCAGTAACCATAAACCACCACACTCTCTGACTCTATGCCTTGTAGCACACTACTGAATTGGCCTCAGATGAAGGCATCATTGGTACTTCTAGGACTTTTTGCCACACATCTATAAAAAGTCCTTAGAGATTATAACTACAGTAATCTGTATGTTTAGCACAGAAAAGCTGGTGAAACGAGGCTCCAAGATGTGGGGAACATTACTTGGTGTCAAATGTAATCCAATCTTTTTACTTAAATAATGTGCAATAGTTGCACTCTTTCTGCTAGTCGGAGAAGGAGACACGGAATTCAAAGGTAAGATTTTTACAGAACATAGATATATTACCAACTTATAAATGCTGAAATTATGTAATTGAACTTGAAGGCTCCAGCCCTACCGTGACCCTACTCTGGATTAAACTGGTTAGATAATGACTTGGCATGTGATTGAACTTAATAATTGATCTATATAATATAATCCTACAAAAGCATACCCCTGCATTTCATCACTAAAGTAATACATGTCACTTAGTTAAGTATAAATCTTAAAAGTGTGACATTTTCAGAGAATTGTCATGGCGTGAATTTAAAGTGATCTGTCTGTTGATACTGTTGACGCAAGAGATGGCAAGTATAAGTAACACCTAGAGCCTAGTTAGTGGGAGCACATAGATTATGGTAGATTTAATGTGCTACTTTAGTTTCAATGAGATTTGAGACACACTTGAAAAATAACAATAAGTCATAATTATGGAGTTTATGATGTTCTTGGTGTTACAATGTTTTCTTTAGGCTAGTGTGATCTGAATAAGCTCCTATTTACTGATCAGCTGATAGTTGTACTCTCTTACATGCCTTACATAGTTCCGTATTTATTTTACTATTTTGTGTTGACATAAAGCACACAAAACATGTAAAACATTTTGTTGAAGGTCATGTCTTTTCATTTCATCTCCTTATTCTTCTAGACAGAAACATCTGAAGAAGTGTGTTTATTTCATTCAGAGTTAAACTCTTGTTTTTCTGTTATGATTAATCAAAGCACATTACTCATCTCAAGAGTCTAAACCAGACAGAGCTTGCCTTTCTAGTGAAATGTTTTGCTAGCTGTTGGGATCAGATCATTATCAGGCTGAAAGCTTAATGAAAAAGCTAATGAAGGGTTATTACTATCTCGCTCTCATTTCCACAATGACCCATAATTTTGCCAACTAATAGCCTAGCAATTTTTTATTATTCTAACTATGCAGTCCAGCATCTGTCAAAATGAACACACAACGTATCACACGTCAGCAACTCTCCACAATGGATATAGAATCTGGTATTTGGCAGAAAATCTGTTTATTGTAATTACTTTATTGTTTACTTCATTTATCCAATTTTATGTAGCATTTTTCCACTTTATTTAGATCACTGCTGGCCTGCACTGTTAAAAATTCGATAGAGTCTGCATTTTGACTGGTCTATTCACACACATATCAGCACCAGAAATATTTATTAAACAATTACTATCAAAATTGCTTGGTAATGTACATGCAACCATGTCGTGACTGACCGTCAGTTTTTATTTTCTGCTTCACCTCATCTGTCACAGAGCAATTTATTAAATGCACAAGAACAATAAACACATACTGCATTATACAATAGCTTGAAGATCCATTGTAAAATAATACAGGACAAAATATTTAAAATGTCAAACTGACAAAGCCTTTAGTATTGTTGCCTCAAAGTTACTTTAGTTGAATTCCTGCTTGAATGCCTTTGTGTAATGTATGCTGGAGTTTCCACCCACTGTAAAAATATGTTGCTAAACTTACCGGCAATAACAAATTGGCCCAGTTATTACCATGCCTTGTGATGGACTGGTGAATGGCACAGGAATGGCACAGGAATGGCCATGAGCTTAATTCATTTATATTGTATTCAAATTTACACGTGCATATTTAAGGCCAGCTCCAGACCATTGTGTAAATTGATTATTTAGGTAAATACTGACACCAAATATGCCAGATCCCTATATATGTACCCAGAATTTCTTGGAAAATTGCAACTAAAGAAAGAAATGTGGTGTCTTTTTCAAAGTGAAAGATAGGCTATGATGTTGAAAGAGTAGTTTGTGAGCAGGGTGTAGCTTAAGTTCATTTAACCATATTTTTATATTTGTAAAATGTAAGAAATGTAAACATAATATTTTATTGGGAGAAAAGTTGAAAAATTACATTTCTGTAAATATGAATAATGGGTTGTGGTAAGCGCTGCTGTCCTTTAGCGCCATTGGCCTGGAGTTTCATTTATAAACCTTGCATGTGCACAAAAAAAGGCTCAAAATGTGCATACCCAGCTTCCCACACAAACACGGGGATTGATGGCAGAACATATGTATATTTACAACAACTGTAATCCATTTCAGAGAAACTGGGAAATGGTGACACTGTTGGTTAAGTAGGGAAATGCAGCCAAACCAGCTAAATGACGACTCATTTGTATAATAAGATAGATAGATAGATAGATAGATAGATAGATAGATAGATAGATAGATAGATAGATAGATAGATAGATAGATAGATAGATAGATAGATAGATTAGTAATTGTCCCCATATCTACATAAATATGTAGATAAGTAAAGAAGGGTGATCGCCTAGATTGCGGCAACTACAGGAGGATAACACTGCCGGGTAACGTCCTTGGTATGGTCATCCTCAATAAGATCTGTGATCACTCGTGTTGTGATGTGAGATTTTACATATAACTTGATGAATATTTTGTACTGTATATCTTTATTTGTAATTTAGACAAAGGAATGTAATTTAGTGTTTGACCCCCTTAGGAATGGGTCTGTTTGAATTTTACGACAGAATTTGGGGGATGTGTGTTTTAAACCAGTTTGCCGAGTGTTTCTTTGCTAAAGTCATTTCTACCCCCGCAAATGGGCTAAGGTGTACTTTAACATATGGTTTGGGGGCAGGTGTTAAGATGTTCTATTTCCCCCATTGGTCTGAAGTATGGCTGTTTGGAATTGGCTTGGTTCAGAAGCCTTTAAGTACCATGATGTGCTATTGGCTCTCGGGGTTGGACAAAACATCTATAAATGTATGTGTTTAACCTCAGTATCTCTCTCTTACCAACCAACATATGATGAAGAAGCATCTCTCTTGCTAACCTGTGATGATGAAGAGAACACAATGAACAGCACAGCTCAGCAGCCATTTTGAACAGACATGTGGCTGAAAGCTGAGCACCAATGATGCCTTAACTAAAGACATTTAAGTAACCAGAAGTCTGTGTGCCACCTGAACTACATATCATCATTTAATCAGGTTGTATGGTTGCCAATATTCAAATGTACTTTGCATTTTGTTATTATTTATGAATATTATCAATAATACATTGTTTAAACTGTAACTTAACTTCTGCTTGCCTTTTTACTACATCTAATTGCCTGAGGTTATAGATATAGAAGGGAAGGTGGGGATAAGTTATATACAATAGTACCTTATAAACAGTGGTAAGTCTGTGAGATTAGGCATTCTAAGGCTACATATTAATAATACAATTGGGGAAAGTAGAGCAATATATATTACTCTACCAAGACAAAACAACTCGCTCACCTACCAGCGACCCGAGCAGTCTGTTTTTACACCTAAGAAGTCTACCATTGACCTCATCCTGGCACTGAGGGTTCTCATGGAACATAAACGCGGATATCAGCAGAGTTTCTTTGCAGTCTTTGTCAATTTTCGTAAAGTGTTCAACTCAGTTGATTGAGCTGCTCTGTGAGGCATCCGGAGACTTTGTGGGATCCTCCCAAAGTTTCTGGATATCAGGGCCAGCCTGTACAATGGTACTGTGAGTGCTATGAAGAGTGAAGGCAGAACTTCTGCGTTTTTCCCCTTTGTTTCTGGGGTTGTTCTGGGATGTTTTCTTGCTCCTACTCTGGTCAGTGCTTGCAAGGTCTGGGTGTTGGGCAGGGTCATGCAGTTCAGCAGCTATGGGGCATCTGTTGGTTAAGAAAGGTTCATTGATCTTGACTTTGTCAACAATACTATGATCTTCATGGAGTCAATGGAGGCTTTGATTGGGGTTCTCAAGAGACCGGGCAAGAAGTCTGAGTGTCTGGGCTTGTAAGTGTCCTGGATGAAAACCAAGATCTAGGCCTTTAATGACCTCTTAGGCACAGCCATCAGCAGTGCGTCTGTCTGTGGAGAGAGTGTCGAGAGGTTTAGTTACCTTGACAGCAACATTCATGTCTCTTGTGACTCTTCCTATGAAGTCAGTACATGGATTGGGAGAGCATAGGGGATCATGAGGTTACTGGAATGGGCGTGTGGCTCTGCCAATATCATACAAAAAATGAAGGTTCAAGTCTTTATAGTCCTGCTGCTTCCTGTTTTGCTATTAGGTTGCGAGACATGGACAGTATCCAGAAACCTGAGATGAAGGCTGGACTTCTTTGGTACTGTGTCTTTTCGGAGAATCCTTGGGTACTGCTGGCTTGACTTTGTGTCGAACAAGCTGTTACTCATTGAGTCCCGAATGAGGCACATTACCTGCATTGCGTGGGAGCATCAAGTTACAGCACTATGACCATGTGACACGATTCTCTGAGGGTGAATTGGGCTCACAGAATCCTCATTGTTGAGGACCCGAGGGGGTGAATCAGGCCAAGGGGCCGTCCACATAACACCTGGCTGCGGCAGATAGATTGTCATTTCTGGGGGGTGGGAATGTACCATGTGTCTGCTACGTGCTCCCCAACCTGACCTGATTTGTAGATAAGTACTGTATATTATACCTCAGAAGTGATGAATATGATGTACAGACTGTGTTTTAGCTCCTTTTTAAGAGGACTGATGCTTCATATTTGCACTGAAGAACTTTTTTGGTTTTTCATCAGTTTTTATAAGCTGCCTGTTGTCACTTCTCAGGGAATTGGCCAACAGGTCAGGAATATATCTCAACCAAGCTTGACTCCATCATGTCCACTGTGCTAGAAGCCATTAATTGACCAACAAAGTGCTACAATCAGTTTTCGTATTGTGTGACTGCACACACATTAAACATAACATGTTTTGCCAACATAAAAAGGCAATTTGCAGCAGTGTCAGGTTCTCCTAACATAATCAGAGCAATTTACTGCACTCTTATTGCAATATAGGCAGCTAGCAAGAATTAAGCCGTTTTGTTAGCCGTGAGCAGTGATTCCAAGAAGTGGCTGACAAAGATCCTGTCTCAGAGGCCTGGGCCATCGGTGATTCATTTATTTTGAGGCAAAGTATCTGTGACAGACGTGATGATACTGTATGTGGTGGCTGGCTTGTTGGTAAGGTAATTAGCTGAAACCTCAGTGTTTCAAATAGCTTGTACTACTCATTATAACAGCAATCATATCATTACATGTGCCAGGTAGTAGAAGCTACCTGTTCAGATGCTGGTGCCTTATACATTTTCCTGACTGTAAGAATGCAGATGAGAGTTCATCCAGATACTCCTGAATGCAGGTGGTGGTGTTTTGATATGTCAGGTGGGTGGCTGCTCTACCATCCAATTAAGTTCTGCAGTATTGTGATTCTTAGTATGCAGAAGCAAAATGCCCCTTTGATTGGTTCCAGAACTGAAATCTTCAATCAGTATCCCCTAAAACATTTAAGCGATATCTGTTTTAAAAGTTTTTTTTTTTTAACTTAAGCTGATGACCCATTGAGGACATCCAGAAACTCATGGGTTGGAAACACTGGAATATGTTTACTGTCCCCAGATTCCATAGTATTCATCCAGGTACTTCAATTTCTTCCTGTATCCCAAAGTCATGCCATTTATTTTGATGTAGGGTGTGTACATGAGAGCACCCTACAATGTATGGGCTTCCAAGTAGCACAGGCTGCATGTGATAAGCCGAGCCCGCAGATAATTTTAAAGTAGTATTTAGTATAGCTATTTATAGCTTCTCATGAATGAATAAATAGGTATAGTGGTAAAAGTCACTTATCTGTTATGTTAACGCTCTAGAGTGGGAGAACATGACGGTGGGGCAATGTCACACTGGCATTTGGTGTCCCCTTGTAAGTTGCCCTACCGATTTGAAGGCCCGCAAGTCCGAGAGCTTCTCCGACTTTGAAGAGACACTATGCCGAGGCTTGTGTATGATGCTGCTAGATTATCCTCAGGTACGCTTTCAAATTAAAGCGGCCCAACTCCACCGCAGGAAGGAAAGATCAGAGGGCTGAGATTAAGAGGTTGCTGGCAGAGAATACACATGTACAGATAGAAAAGACTGAGTGAAAACAGGTGAAAGTTCACCATCATGGTTGCATACATGCATGTGCATGTGGGGATAGGCTAAGATTTAACACTACATCTGACCAGAGGACGAAGAGTATGTGACTTGACGTCGTGTTATGGGAGGACCCCAGAAGACATTAGTAATGATTGGCTAGGCAAAAGGTCCAAACAGCCAGGGGCTATTTTTTGACTGGTCTTCGGGCTTTCAGATGCATCTTTACTGCTAAGTTGGTGGAGCACAGAATGAGTACTTGAGTTGATATACAGTATATTAGTGAGGACAGTTTACTTCCTATTTGTATACATTTTTGGATGAAGGTAATCCTTTTTTAACTTTTTGTTTTTGATTATTTTTCTGTCCATCCTTTGTGAACTTTATGTTGAAGGAGAAGGAGAAGGAAAAGGCTTTTTATTTATTTTTGTTTAGAGTCATTGTAATTATTGTATAAAGCAACTGCATGTACTTTTCTTGTCTTTGTTAACGTTCTTGCATTGAATTGTGTATGTAATTGAAAGACATTACTGTAAATAGTTGTTGGCACATCTGGAATAAACCAGAATTTTCTTTCTTGGAGCAGTCATCATTGTCTGTGTCTCAGTTCTCCCATTCCTTGGTCATTCAGTTACAGCTCTAGTTGTTTGGAGTCTGAAATTTTGCAATGGTGCCACTGCAAAGGGCACCCCACTTCAGGCTGCCACAACCCTGTATTGAAATAATCAGAAAATGAATAAATGAATAATTGGATGCAGATTACATCACAATATAAAAATGTGTAAGACAACATTTACATTTGACGAATGTTAAATTGTAAAGATACAAACTGACTTCATCTGTTAGTTAACAGTAAAATATTTTAATACTGCCAGACATTTTACGTATTGAATGAGCAAACATCACATTCTCAATTTCTTGTGCAGGAAGTGACTGATTACACTGCACTGTAAAAGTATAATTGAGTAAATGCAGACTAATCAGCAGCTTGACATTGTAGCATAACTTCTCAAGGTAAACTGTAGCAACTCTGAAACATAAATACAAAGGAAAACCACAGTGAAGTACATTCTAGATCATAGACTGGTTAAAGGGTTTTCCTTATGCAAAAAAAAAAACCTCAACATACTAGCAAGCACAGTGTAAATGAGTTGACATTTATTTGCATTCAGTGTGAATTTCCTCAATGGAGCATTTTGTTTCCACTTTTTAAGAACTCCAGTAGCTTTGTATATGAAGCATTGTTTTGTGTCATTCAGCAAAGGGTCTGGCCATACTAAGTGTCAAAGCACTTCCTGAAATCAGAATCTTTTAATGTGGAGGAGGCTCCCAAAACAGATAATATTAAGAGCAAGACGGATTACTTATTCTTTCAGGTGAATGAAACAAATATGCAGTAATGGTAGTCCCATTTGTCTCTCACAACACATTGAAGCAATGTAACCCACCATTCCCATCGCTGCAACCTACCTCACTTCCCCAGGGCTGCAGTTGACTGCCTGAAATTTTCAGGTGCTGGAATTCCAGGTCCTGTCTGCTCATTTACTGAACCGCTCTTGTCATGCACAAATGAAAAAGTGTGTCCTGAGGCAATTGAACCAGAAAAAGGCACCCTTCTGTGTTGCATTGGGTGTGAGTATGTGGGAAACGCTTCGCAGGCAATATGAAGATTGTCATTATTTTCAGATGTTGCTCAGAACAACACTAGGTTAATATGCCCTTGGCAAACACAGATGTCAAGCTTCATGATCTCTATTTGTCAGCATGATATGTACAGTAATTATTAGTGAAATAAAAGTGGAAGCTTTTACAGATTCATTTTCTCCTTGCAGAGAATTTTTAACACATAAGCTGTATCATGCCCATGCTCCTAGCATAACAGAAAATAGAAAAACAGAACTTGATATTCTCAGTGTGTTTATGAGCACCACTGTTCCATCTCCTATCACTTGTTTCTGAAATGCAACATTGCACTGTGTTATAAAGGCAAGCACTCCACAGACTTAATGGCACACAAAAAACAAACAAAATAAGCCCACTTATATGCCTCCTAAATACACAAACATCTAGTGTTCAAGTGTAGCACAATGGCACAGTCTTTAAGTTAACATCATCTCAAAAGTGCATGAGTGTACCCTATAATGTACTGAGGATTCCCTAAAGCTCTGAGGAGACAATGCATTTGCAATTTGGAGAGATGGATGGATGAATGGATAGATGGATGCTTTGACCACATGACATGCACTTAGCTCTATTCTGAGTAGATTCTCTGTCTCCAATAATCTCAGGAAAATCAATTGCTTACTTAGCCAATGCTTTTACCACCTACTGACATGCAGAGCCACACTAGTGTCACCCATCTTACTGAAAGTAGTGACTTCTTAATGAGAAGGAAACAAAGCGAAAGGTCAGCAACTTGAAGGTATACAAGCACAAATTTTGAGATGTATGTACTGTATAAGAAAAAGAACAGAAATAAATTAGGGATAATATTTATGTAGAACAAGTCTCAACTAAAAAATTTTTAAAGCATTATGATTTGAACAACTCTGTTTATGAATAAATGTATTTTATTGGTCATTAATATATTACATAGATAGATTAGATATACTGTAGATTTCTAGTAATAAGAATTGATTAGTGAAACAGGAAAGTTTCGATTTGGATATACCTTCATGAAACTGAGTCTAAAATTAGTTTTGCAGGCGATTCCACCAAAAAGAGTTTTTTGGGTGTTTTAAAGTTTTTTTGAGTGGGAAACAAAAAATATTGATCCCTAAAGACTCGTTCACACTTCAGTGTTTGCCTGTGTTCTTTCCAGCAGATGTATAATGAATGTACAGTAATCATGTAGCACACCAATAGAATCAATTCAAAGTGCACTGAGTTTTTTGTTTTTTTATTTCAAAATGTGACATGCAGCATATTTTTCATATGAAAGGCACACCAAAACAGATCACAGTGCACATTACTGGAGTTCCTCCACAAGAAAACTCACTTTGTGGAAGCCTACATGGAAACCTTTCCCCCCTCCCACGTTAGTAGCAACCATCATTTTCAGTTTTTTCATCCCTGCATACATCCCCCTAACAGCTTACAGTGGAGGTCCCGCTTCAAGTTTCTCTTCTGTGTCTGATGCATGTTTAGGGCTGCAATCAAGAAGATTGTCATAATTGGCAAAATGAGCACCATACTACCAGAACAACCACAATGCATGGCTAATGGCTTAGCGAAATGTGTACATGTGACAGGAAATGAGTCCAGTGATTTTTTTTTTATTTAAATGCTAAATAACTAGCAGATTCATGTAGAATTAATGCATGCAAATGCTTCTAGAAAGGAAGTAAACAGCTTTCCTGTGTTGTTGGCATGAAATCTACTGGAAGCAAAATTTTTTTTTTTTGGCAAATTTTTTGTGCAAACTGAATTTCACACACATTATTTCATTCATCACTAATAAGAGCTCTTTTTACAAGACAATTGGGAATAATATTGTCTACAAATAATGACACATGTAAAAAATTACACGGATCTAGAGCAGGGGATACTCACCTCTGATCCTGGAGGTCCACAGTGGCTGCAGGTTTTTGCTTTAACCAAATTTTTAACTAGAACCCATTTATTTACCACTAAAGCAATATGTTTTTATAGGATTAGTTTTAGTTAATTCATTTTTACAATTCAGTTAATTGTCTATTTTAGTTTTAAATAACTGCTAAAGTTTTAATTGTTGCCTGTTTTCTTAATCAGCCATCAGTTAATAATGATATGTTAGTGACAAACGAACCAGCATCTCTCTAGCTAACATGCTTCCATTTACATCTGTGTATCTGCATCATGAAGTATCTGTCCTAATACAATGTTTGAAAATAAATGAGAGAGAAGGGAAGGACCAAGAGGTACAAATCTGTTCCGGACAACCAAAAATATGGATGATGTTGTAAGAAAATGGAAAATCTCCAGTGTGATAAAGATTTGTCTTGGAAAAATGAAAGTTCTAACAAGCCAAAAATTGAATACTTTACTAAGTTCCGTTAGGTCTGCCTTATAATTACAAAGCCTGCACCCACTGTGGACCACCAAGACTGGAACTGATCTAGAAAATTCATAGTTCAGGACATTTTACTTCAGACATTTGCCAATACTTCTAGACATGAGTAAACTGCTGTTTTAGGTTAAAAGATCAATGAGATGCCTTCCAGTAACAATGAGCTGATATCATTTATTATTTCCTTATTAAGTAATTAGATAATCATCTCTTAGACAATGCCTACATGCCAACTGCCTGTCCAAAATGTTTGCCTACATGGTATTTAACTTAGCTAGAAATTGTTTCATTCATTTGTGCCAAATTACAGATATGAAAGTAATGGGTTTTTGAGTGTCATTTACAGGAAAGCACGTTTTTTGAGAGGAGTAACCTTAGTAGAATGAACATAGATCATTATACATATTCTTTTCTTTTTTTATAATATCAATAAAAGCTGTAATAGCCATGCAAACAAACTATACAAATGCCATAACAAATGAACTGTATGCAAAGAATTTTAGACAAAATTTGGCATTCTGGTTGATATCTGCTTATAAACCAAAGCAAAGTGTTCAGGTTTATATTGAGACAGAAATGAGTACTGTGCTAACTTTGAAATGTCCAAAACCAACATACACTGAAGAGAGGCCGACAGAGGGGTTTTGTTCTGCTCAATGTTCTTGCGTGCTCATAGTATAATTTTTATTCATTCGTTCATTCAATTTCCAGACTGCTTATTCCAGTTCAGAGTCCATCTTTTGATTTATTTCTAGATGGCAAAATCAAAACCTTGCCATTTTTACCTGTTAAAGGTGTTACCTGATCTGATAATCACCGCTCAAGCATCTACATAGAATCAGGGTTTATGTGGGTATTTCAGGCATATTCAATGAACATCCTCCCCACCAGTTAAGTGTGGTCTGCTGTTTTTTTTCCTTATATAAATATTTAACTGAAATATTTCAGGTTCTGGAAAAAAATGTGTGCAAATCTTATGTTATTCCATTTTGTTTCTGTTTGTTATCTGTTGAATAAATGATTTTAATTGTTTGCATTTTTACAATACTTCTTTAGTATGTCATGCGAGACACGTTACCAACTTTTGTGCAGTCACTTTGGTCATTAGTCACACAGATGTCATTGCCTGGGGCGCTGGTGTACACATAGCTGGATGAGGTCACAGTGTTTGTTTTCCCTGAAAACAAGCATGAAATTAACTTTGTTGAAGAGTAAAGCTAGGTTTCTAAACACAACATATAGGTAAAATAAAAGGAATGAATTTCAGGAAATTGATTAATGACAGTTTTTGACTTTAAGACTGGCCTTGTCCTCTCAGTTTTGATTGTGTTATGTAAGTTTGCCCAGTGTATAACCTCTCCCACTTGATATGCCATTTATGTGATAAATCAATTTATTTTCATAGCTAGATATATACAGCGATTACCCAATACAGAACATCCTGGCTATTACATTGATGATGTGTAAGCAGTGATACAACTTTATGTATATTGTCACTGATATAGCAATCTTATCATGTTTGTGTTGTTCTTTTTCTTTGAAGCTTGTACTCTTTTATTTTAAGAGTAACTGTAGTACTAGGGTGTTGTACCGTGTTAGCCATTATGAATGTAGAGAAAAGCCAAGCAAAATGACACCTTTTATTGGCTAACAAAAAAGATTACAATATGCAAGCTTTCGAGGCAACTCAGGCCCCTTCTTCAGGCAAGATGTAATCATGTAATTATGTAATCTTGTACATCTTGCCTGAAGAAGGGGCCTGAGTTGCCTCGAAAGCTTGCATATTGTAATCTTTTTAGTTAGCCAATAAAAGGTGTCATTTTGCTTGGCTTTTCTCTACATTTAAGAGTAACTGTAATTAAGAAGCCTCTTTTACTAACAAAATAAGATAACATAAAGTGAATAAGACTGAAACCAGAATTATAAAGTAGTCTAAATTGTAATGCAGTATTTTCAGAGTAAATAGCAATTCTATCTTTCCTTATTGAATGAACTTTGCATATAAGGATTTTAACATTAGAACACACAGCCTCTGGTAAAATGCTATACCGCTCCTTTCACATGAAGCAGTATCACAAAAAACTTTAAAACTGCTGTACATTGCAGTTGGCACATTCTTTTAAGTTGTGTTCCAGCAGGTGAAGTGACTTGCTCAGGGTCATGAAGTAAGCTGCCAGCATAAGCTGAATGGTAACTTTGTACCTCCTAGCCTGACAACTTCAGCCACGCTGTCTTTCATCCATACTAATAGTAAAACATGACAGTAGGCTGTGTGTTCTACAGCCAAAATGTTTTACAAACACAAAAGTAACCTCTTTTGTTTTTGAACTAAATGATTTTTGCTTTGGAACAATATTACAAATGTTGATTAAGGGCCAACAGTGCCATGAGCCAGACTGTAAGCTTCCAAATCAGAGTTTTGATATCTTCAAGCTTGCTGGTTTATCGATCCAACCACTTTATAAAACTATTTAGTTTAGCACAAGGTGGTTTCAGGACAGAAGCAATCAAAGCCAAATCAGGTGCAAGACATAAACCTGTCCTTAATGGGGGCCAGTCCATCGAAGGACATACTTAACTCTTCCAAGCACATTCAGCCACAATGGAGATTAAACTCTCAAGAATTATAGGTTAGTGAGAACCTAACTATTGACCAACATGTGTTTCCTGGAGAGGTGAAAACATTGTTAGATCAAGTGTGAATTATACACAAATAAACAAAAATAACATATATACAAATGCACAGTGAGCCTAGCAATAAAAACACACAAAATCCAAAAGCTAAAGAACATCAGCATGAGGGACGACAAACAGACCAGTGTTCAAGTGTTTAAGGGAAATGCAGTCCTAACCTAAATACCTTAGCATAACCCACAAGAGACTGGCTAAAGTGGAAACTCAAATGTAGATTTTTTTAAAGCATCTACAGTAGCCACAAGAAACAAAAAAGACCCAGAAATAATGTTATATGTGCACAAGACATCTTCTTAAGATGCAACAGGAAGTTATCTTTTAGTCTTAAAGTCATCTGTTTGGCTTGACTGTGTCCTTCGCTAAAGACTTTGTCACATTCTGTTCATTTATACAATCTTAGCCAGTTGAAGACAGTTAGCAGCACACTCCCATGAAGCCAGTCACCCAATGTAACACTTCCAGTGACTCATTCCAACTAGTCCACGACTCTTTCAGATAACTTCAGGTTTGATTTTGTCTTTAGTCGTAGGGGAGGGCTTTGTGTGCATGAGAGATGACAAAAAATGAATTCTTATCTGGAAGTACAAGGTATTTAATGTAACATTGAGGAATAAAGAACGTGAGTGTTTTGGATCTCACAAACAGAAGAGAAGCTTGTCTGTCTGGTGTCTCATGTTGTGCATGACATGAGAGAAAGGAAAAAAAGTTTTGAACTCACTGTAGCTGTTAACCCTACATACAGCACCAACTCCATCAGGTAGCATGCTATTGCCAGTCAGAAAAAGGATTTAGTACAACTGTGCTAAAAGCTCATCTCACACAGTCAGTTAAGTTGACATGCCAAATGATTTTCAGTTGTTTAAACTGAAGAGATCAAAGGTTGGCAAATATGACATACCCAATGACTAAAAGTCACATAATGTGACATCAGCTTAAGGGAAAAACCTCACAGGTCGAGTTCTTTCCTTCAGGGTTAAAAGTAGGCTGTCATTTAAAAGGCTTTGCCGCCATTTAACTATTGACTCTTTGTAGGACCCTGATATTCTTCTGGAATATGGCTGAGCTCCTTAGATGTCCACTGGCACTTTTAATGCCTATCTATGTCTCTAGACTTCCAGCTCCTTCCTGAGAAGAGTGACAAACAGGTTCTGAGGTTGTAGAATTCCCCTTGTGGTCTTGTTCATGGTCCAGAAGGGCCTAACAGGAAAAGATGGAATGAACTATGGCTATAAATGTTTTTTTTTTTGTTTTGTTTTATCTTATTCTGTTGTTAGATGTCTACTATCTTCCTTGAAAAGGGAGTAAATGACCACATAAGCATTTGCTCAATTTAAGTACTATTTTCTATCTGTGGAATATATCGAGTATCAGCAGTACTCAGGAAAAAATGCAGAACTTAGAGATGCAAGGCATAAAGCAATATGTGCCTGGAAAAACATCCAAGACTAATGTCGGAGAAAATGGTAAATTATCAGCACATTAAAAGAACAGGGCATGTAATTTTAAATGTGTGTGTAAAGAACTTTTATATAATGTGCTGCTTTATTAGTGGTAATGCCTCAGGCACAAAAGCAACCCTTTCCAAGGGCAAATAAAGGTATGTAACCACAAAGCATATTTTTTCTTTCTTTGAAAACAATGAAAAAGTGTCTAAAAACACTAGACAACAAATATATTGTAACCTAAAAAACGTTTGACTGAAGCAGATAATATAGCAACATTACTCTCTCATAAGCTGACACTGATTAGTAATCCACATAAAAGAAAATGGGAATAAAAATTGCAAATGCATGGGGGTCTTTCTTCGATAAGACAGGCTAGACTGGTTAAAAAAGACCGCAGCTGATTAATAACCGCAAGCAGACTATCAATGCAGGGAAACAGCATGAATAAATTAGGGAGGCACTGAAAAAGAAAACGGCTGACAGTGTGAACATATGGTCTTGGAGAGGCAGAAAATATAAGCCTCGTTGCCTGCAATACTTTAACACTTACTGTTGCTTTAGTGCTCTAATCCGAAGAGGAAATTTAATGCAGCATGATCCATGATAAAGTGAGAGCCTTTTGCTTAGTTCCAGCATAAAAGTACCAGTGAACTAGTCTAGCTCCAGCTGTAACTAGGTTGTTACTATGGCGACGGCCCAAATGATAGACGGGTTTGTGTATGTGCAGTGGCCCAATGTGATATTCATGCAGCCTCTCATCCAAATGAGACCATGGTAATTAACAATCCTCGGAGATGTCCTGAATTTTTGTTTATTGCTTAAAAAGATATACTCAGTTTAAAACAAGAATAAATAAATAAATAAACTCTGCATGAAAGCTGCCACTGCTGGTCAGTCTTGCCAAGTATAAGAGAAAAAGCTTTTTAACTGCAAAGTGAAAGAGAGAGAGAGAGCGAGAGCCCTGAGTCAGTCAGCAATAGTGCCGGGCCCCCTTGATAACATTACATTAGAAGGAAATAATGGCTCTACAAGCACTTTTTTGTTGTATTCTCACCTCACCGCTCTTGTTTTGATCAGTCAGCATATTTTTATATGGAAACTTTCATGTGGGAAATGAGTCTTGAAAGGCCAGATGTTTGAAGTGTTTGTTTGGCAAACTAAATAAAAGCTGACACATTAAAATAATATGTGATATACTAGAATCTGATCTGAAATCAAAACTTTGATGAAGCTGTTCAAGGAAAATATTAGAAATATGTGCAGTATCTTTACATATACAAATATCCAACCAAATAATTATCTTAAAATGTAAAAATTGTATTCTGTATTGTAATAACCAAATTGTTTAGTTAAAAATACAGCAGGTTCAGGGCCTACATAAATGCAAAGTTTTCTGTATTTTATCGTATAGAAGGATGTACACATCCAACACAGCTCTCAAGCACTCAAATGAGCTCGGCATTTGAAAAAATAAATTATTTACTAAGAAAAACTCAAGGGAGGGAAAATTAAAGGTATCATTTTGTAAAATAAACAACAACAAAAACAAACAAACAAAGAAACAAACAAACAAACAAGACACCCCAAAGCAGTCCATCTCACATCTTGCTATTACACCGATTTTAAAAACCCTACACTGGCTGCCGGTTAGATTTAGAATCGATTTTAAGATACTCCTCTTAACCTATAAGGCACTAAATGGTCTAGCCCCTGCCTATTTGAGTGTCTTGCTCCATCGTCACAATCCCCCTCGTGTTCTTAGATCCGCAGATCAGCTGCTCCTAACCGTTCCCAAGGCACGTTTTAAAGTTTGTGGTGAAAGGGCTTTTTCCGTCTGTGCACCCAGGCTCTGGAACTCCTTACCTTTAGTGGTTAGGCAAGCCGCTTCAGTCGCCTCATTCAAATCACACCTAAAAACGCACTTCTTCACATTGGCTTTTAATTCTTAACCTGTCTTATTTCCTTTTGCTTTTGTTATTTCTCTGTTTTATTGGGGTCCCTTGACCTGTTTTTACTGTCTTTGTTTTAATTCTCTCTTAATGTTTGTTTTTAATATTTTGCTTTTAGTCTTGCTTGTTGTAACTGTACAGCGCTTCGGTCAGTTGTAATGCTGTGTTTTTAAGCGCTCAACAAATAAAAATGGTATGGTATGGTATGGTATTACTTCCACAGATCCCTGGACATCCTCCCTCTGGAAAGTTGAACCTTCCCCTTGCTTGACTCTTGCCTGTAGAGTTAAAGAGTGGCTGGAATGGCTGGAAGTGCACATTTATACCTGATCCTGCATTTCGTTTTTTGAACCAAGTTCTTAGCTGCGGCAATTCTGTTAACTGTAATGTAATACTGTTCACACAATAACATTACTAATCGGACCATCTTCCACCATAAAGAGGAGAGATGTCTTACTGGGACAGTCTGCAGGAAGAATAAAGTGAGCCCCATGAAAGTTCCTGTTTATACCTTTATAAGAATGGTGTCCCAGTATAATTTCTTTTGAGGCAGAGACCAGCAAAGAAACTTTATAGCTTTGGCTTCACAAACAAGCTTATAATTCTCCAATAATTCAACTGAAGGTCCATTCCTTTTCTTATATTTCTTTAGTGTTTATTCTAACAATAAAAAGCTCTTGCAATCTGGATTGTGCATCAGAATGTACAGTTCAATCCCAAGAAGTTTAAAATCAAGTAAAGTACCCAATAAATCGATGGATCTCATGATTGCCATTCTAACTCCAGCTTTAAGGTGAGTACAGTCATTTTGGGTGAGCTGCTTGGATTTGTATTGTTGATAATAGACTAAAAGCTGTTTACTTATTTTATACATTTGGGGAATTAAGATTTGCATGCACTGAAGGATATTTTTCTTAGGTACAGTGGAATGCAAAAGTATTCCATCCCCTTGAAAGTCATCATACTTTTTCTTCATGATAAAAGAATTGTTTTTAGTTTTATCCACTCAGTATTTTTAATGTGAACTCTTATGCTATAACAATACATTTTCAAAGTCTAAATAAACCATTCTCTGTACATATTTAACTGAAGAACTCAAAAGTAAGTGCTTGCATACGTATTTAAACCTCTGTGCTTTGGTAGCTCCAGGTTTACGCAAATGACAAATTAATCACAAATGACACAACGGTGACACTCATTTGACCATAATTAAACATAATTAGGTACTACTTGTGAATCCTTTACATTTCTCTAGATATAAAAAGCACCCATTGTAAGGGCTATAGTCTTTGTTTGACAGTCACTGCAAAAATGAAGACAAAGGTGCATTCTGCTGATGTGAGAAATAAAGTCAACGAAATGCACAAGGCAGAAATGGCTACACACTGCAAAAAATAAAATCTGAGCAAGTGTAAAAGAATTTATATTATAATAATAATAATAATAATAATAATAATAATAATAATACATTTTATTTATATAGCGCCTTTCCCATGCTCAAGGCACTTACAGAATAAATAAAGAATGGCAGAATATACAGTATATAGCATTGTACAAACCAGATAAATAAACAAAGAAGATTAAGACAGTAAATTCTGAAAAAAAAAACAACAACATAATTAATGGTCTCGCACACACACACACACACAGGTTACATGAGCATCTTGACAGAGAAGTAAACTGAGAGAAAGGTAATAAAGTCAAGTAGAGCTAAAAGCCTTCCTGAACAGATGAGTTTTGAGTTGTTTTTTAAAAGAATTCATGGAGTCAGCTGACCTGATTAATTTTGGTAGGTCATTCCAGAGTCTGGACGCTATACTGATCTTAAATCTTATTTTCCTTATTGTAAGAATTATTGACTTGGCAAAAAATGTGTATTTACAAATATTTACCTTACTTTAAGAAATCTTGTCAAGTAAATTTTGCTTACCTTATTGGCAGATTTTTTTTAACTAAATAAAAGCAAAACAACTCCCATTTAAAGTTTTTGTGTCTAGTGTTTGCATAGGCATTTTTTGCAGTGCATAAAAATTTCGTTAAGCACTGTTAGATCCATCATCCAAAAGTGAAAGGTTCATCACTGCACCCAGACTCTTGCTAGAGTGGACTGTCACGTAGAACTAATCATCTGAACAAGATGTCGACTGGTGAGAGAGGCTACTAAAAAATACAACAGGCACTCTCAGAAGTGTACAGTGCTTTTTAACTGAAACTGGAGTAAAGGTGCATGATTTCACAACTTCAAGAGCTCTCCATGAAACAGGCCTCTATGGGAGGGGAGCAAGAAAGAAGTCATTTCTTAAGGAGGTCCACATAAATGCACGTATGGCATTTGCTACAAAGCTTGAGAAAAACCCAGTTAAGATGTGAGATAAGGTTTTATGGTCAAATTGATACCAAAAGAGACTTTTGTGGTCAGATTTCATAGAGGTACGTGTTGCATAAAATTCACACCACCCATGCCTCAAGAAACAGGCTGTAATCACACAGAAAACTGGTGGCAATTCTATTTTTATTTTTATTTTGATCGTTTCCAGATGTAGAAGCTATCAAAGGTCTTTTTAAACAATTTTTCATTGTCAAAGTACTACTTTTCGTTTAGTTGGGTGTATTTAAGAGTGTATGAGTGTAGTTATAACTTTGAGAAAGGCACCCTGCCACAGTTTTCTGCTAATATAAGGCTGCTGTCAGATTTCTAGAAGATTGTAGTATTATCTAGCAGCAACACAAAGAAACACAAATTCACAATGATCGAAGAATAAACTTCTGATGTTAGACAATAGATGGTGGTAGCATATTAAGACACAGCTACTTTTACAATTGTAGTGATTGGGTGTCACAAAAAAAATTCACAGCCAAAAGAGGGTTGTACCATCAAACAATTTAGGAAACACTGTCTGTCTTAGAAAATTTCCCTAGAGAAGCTGGGTAACACAGCTAATAATATAAATGGTGACTTCTGTAATATCCACTTCAGGAATGTAACTCATGTGCATTCCTAGTTGTCCATTCTTTTTCATACTCAAGGGGGATCTGAAATGTTTCCTGTCAGTGACGAAGGCAAGAATGTGTCTTCAGTAAGAACAGGACGGATGACCTGCTCGTCCAAGGAAACACACACACACAGTCACACATAGCGAACACACATCAGTGCACTTTAGTGTTTTAGTTAGCTAAGGTCCACTTGAAGATAATCAAGAGTCCCAGGAGGAATTCACTAGAATACACAACAGAGAGTGCAAGTTCCATACAGAAAGCATGCTGCCTTTGATTTTAACCTGGGACCAACCACAGAGAGATGACAACACTGTGTGCCTTCCCTCACCTTTGCATATTCAACAAATTTGCATTTTGGCCAGATCACATTTGCATAGGCTGTAAAGTAATGAGACCATAAATATGTAAGCTTATTTTGTATTCTGCACAACAGCAGAAGCTCAGAATTGATTCTAGTCATTTTTAAGTAAAAGCCTGTAGTTCCATCTAAAATATGGTCTACTCTTCCTCCATTAGGCTTAATAAATTGCTTAACTAATTGCATTTTACATTATATCCATAATTAAAGCAATGAAAAAGCTTTTACATAGGGGACACAGTAATGCATGTATTTTAGAATGTTTTAGCTAGAACACAGATGATTTAAAATAAAATTATTCTGGTCTGCCAAACAATCAAATTAAAGACAATTAGGAATTCAAATTAGAATATTTAGTATGCTACAGGTAAGTAATTCAATAAATATTTAAGTACTTTCATAATTCATGATATAAAATGTACTTTATGTACTTGATCAATCTATTTTCTGTAAAACACTCTCTTGTCAAGGCTACAGGTACCAGCAGCCCATCATGGCAGCAAAGAGAGCAACACGGCAGCTTTCTTTCTTTCTTTCTTTCTTTCTTTCTTTCTTTCTTTCTTTCTTTCTTTCTTTCTTTCTTTCTTTCTTTCTTTCTTTCTTTCTTTCTTTCTTTCTTTCTTTCTTTCTTTCTTTCTTTCTTTGTCTCAGAGGAAGCAGCAGTTTTTTCCCATCAACTTTGGCCACAACATCTTTAAAATGTGAATTTCCCATTGGGATTAATAAAGTATCTATCTATCTATCTATCTATCTATCTATCTATCTATCTATCTATCTATCTATCTATCTATCTATCTATCTATCTATCTATCTATCTAAAAGAAGTGCAAAAGATGGCAATCTGCTTATTTATGTATTGGTTAATTTGTTTCTGTGTATATGTCTTTGGCTATTAACTTCTACTAATTTATGTATTTATATACTGTATTTATTAGTGCATATGTTTAATTATTTACTGCATAATATGAAAAGTTGAATAAAGTACCAATATTTGCACACTTAACAGGATATACAGTATGCTGTAAAACTGACAATGTCACACCTGGCAGCTGAAGACATGAGGTCCTGCCCTATGCTATGTAGATGGACCAGATAACAGATAGCAAGCTAAGAAAAAGGGGATCTCCTCTCATGGAGGTTACTACTGAGGCTTTCAACAGGCTCATTCTACTTAGGCCCCATCATATCCACACTACAGCATTCATATTGTATGTGCTAAATATGGTTTTAAACCATTGTCTCTGAAGCACTTTCAAGACTGACATTAAAGTCATCCTATGTCATTTGTTTAACTTTTGTCTCTTATGTTTTGCCGATTTTAAAAATTCAAACTTGATAAGAAGTGTACAAAGAAGATATGTACAGCTGTGTGTCAACAGGGACTTTTAAAAGGGTGTCCCAAAAAGGAAGACCACACATAAATGCAATTAACTCTTAACTATTTATGCCTGGCAGTTTCCTCTTTACATCTGTTTTAATTTCCAGCCATCCCTCCTCCTGCCTTATCACCACTGCAGCAGAGGCCTCTTGGGACCTACCAGCTTTGGCCTCTGACCAGGGTATTCCCCGAGGCCAAGAGTAAATCCTGCCAATGGAATGAGAAGTTTAAGCAGTCCTCATGTAGATTTTAATCCCCACTAAACAACTTTAGAGTTGTCTGAAAATACTGAATAGGCATCATCACCAGTTTTCCGACCTTCTTTATTAGTATTTCACATATTCAAAGGGTTTTACACTTAAAATGCGTATTACACCAATTCATACAGTAAAGCTTGCACTTTTGTGAACTACATGCTCATTAAAAGTTATTGGATCTAACAGAGAATGCTACATTATCTGGACGCAAAACCCAAAATGTTAGTTCCTCACATCACAGTAAACCACGACCACACCCAAAGAAACCTGACAGTTCCTTCTCCTAAAACAAAGATAATAATAATAATAATAATAATAATAATAGCAATAGTAATAATAATAATAAAGGCACTTCACAGAGTCTCAGAAAGAACAGAAGGGTATATATAATATTGGATAAACATAATATCAACATAGAATACTAAAAATAGATAAATACAGGATATATGAAGCATTAAACAGAATAAAAGACAATAAACCAAAATAAAATACTAAATTCAATACTTAAAGAAGAGCATGAACAAAGAACATAATTTGTGATATAACATACACACAAATTATCCTGAGTATCTGGACTGAGGGGTAAACTGAAAGAAGGGGCAGAGAATTAGGTTAAATGCCTTCCTGAACAGTTGAATTTTTAGTTGTTTTTTAAAAGAATGACTGGAGTCAGCTGATCTAATTAATTTGAGGAGGTCATTCCAAAGTCTGGGCGTTATACAGCTAAAGGCCCTGTCACCCATAGAGTGCAGGTTAGTGTGGGGCACAGCAAGATTACCAGAACCAGAGAACCTGAGTGGACAAACAGCAATGAAGAAGTCACTGATGTAGTCTGGTGCAAGGCCATTTAAAGCTTTGTTGATTATTAATAGAATTTTATATTCGATCCTGTAAGACACAGGGAGCCAGTGGAGGCGAAGCAGGATGGGTGTGATGTGCTCGATTTGCTGGTTCATGTAAGGACTCTTGCAACTGAGTTTTAAATCAACTTGAGCTGTGATATAAGATTAGAAGGGGGACCTGCCAGTAGGGAGTTACAATAATCAATGCAGGATGTGATAAAAGCATGGAGAAGTCTCTCAGCAATAAAAAAGGAGAGGAATGAGCAAACAGTAAGAAAGTTTCTTATTGGGCTTTATGTGGGTGGAATAAGAAATGAAGGAATCAAAAATGACACCAAGATTCCTTGCATTAAAAGAAGAATATTTCATTCTGTTTATCAAGGAACTTTCTTGAATCCTGGAGTAAGATGATCGAACTAGATGCTCTGAGCAACCGCTTAACTGAAATCCTGAAAAAGAAGTGCAAAAAAACTCTACAGGGAGTTTAACAGATTTGTATTTAATTTGAGAAGTATCTAGGCCACACCAAGTGCTCTTTATTTATTCTCTTTGACTTATTTAATAAAAATACACTTTGCTACATAAGGTTATTATAAAATACTCTATGCTGTGGGCCCACATTAGTTGAATATACTTATAGTTCAATACATGTTATATGTAGAGTATATATCCATTCAACTTTGAAGCAATTTAATCCATATTAATCCTATCCTACAGCAGTTCTGAGACAAGGCTGGAACCAACTCTGGATGGAGTGTCAGGCAGTCACAAGGCACACTCATGTGCATCCCACACTAACTCACAAAGGGCAAAATTAAAGGCACCGGTAAGATTGCATGTCTTGTGTAAAAAGAAAGAAAGCTAGAATGGCTGAAATCTCTCTCAGGAAGATAATGGAAGAGCAAGAAAATTCCATACTGAGTGTGATTTAACATTAGGGGGCAGTGCTAGCCCCTTTGACACTTGGATTTTCTGTTATATTACCTTATGTATATTTTCATGAGTTGACTATAAGGTACTAGTAGTACTAGTATTGTCACTTGTACAGAGTGCAGTGAAATTCTTATCTGTGTGTTCATTCATGCAACAACTCTCTGGCGCTAGGATAACTTCTTTTATTCAACTGTAATGGACAGCACGTGTAGGCTGGCATCCCAACCATGATGGAACGGAGACCCTTACTTGGCCAGCAGGCCAGTACAATGGAAGGACCTGGGGAGATAAAAGTTTTGGGTACTTACTTCCTCGATACGCTAGAAGGCAGCGTCCCTTGATTTCCGTACCAATCCGGATACCCACAAGATATGCTGGGAACTGGAGTACTGGGGTGCATTCCTTTTGGGTTCTATTTGTTCCGCCAGTGGGTGCAGGACTATGGACAAAGTGTGGACTATGGACAAAGTTTGCCTGGGATGAGTGGAGGAAGAAGAGAAAGAGACCGAAGAATTATATTGTATTTGTGCAGATATTAAGAAGAAGCCATTGTAAAGAATTATAATTGTAATAAGCCTTTTATTTTGAACCTGGGACATGTGTCTATGATGTTGAGTCTGGGGTTTGATGTGCTGACTATCTATTATATAGTGCCTTTTCTATCTATATATCTATCTATTATAGACCAAGGCCTCCTCACTCATGCTGATGCAGTGTATTTTTTAAAAATGTGACATGTTGCATGTTGTCCGAAATGAAAATGCACCAAAATACACTACTGTGCAAATTTCTGTGTTTTTTTATGCAAGAAAACACACTACATGGGAACTTAACCCTCACTGCTTCCTAGCAACCACTTTGTTTCTCATTTTCTACAGATAAGGATATGCAAGCTCCAGACACCATAGAGTAATCTACCAAGTTACATGGAAACACCACTACCCCGAAAAATAATATTTTTAATTATATATTACTTACCCCTTGTAGTTTGCGGTGATGGTTGAAAAAAAAACCTAATCTCATGTTTTCATGAAAAATGGAGACAAATATGTTTCTGATATATTAAACATCTATGGTGACCGAAGTTGAACAAAAGTAAGCAATATCAAAAATGTCCATGAAAAAATATGTTACTTGTGTCTGACCTACAGGTCAAATCATCTAGTTGTATGCTCACAACATCCCAAGCACAAGTGTTTATCCTAAAGTATATTTTAAAAAAACACTTTTAGAAAATGCTCTCATGAACAAGGCGGCACGGTGGTGCAGTGGTAGCACTGCTGCCTCGCAGTAAGGAGACCTGGGTTTGCTTCCCGGCTCCTCCCTGCATGGAGTTTGCATGTTCTCCCTGTGTCTGCGTGGGTTTCCACCGGGTGCTTTGGTTTCCTCCCACGGTCCAAAGACATTCAGGTTAGGTGCATTGGCGATCCTAAATTGTCCCTAGTGTGTGCTTGGTGTTTGTGTGTGTGTGCCCTGCGGTGGGCTGGCGCCCTGCCGGGGATTTGTTCCTGCCTTGTGCCCTGTACTGGCTGGGATTGGCTCCAGCAGACCCCCATGACGCTGTGTTAGGATATAGCGGGTTGGATAATGACTGACTGACTGACTCTCATTAACGACAATGAAACATGTTCAAATGTAAGTGAGCATTTAAAATGTTAACCTATATCCTGTCATTACATTTATTTTCATAGCACTGAACCACAACTGTAGTACAGTACCTTGAGATTATTTAGCAGCAGCCTGTGAAACTGCATGTATTGATGAATTGACCTTTAGCTTGTTGAAGCATCTCAGAAATGCTAAAGTACAGGACATATTCTCCTCCTGATAATGTCCATCCATCCATCCATCATCCAACCCTCTATATCCTAACTACAGGGTCATGGGGGTCTGCTGGAGCCAATCCCAGCCAACACAGGGCGCAAGGCAGGAAACAAACCCCGATCAGGGCACTAGCCCACCGCAGGGCATCCTGATAATGTTTTCACTTGATTTTCTTTAACTTTGAATCTTAAGTTTTATATGTCTCTCAGTGCAACCTTTGTGTTGATATTGTGTGAAGTGCAATGCTAGCCAGTGAAGAAGATGCTACTGGGCTGGACTTTGACCAATGAATGAGGGGGGAAAAGCAGATCTTCAATTAAAATTGTCAGGTGTGTCTCAGCACGTTTCATTTTCATTCATGACAGTATTTTCCAGAAGTGATTTCTTTAACAATATTTTAGTGAAAATACTTGTGCTTGAAATGTTGTGAGCTTATGACTGGATGACTTGACATGTGGATTATATGACATGAGTAACATTAGATTTGTTCGTGGATGTTTTGATTTTATTTGTTTTTGTTCAGCATTGGTCACCATCAATATCTATTTGATCAAAAACTTTATTACCTTCATTCTGCATGAAAACATAAGATTAAAAATTTGTTTTGGTCATTACTACAAGCTACTGTAAATGTGATAAGTAACATATAAAAAATATTTTTGGGTGGTATATTGCTTTAAGGGATAGAACCAGATAGAAACAGAGAGAGAGAGAGAGAGAAGGAAAATGCTGTAGATATATGGATTTAACAGTATATGTATATTTCTATTTACTGTAACCAATAATAGGTGCTCTCTAAATGTATCTAACTTTAAAAAAAACCCATGGAGACCAAAGTTAAACAAAAAGGTGTTTATAGTCAAAATAAATCAACAGAAGTCATAAATGAAAAAAGTCATTCCAAGTACAAACAAAAGCAAAAAAAAAAAACCCTCTCACTTCCATTAACTTTCTAGCTTTACTACTTTTGAGCTTTTGCCCTCAGTTACCTCCTGACACTAGTTCAAACGTCATCCATGAAAGCACTTCACTTCACTTCATTTGGTGATTGTACTAAACGTAATATAATATTTTAGTTAAGTATATATTGTGATTGGACCAGGGATCAGGGAGACCCAAACCACAAAAACATGGATACACAAACATGGTCCCGGGTTCAAATAAAGGATAGTTTATTAACCAAAAATACCTCCCAAAGTAACAAAGCTACTGCTCAGAATTCCTGTCCTCGCACCAGCACACTGCCCTCCTCCAGTCAAGTTTTGCCTTCCTTCCTCCCAGCTCCGACTCATTTGGATAAGGGAGTACAGTCCCTGTTATTGAGGACCCAGGAGTACTTCCAGTGACAGGACTGCTGCCCGTTTAAAATACTTCCAGGTCATGCAGAAGTCCAATATAGTAGGGAGCAGCTGTCCCTGTAGTGCCCCCTTGCGGCACCAATGAACCCCAGCAGAGCTGTGCTGCCAGACTACAACTCCCAGCATTCCTTGCTGATTCCCAAATGGGCACTGATATGTGGGGCTGCTGCCATCTAACATCTGGGGGAAATAAACACCCCTTAGAGACAGCCCTTTCCTGTCCTTTGGTTCTTTTCTCCCTTCCCGGGAAGGCACTGGAACCATGTCCAGTTGGGACGCCTGTCCAATTGCCCAGGGCCTCCCATCTGGGTAAGAAATCTTCTGTGTCCGTCCACTCAGGAAGTCTCTATTGGGTTTGGCACCTTCCTCTCTCTTTGCCAGGGTGCCTGTACGCCTTTTCAGAGGCTCCCATCCTGTTAAGGAACCATCCCTTCTCCCGGTTGGGATTGCCCGTCCATCCCACATGCCACTTACAATATGTTGTATAATAATAATGAGTTTGCAAAACACAATTTACTTAATAAGAAAAAAAAAAAATATATATATATATATAAATATATATATATATATATATATATATATATATATATATATATATATATATAAAAATATATGTTATCAGACATACGCAAGTAGGAGGCAATACCACCTCCAATCCCAAGAGAGTTCTGTCAGAAACACCAACCCTTCTTTTATCTCAAGGATTGAACCTCCCTAGATTGCTGAATTCATTTGCATAATCTGAAGTCCTGCATCTTCCATCCTGGATGGGACAGAAAGAATATGAGTGTCAGATATCAACATTTATTTATAGAACCCAGCGTCTGAGTGATTACATTGATACACCAGAAGCGACTAACTCAGTGACTTGCAACAACCTGCATGGTCTCTTCACATTTTTGTGCTTCTTTGCTATTTATTTTTTATCCTTTATATGGGGCATACCGTTGTGATAGGCCTCACCTCTTTCAGTGTAATCATATTTTATTACTAAATACAGTATATATAGCGACCAGTGGGGTGTTTTCACGTCAACTCCTCATTTAAAATGACCACACAGTTCAATAATGAGGGTTTTTATTTATAGAAAGAGAGTTCCAGAGAGGATATATAAAAATACAACAACAACCACTCACCACCAAAGCCTATCTCCACAATACACAATATTCTGTTGCTGGCCTTCCTTCACTCCTTCTCTCCACTCTCCCCAAGGATCTTGACATATTTCTCTCACCTTTCTCCACTTCCTTGCCAAGAAGGCAATTGTGTCCACTTCACTCCAAACCCCGAGCTCACCTGGCCAAGGAAAGGAGGGTTCTTTTAAATTGTAGTCCTTAACTACATCCAGGTCATGGCCAATTGGCTGACCAATGGTTCCACGTCATTCCTTTGGGAAATATACCTCCATCTGTTTAATTAGCCAGGCACACCTATATTTGGCTGCAATCTAGGATTAACTTCTTATAGCCCCCTTCTGGCTGGAAGGAGTAATAGCTGGTCACTAGTTTTCCTTTGGCCACCTTCATTGCTCCATCTGGGACAGGATCTCCAATTCACAGATCTCTCTTTTGTGTCTTGTCTAGGCAGTGGTCCTGACCAGCTCCCGACCGGCATCTTGGCTTCCCATCTGAGCAGTAGTCCCAATCAACTCCTGGATGGCACATGGACTTCCCATCTGGGCAGTGGTCCCAACTACCTTCTAAACAGTACACAATAGCTTCCCACCTGCACAGTAGTTCCAATCCTGTTCCCGGATGGCACAAAAACCCCCTGCAGTTCGTGTTTACACCCTGCTGACCTTCACTATATATATATATATATATATATATATATATATATATATATATATATATATATATATATATATATAGTAAAATAGGACACAAACATTGATAAAGATATGGGACGCCACCTTGGTGACCCCGTATTATTAAATGGTTTAAATCAAATTAAACACAAAACAATTGTGGAAAAATCTTCACAAATGCAAATTAACAGCAGACACCACCTTCTGTGCTGCTGGGCTTCTTATATAGTGTGGACTGGAAAGCGCAGGGCTAAGTGCCCTCACTGGGTGGTTTCTTGGAGCTGTGGGGAGAAAAGGAGAAGAAGTGGTTACCACCATGCGCCCCCTCTCACCCTTGTGGGTTATTACATACCTTGAGTGAGCCAGCAAGGAGATCCTCTGACATGCATGCGTGAAGATATATACTGTATATACAGTCATATGAAAAAGTTTGGAAACCTCTCTCAGCCTGCATAATAATTAACTCTAATTTCAACAAAAAAGATAACAGTGGTATGTCTTTCATTTCCTAGGAACATCTGAGTACTGGGGTGTTTTCCGAACAAAGATTTTTAGTGAAGCAGTATTTAATTATATAAAATTAAATCAAATGTGAAAAACTGGCTGTGCAAAAATTTGGGTACCCTTATAATTTTGCTGATTTGAATGCATGTAACTGCTCAATACTGATGACTTGCAACACCAAATTGGTTGGATTAGCTTGTTAAGCCTTGAACTTCATAGACAGGTGTGTCCAATCATGAGAAAAGATATTTAAGGTGGTCAATTGCAAGTTGTGCTTCCCTTTGACTCTCCTCTGAAGAGTGACAGCATGGGATCCTCAAAGCAACTCTCAAAAGATCTGAAAACAAAGATTGTTCAGTATCATGTTTAGGGGAAGGCTACAAAAAACTGTCTCAGAGGTTTAAACTGTCAGTTTCAACTGTAAGGAATGTAATCAGGAAATGGAAGGCCACAGGCACAGTTGCTGTTAAACCCAGGTCTGGCAGGCCAAGAAAAATACAGGAGTGGCATATGTGCAGGATTGTGAGAATGGTTACAGACAACCTACAGATCACCTCCAAAGAACATCTTGCTGCAGATGGTGTATCTGTACATCGTTCTACAATTCAGCGCATTTTGCACAAAGAACATCTGTATGGCAGGGTGATGAGAAAGAAGCCCTTTCTGCACTCACACCACAAACAGAGTCGCTTGTTATATGCAAATGCTCATTTAGACAAGCCAGATTCATTTTGGAACAAAGTGCTTTGGACTGATGAGACAAAAAATTAAGTTATTTGGTCATAACAAAAAGCGCTTTGCATGGCGGAAGAAGAACATCACATTCCAAGAAAAACACCTGCTACCTACTGTGAAATTTGGTGGAGGTTCCATCATGCTGTGGGGCTGTGTGGCTAGTTCAGGGACTGGGGCCCTTGTTAAAGTCGAGGGTCAGATGAATTCAACCCAATATCAACAAATTCTTCAGGATAATTTTCAAGCATCAGTCACAAAGTTGAAGTTATGCAGGGGTTGGATATTCCAACAAAACAATGACCCAAAACACAGTTCGAAATCTACAAAGGCATTCATGCAGAAGGAGAAGTACAATGTTCTGGAATGGCCGTCACAGTCCCCTGACTTGAATATCATTAAAAATCTATGGGATGATTTGAAGTAGGCTGTCCATGCTCGGCAGCATACCTCCATCTACAACCCCAATTCCAATGAAGTTGGGACGTTGTGTAAAACGTAAATAAAAACAGAATACAATGATTTGCAAATCCTTTTCAACCTATATTCAATTGAATACACTATGAAGACAAGATATCGAATGTTCAAACTGATAAACTTTATTGTTGTTTTGCAAATCTTCACTCATTTTGAATGTGATGCCTGCAACACGTTCCAAAAAAGCTGGGACAGGGGCAGCAAAAGACTGGTAAAGTTGAGGAATGTTCAAAAAACACCTGTTTTGAACATTCCACAGGTGAACAGGTTAATTGGAAACAGGTGTTTGTCATGATAGGGTATAAAAGGAGCATCCCCAAAACGCTCAGTCGTTCACAAGCAAGGATAGGGCGAGGTTCACCACTTTGTGAACAACTGCGTGGGCAAATAGTCCAGCAGTTTAAGAACAACGTTTCTCAACGTACAATTGCAAGGAATCTAGGGATTTCGTCATCTACTGTCCATAATATCATCAAAAGATTCAGAGAATCTGGAGAAATCTCTACACGTAAGCGGCAAGGCTGAATACCAACACTAGATGCCCGTGATCTTCGATCCCTCAGGTGGCACTGCATTAAAAACCGACATCATTCTGTAAAGGATATTACCACGTGGGCTCAGGAATACCTCAGAAAACCATTGTCAGTTAACACAGATCGTCGCTGCATCTACAAGTGCAAGTTAAAACTCTACCATGCAAAGCGAAAGCCATATATCAACAACACCCAGAAACGCCACCAGCTTCTCTGGCCCCGAGCTCATCTGAGATGGACTGACGCAAAGTGGAAAAGTGTGCTGTGGTCTGATGAGTCCACATTTCAAATTGTTTTTGGAAATCATGGACGTCGTGTCCTCCGGGCAAAAGAGGAAAAGGACCATCCGGATTGTTAGCAGCGCAAAGTTCAAAAGCCAGCATCTGTGATGGTATGGGGGTGTGTTAGTGCCCATGGCATGGGTAACTTGCACATCTGTGAAGGCACCATTAATGCTGAAAGGTACATACAGGTTTTGGAGCAACATATACTGCCATCCAAGAGACGTCTTTTTCAGGGACGTCCCTGCTTATTTTAGCAGGACAATGTGAAGCCACATTCTGCATGTGTTACAACAGCGTGGCTTCGTAGTAAAAGAGTGCGGGTACTAGACTGGCCTTCCTGCAGTCCAGACCTGTCTCCCATTGAAAATGTGTGGTACATTATGAAGTGCAAAATATGACAACGGAGACCCCGGACTGTTGAGCAACTGAAGTTGTACATCAAGCAAGAATGGGAAAGAATTCCACCTACACAGCTTCAACAATTAGTGTCCTCAGTTCCCAAACGCTTATTGAGTGTTGTTTAAAATGAAAGGTGTTATAACACAGTGGTAAACATGCCCCTGTCCCAGCTTTTTTGGAACGTGTTGCAGGCATCAAATTCAAAATGAGTGAAGATATGCAAAACAACAATAAAGTTTATCAGTTTGAACATTCGATATCTTGTCTTTGAAGTGTATTCAATTGAATATAGGTTGAAAAGGATTTGCAAATCATTGTATTCTGTTTTTATTTACGTTTTACACAACGTCCCAACTCCATTGGAATTGGGTTTGTAGAATCCAGACACTCATCAAAGGCTGTAGGTGGTGTCTAGAGGCTGTAATATTGGCAAATTGGAGACTCAACTAAGTATTGATGTAATACCCTGTTGGGGTGCCCAAATTTATGCACTTGTCTAATTTTGTTATGATGCATATTGCATATTTTCTGTTAATCCAATAACCTTAATGTCACTGCTGAAATACTACTGTTTCCATAAGGCATGTCATATATTAAAAGGAAGTTGCTACTTTGAAAGCTCAGCCAATGATAAACAAAAATCCAAAGAATTAAGAGGGGTTCCCAGACTTTTTCATATGACTGTATATATATATATTGTCACACACGAGCGCTTGGGGAGCAGCTTAAGGACCCGTTTTGCATCGCGACAAGTCCTGCCGGGGGACAACGGCAGCGTATTAACCTCTCTCTCTTTGTTTCTTCAGAAAGACCGAGACACCGCTGTCATAAAGATTGCCTGGATGACTCTAAGAGATGCACACTTCCGGGTCCCTTTCTTCCCTCTGCTTCCCAGTTGATGACGTCATACTCCCATACTCCACCACGATTCTCCCAGCATTCCACGTTATAATTTCCGGTCCTTCCCTATAAACTGACCATCCTCCCACTCTTCAATGTCTTTTGAGTTTTGTAAACAATTGACGGAACTTTTTTGTTGCAGTATATGGGGCTAAAACCCCAAACCTTTATGAGTGTTTTGCTCTTTATTACTATATATCTATATATCTATCTATATATATCTATATATATATATATATATCTATATCTATATATATATATATATATATATCTATATATATATATACAGTATATATATATATATATATATATTTATATATATATATATATATATATATATATATATATACTGTGGTGGGTTGGCACCCTGCCCGGGATTGGTTCCTGCCTTGTGCCCTGTGTTGGCTGGGATTGGCTCCAGCAGACCCCCGTGACCCTGTGTTCGGATTCAGCGGGTTGGAAAATGGATGGATGGATATATATATATATACACAAATTTTCAAACAGCAGTACAGCTTCTTTATTATTTTTTCAATTAGGAGTTTAGGCTAAACATTAACTGTCTTCCTTGATGTTTACCTCCTAGCTTCATTTATTGCTTTGATTCTAATTGAGAGTTCAAGGTTTGCTAAGTTTTCTGTTGTCATACTGATGCCGGTGTCCCCGCTTAGTCAATGGAAGGTCAGAGCTATTTGTACAGGCAGTTAATGGTACTTATATTCCATTAGCTTGTCTCACAGTATGATATGTTGCTCTCTGTATCAAGGGTCTACAATCCACCCGACTGCCTTGCTAAAAATACCTGCATTGCAGATGGAAGATTTTTTTTTTTGCTTTTACATTTTTAAAAGCCTTGCAATTTATTATTTTTTTACAAACTTACAGTACCTATGCTAGAGAGTAGTAGAGTAGTAATCAGCAACTCCATCCCCATGCAGCAATGGTATAATTTTGTGACCTAACAGACCTCATATGTTTAAATTAAAATAATGAAATTTATGAGGTAACAGGGTATGATTCAAACATTTCAAATCTATCAATAAATTTTTTAGCTTGCTGAAAATTTGACAAGATATTGAAGTTTTCAATTAAATCAAATTAAGTTAAATTACATTATTGAAATTAAAATAAAATGTAAAAAATTAAATGAAATTAAAATAAATTAAATTAAAAAATTAAAATAAATTAAGAAAGTGGTGTAATTTAGAGAAAAATCCAAGAGTACATCAGGCACTTTGTATTTGCAAATCTTCTGTTTTCCATTTAGTGATCTGACAAAACAGTATGTATTTATAGATGTTTCTTGGAATGTGGTTATTAAAAATATCAATAATTTTAGTAAAGAAACCATAACTTCAATTAAATTCTGACCAAATTTTATTTAATCTTCAACAGACTAATTGTAAAGTTTGCAGTTCCCTGCTCCATCTTGAATTTGTTTAGCTATTTTTCAGACATATTTTTCTTAGATTCCATTAACAACTGACTGAACTCAGTGTGAACATTCGAAAGGTGTGATGAGGTTGTGGAGTATTTTCTTCATGGCAGTCCAACCCTACCATTGCAAAATTTAGACAGACAGACAGACAGACAGACAGACAGACAGACAGACAGACAGACAGACAGACAGACAGACAGATAGATAGATAGATAGATAGATAGATAGATAGATAGATAGATAGATAGATAGATAGATAGATAGATTATACTTTATTGGTCCCCAAGGAGATGCAGGACCAGTTGCAGCTATAAAAAACAAGGTGACATGTCACACCACCCCAGGGTCTATTAGGTGTGTCAGAGGGGGACATTTTTTGTGCACTGGGTGATTCCATTAAGCACCCATTGTTGGGACTGGGGGGTGAGAAGTTAAAAGGCTGTCTGCAGAATGTAGGTATTTGCCGTATTGCAAAGGAGTCACTTTGGCTGGTTGAGATTACAAACAATACCAAGTTGTGATAACAGAACTGCTCCTTCCTTGGAGGATGTCTGTATTTACCTGAAATTAACATGTTTGACAATATTGGTTTCTAATCAGCAGATCTGTACTCATTAATGGTTGGTAACAATACATTATGTTAACTTGTGTTTTCATTAATTGTTAAACCCAGGAAATGTAGATGTGCCATTGATTAAACTGATTGTCCAGGACTGACAACGGCAACGGCAGGGACTAAAGGAGAATTAAACTCCTGGGCAGCAGAAGGCAGAGTGGAACGGTCCACTGAGAACGCTGCCAAGACACTCGGACAGAGCACAGAGGCTCGTAGGAAGATGAAGGTACCTGGCTGGCATGACGTGAGGCACAAGGACGGCAACACTTACTTCCAGGGAGGAAGAGACAGCTCCACAAGGAGATGCCAGTTGTGGGTCCAGCGAGAGAGGGAAGCCGCATGAAAGGACCAAGCAAAGCTGGCAGATGAGAAATGAGGCGTGCCTAGGTCACAGCAACACAAGGAGCACAGAGTGGATAAAAAGGAACGACGAAGAGACACTGACAGGGATTCAACGATTTCACACAACTTCTGTTGGGAAATGAGTGTCCGGTGAACAGACTGCATCCATGGACAGTTGGACGATTAAGTGTTGGGGTAACACAGTGCGCAAACTGGACTCTGCACCACTAGAGGTTGTATCCTCCAATTCTTGTTTTTAACTGACTTTTAGAGTGTGGCCTGTGTGTTTTCCTTTTAAAAAAAGGAAATACGTTCCTGATATGTTTAGATTTTGTTATGTTCGTTTATCTTTTTAATGTACTTTATATTGTCTTGTGTAATAGAACTTACTGTTGCTTTTTTCTGAAATTACTGTTGTGCCTTTCATTGTGTGTTTACTCACCGCCCAATTTAAAGAAACCTGTGTGCTATTATCAGTAAATTTCAAGAGTTCCCAGTCTCTTAATAAAACTGGGCGGCGTAGTCGGATATTTTAATGGTGTCTTAAGTTAGATTACCTGTAAGTGTGACCAGACACCTGTCACAGGTGTAGTGAAGAGCGAAACAGATGATTATAGTTTCAAGAAAGGAATGCTAAAATTATATTTGCAAGCAATTTTGCAATCATAAATGGTGGTTTGTAGAGGGTTTTTGAAGTGGAAAACAAGAAATGATGCTCCCATAAACCTCATTTACACTATTGCACCTACCTCTTGTTTTCTACAGCCTTGTAACACATTCACAGTACACCAGTAAAATCAGTTATTCTTCATAACTATTTTTCACTTCACTAAGGATAAGTGCAGTGCATTTTTAAAAATGTAACTTGCTGTATATTTTGCACATGAAGAGCAGCAAAATGCCTCATTTTGCATATTTCTATGTTTTTCCTTAATTAAACACTCTACAATAACAAACTCCTTGCCATTACCTAACAACCACCTTATTTCTTGCTTCCTGCGGATAAGGATGTTGACGCTCCAAGTGCTACAGCGGAATGTACCAAGTGTCATTTCTTTAGAGTTGTGAGTTGCAAGATTGTCATCATCATCAGGAAAGCAAAAATTGAACAACCACATCACTTACCCATAGTTCAACAAAATGTTGACATCAAATGAGCCTTGTGATGTTTTATTTCATTAAAGCACGTTATTTAAACACTGAATGAAAGTCAGACAAATGCGTAATTTAGCACAGGAAAATACAAGGATTACATGCCACCTGTTGATTGTTTGGATATATTTTGTTGATAGTTGTATTAAATAGATTAAAATTATTCAGATGTGTTAATTAAAGTTTGAATTGTGAACTTTGTTTCAATATTATTATTCACTTTTGTTTCAATTTGATTATTTCTTTTAGGCACATTTAAGAGGTAAGTATGATGTATATGAATGGTTAATTTTTTTAAGTACTAAATACTTCATGACTATTTTTTTTCTTATTTTCTTCTGCTGCTTTTACACTCTGTATTGGTAGCTTATTCAGTCAGGTGTTGACTGCATAACATTCAGAATAACAAAATTCAGTCAAGTGATCAGTCAAATCTTCATTACAGGGTTACAGTGAAGCTGATGTTGGTGTCTTCTGAAGTGAGGCTTGTAAAAGGTACTCTGTGTACAGTGTTGACTTCAGACCTCTTTGTGACTATGTGCACTGGAACAAAGGCCCGGTAAGCCTGTTTTCACTTATGTAAATGTTAAACAAATTGCTTCCACATGCTGTATACAAGGTTATTTACAGGAGATTCAGAAAGAATTCAGACACCTTCATTTTCTGCACATTTTATTCTGCTAAAGACTTCATTTTAAATGGATAAATTTGTCATGTTTGCCCATCAAAGTGAAGACATGTTTTCAGAAAGGTTTACAAAATCATTAAAAATTGAAATCTCTCATTTATATAAGTATTCCTTTGCTGTGGCACTCCAAATTGTGCTCCAGTGTGTCCTTTCTGCTTTAATTATCCCTGAGATGTGTCTAGAAGTTGATTGGAGTTCACCTGTGGCAAAGTGTATTTATTGGCCATTTTTTTTAGAAAGGCACACACCCGTGTATATAAGGTCCCACAACTCACACTGCATGGTGTGAAATGAACAGCCTCGACACACACAAAAAGGTTTGGGGCAGCCACCCATATATTGTCCCTGGCTGCAAAAGGGTTTTGAAAGTACACCATTGCATTGTTTTGAGCCTTGAACTGAACTGATGGAATGTTGAAATGATGGCGGCGTTAAAGGCCATGCCAAAACCCGAAGTGACACCGTCTGTGCCCGGAACCGGAAGTGACTTTGTTCGTGGCACTGGAACCGGAGGTGAAATCATTAGTGGTGTGTCTGGTAGGTTTTCCTGTATTTGGCCTGTAGAGATAACATTGGTAGGATTAGTGCATCCCTGCCACCCCCTGGCCTGGTGGGTAATTACCTCCACTTGGTTCACTCCGCTTCCTCCTACTCGCACATGTGTGACAATGGCAAGACAAAAACCAAGCCATGTAGTTCAGAGAACTGTAATGTAAGCTTCCCCAATAAAATTGTGGTGAGGCATAGATCAGGGTAAGGGGATAAAAACCATTTCTAAATCTATGAGTTTTCACAAGAGCACAGAGGCCTCAATAATTGTGAAATGAAACAAGTTTGGAATCACAAGATCTCTTTCTAGAGATAGTTGTCTGACCAAATTGAGTAACTTGGAAAGGAGGGTCTTAGTCAGGGAGGTGAATAAGAACATAACAGTCATTCTAACAGAGCTTCAGATGTCCTCTGCTGAGATGGGAAACCATGTTGGAAGGACAATCATCTCAGCAGCACTCCATCAATCATGTGTTTATGGTACTCCCTCTTGAGTAAAATGCATATGACAGAAGAACTCAGAGAACATGAGGAAAAAGATTCTCTGGTCTGATGAGACAAAAATTGAACTCTTAGGGAAGAACGCCAAGCACTATGACTGTTAGATTAGATTATTTATTTAACTGAGAAAGACTTCAGCCGAGATCTTGGAACTACAAGGAGTAGTTGTCCAGATGATTTCAATGCTCTTGGTGTTACATAGGGGTAAAGGAGGTGTGAAGGATTGAGGCACTGTCGTCCCCTTGAACCCTCAGATCAGACGTCAGACACCAGATAAAAATCCAATTATTATTTATTTTTTAATAATAATGTGCACCAAGCACCCTACACTCCACAATACTCATAAATAAATTAATAATCAATACAATAAACCAATCCTCCTCTCCCAGATGCGTTGCCACCCTTCCACCCTGCTCAGCTCAACGTCTGGGCTTTCCCATAGTCCTTTTATACTCCCCGACCCGGAAGTGGCTCCAGCCCAGCAGTCCATGAGTCCCTATCATTTCCGGGTCACATTAAAAGTCCTTTTATTCAACCCGGAAGCACATTGTTCCCTCCGGTCATATGATCGTGACGCACTTCCGGGTTATAGGGCACATACAAGTCCTTGGGCCTCCCTGCAGCGTACCCTGGTGGGCCCCACGGTGTCCAGCAGGGTTGGGAATAAAAACTCCATGTCCATGATTCCTTGCTGGTCTTTGGGGCATTCTCATGCTACAGGGAGGGCTCCATCTAGTGGCCTGGGGGTATTGGCCATATCTCACAGAGGTCACAGATGTATTTTGGAGCAAGACCATGCAAGGCTTTAAAAACAAACAACACGATTTTAATGCGATACCTAACTGGTAGCCAGTGGAGAGAGGTTAAAATGGGGGAGATATGATCCATTTTTCTTGACCCCGTTAAAAATCTAGCTGCAGTGTATAAGGAATTACAATAATCTAAGTGAGATGTAATAAAGGCATGAAAGTCCTTCTGTGAAAGAAAGGATTTTAGTTCAGAAATTTGCCTCAGTTGGTAAAAACTGGACTTTACTACCATGGAGATTTGTTTTTCAAAACTTAGGGACAACTCGAGGATGATACATAGGTTCTCAACACCTGCCTAATACCATCATAACAGCGACATATGGCAGTAGGAGCATTACACTTTTGGGTTCTTCTCAATGGAAGGGACAGAGAGACTGGTTAGAATTGATGGAAGGATGAATGCAGCTAAATACAGACAGGATCTTGAAGAATATCTGCTCAGGAGTGCATGCGACCTCAGACTGGGGAAGTGGTTCACTTTTCAGCATGACAATGACCCAAAGTGTACAGCCAAGACAACAATAGAGTGGCTTTGGGGCAAGTCCTTGAGTCTCCCATCCAAAGCCCAGACTTAAAACCCATAGAATATCTGTAAATACACGGGGAAGAGAGCATTTTATAGATGCCCCCATCCAATCTAAGAGGGCTTGAGAGGATCTGCGAGGAAGAATGGGAAAAATGCCCAAATCCATAGGTGCAAAATTGGTAGAGCTTTACCCAAGCGGACTCTAGGCTGTAATTGATACCAAAGGCTCTTCTACAAAGTACTGAATTAAGGGTCTGAATACTCATATGAATGAGAGATTTCAGTTTATGATTTTTAACAAATTTGCAAACCTTTCTGAAAACATGTTATCAATTTGTCATTATGGGTTTTTGTGTGTAGATTGTTTGGCCAAAATGGCAAATTTTTATTGTTTCAAATTAAATCTGCAACACAATGAAACGTGTAGAAAGTGAAAGAGTCTTTATGTGATCTGTATATCTTGTTGGCAGTGACTGTATTTAATGCACTCAAAAACATAAAGAGGTTGACTATGGCAAAAAGGAGTCTTTTTAGATGCCGGTATCCGTCAATAAGGGCGCGCACAAAAAGGCGACCTTCAAAAGGGCGACCTCAATTGGGCGCGGTGAATAAAAGCGCACATAAATAAAAGCGATCTTCAAAAGGGCGACCTCAATTGAGCGCCGAATAAAGGCGCGCGTAAATAAAGGCGAGCTTCAAAAGGGCGACCTCAATTGAGTGCCGAATAACTGTGCGCATAAATAAAGGAGTGCTTCAAAAGGGTGATGTCAATTGGGCGCAGCGAATAAAGGCAAACGCAACAAAATTATTACAGAAAATTTATTAGATAAAGGCAATGATTGAACGTATAAAAAGGTGAAAGCAAGAATATTAAAACATCCAATTAATTAATGCATGAACTTCTAACGAACTACTTCTAACGAACTATTTCTAAAGCTCTCTATATTTCGTTGTTTTCAAAATTACAGAAAATTAGATTAAGGCAATGACTGAACATATTTCGTTGTTTTCAAAATTCTGAATGTATAGCCTTCGACTACGAGTAGATCTGCACCTTTGTTGCTCTTCACATATTCCAGAGCCATTTCAACTAAATTATCTACGAACGCCTTTATTTGCCGTGCTCAATTGAGGTCACCTTTTTGAAGCGCTCCTTTATTTGCGCGCACATTTATTCGGCGCTCAATTGAGGTCGCCCTTTTGAAGCTCGCCTATATTTACGGGCGCCTTTATTTGGCACTCAATTGAGGTCGCCCTTTTGAAGGTCGCTTTTATTTACGTGCGCCTTTATTCTCCGCGCCCAATTGAGGTCGCCCTTTTGAAGGTTGCCTTTTTGTGCGCACCCTTATTGAATAGAACCTTAGATGCCTATATGTCCTCCTCTCTTTAAAAATATTTTTCTTTTTCCATTGTCTTGGCTTCTGCTACTGTTAATAAGATTAGGAATTTTTGTTTTTCTCAAATTCAGCCATGTACTCCTGGTATCTGGCTTAGAATATCTTTAGCTCTCTGCAAGAAAGTAAAAACATAATGAAAAATATAATATAATGTGATACCTATAAATCATACCAAGAGCTCAGGAAGAATATAGTTAATACCTTGTTGTGGAGAGCAGGATTATACTGTGGAGAGACATAAATATTGAATAAAAAAGAAACACTTTTGAAGCATTGTAAATATGAATATGAAAGAACATACATAGAATCAAGAGTCATGACCATAAGCTGAATGAATACATTTTTCAAACAGAATACAACAATAGAAAGCTTTTGAGCATTATTCTAAACTGAAAGATGAAACAGCTTAAACAAATTGTAAAAATAATAAGTGTGATGAAATGAGCGCTCAAAGGATTAAACAATACAAAAAGAAGGAACTTGTCACGCAGGCCTGAATCACAAAAGCACTCAGAACAAAGAGGCCGATACAAAAAACAAAATATTTATTCAAAGAAAAATGCATTGAAGCTAAAACAGATTGGAAACATCCAACAAACCTCCATGATTCCCTTTAAAAGTGTCAGATTTATAACTTTTGTCACACATGGTATCTTAAAGCTTTTTAATCCCCTTTTGGGGGCCAAAACCAACCCACAAAGGAGACTGTAAACACATAAGCAATAAATAAATATTTTTCTCATCTGTTTCTAAAAAGTAATGAACACTAACATACACAACACAAAAAGAATGCAAGGAATAGTTGGCATACATTTCTATTATATTTTAAATATGAAACTTAAAGACAAAGAAAGCCTAATGGTGGTGCTGATGATGCAGTCTTGAGTGCTCTTTTTTATTAATGTGGCAATCTGCCACAGTTTGAAGCTGCAGCTGTGAAACAGGGCTACCATCGTGCCAGCTCTTGATTTGTTTTGCTGGCGGTAGGTTTTTCTCTACTGTCCTGGAAACCTTCCCAGGCATGCTTGCAGCAGTCTGCCACTGCCACCACTTCCACAGACATGGATCTTCCTGCCACTGATGCAGATTCTCTAACCGCCCTTTTCTCTTGCGGCCTTTGCTGCAGCTGTTGCCAAGCCCACACACAGAGAGCAGTGCTTATTCTATTTGTGGCTTTCCTAGAAAGAGCTTCCCTTCCCTAAAATGCACTATATGATCATGATTCACATGACATATATTTACAGCTGCAGGAAAATTCTCTTGTTTCACCTGAGAAGGGTGGATCAGTGACACAACCGCTTAAGAATTAGGACAACAAAGCGAATATACAATACAGTACTGTAGTAAAAAATGAAAGTGTGGAGCAGACTTTTTAATTGAAACACACGTCATCTTTATTGAAAAACTGTAAGGCTGAAGTAGTGATTACCCCTCTCATATTCTGCTGTTTGAGGTCGCAAGGCTCTCTAATTCTGAGTCCTTGCACATGTTTTTAGACAATTAGAACAATCTGAACGAGAACAGGCCATTCAGCCCAACAAAGATCACCCGTCCTATCCACTTAATTCTTCTAAAAAAACATCGTCTAGTTTTGAAAGTCCCCTAAAGTCTTACTGTCTACCAGTCTACTTGATACCTTATTCCAAGTATCTATTCCAAGTGTTCTTCCCTGTCCATTATCAAACAACATCCCTTATTTTGTTCTTCTTCTTGTTGACTTCTTCTTCTTCTTTCTCTGAACTTCCTACCCCTTTGTATGGTAATTAAGCAACCCAATACCTCATCTAAGAGCTATGTGCTCCTCTAACATACAGCAGGCAACTAACATCTTTAAATGTAATTACAAAACGCCACAATACTATACATAAACAGTCAAGAAGATTTATGCATGCAGCATTAGAATGCTTCTACAAAGGTTGAAAATTTGATGGAAAAACATATTTGTCAGCTTGCTCTCTCCATAAGAAAGAATACAAATTCAAATAAACAGTACAGCAGAAATAACATGCATAACATGCATTTTAGCACTGAAATGATTTTTTTTTTTTGTACAGACCATAGTAAACACATTGAAACAAACCTGGTCAATAACCTGGGCTACCTCAGTAAGGATAATGTCATGTTAGGTTAATGTCATGTCCCTTACAAATCAAAACAGCTTATGAAAACCACAGAAACCAAAGTAGACCCCTCTATAGTCCAGAGATGTCTTGTCAGAATTGGTCATTATGGAAGAGTTGCTGCCAAAAAGCAATTCATCCAAAGAGCAAACAAAGCCAAGGGACTCCACTACATGCAAATAATATAAAGACATAGGTGTTGAGCAATGGCAGAAAGTGTTCTAAACACATGAGTCAAAAAATCCAAAATTTTTGTCTGATGGGAAGTAGCTTGTCTGTGGAAGAACTGGAAAGTAGTGTCTGCAGCTAACAGTGAAGCACGGCAGAGGTTCATTGCAGGCTTAAATTTGATGAAAATGAATGGAATCCTCAATGCTGAGAGTTACAAGCAGATCTTTTTCCATCACAGTATACCATCAGGGTGGTGTCTGATAATTTTCAGTTTCATTCTGCAGCAGGCAATGACCCCAAATGTGCCTCCAACAGGCCCGGTCTTAGGTATTATGGGGCCCTAGGCGAAAGGGGGGTCCAGGGGCCCCCTGAGGGGGGCGGAGCCCCCTTGGAAGCTCTGCTAAATGCGTGAAAATTAGACCAAGGAGACATTTTCTTGTAATGTTACGAGGTCATCACCCTGCGTCCCTTTTTCGCCCGGAGTAGTTAGCTGCTACAATTTAGCCAGTTTGAACTGTTTCCACTGGGCACCACGTGGCGGTATGTAGCTAAGCCCAGCTTAGTTTTTTTGCATTTTTTCTTTTTTTAGTTTTTTTGTCCTTTTTTATTTTTTGCGATATTTGAAACTTTTGGAATGCATTGCGAGGGGAGGGGCGGGCCGGGGGCCTGGCCGCCATCGATCCGGGGCCCTAGGCGGTCGCCTACTTTGCCTATGCCTAAGGCCGGGCCTGCCTCCAAAGACTGAAGAACCATCTTAATCATAAAGAAGAACAAGGAGTTGAACAGCAGAAGGTATGGCCTCCATTGAACTGTGATCTCAACATCATCAAGGTTTATCTTGGATTACTTGGAATTGCAAAAGTAAGACAGACAGCCAAAGTCTACAGGGCCAAATTCATCAAAATGCTTGAAACAAACAATCAGCCAATGTTCTTATAAAACTGCATGACAGTGGATCAAAATAAACTGATTTTTGATATTTAGAGACTTTTCATTTAAAGGCATCTTTGCTGTATATTTTTCTGCATTTTATGTATACTTTTTTATGTGTCTTTGTTGGTATTCTGTTGTTGTAACAGCACGGAAGAGACGAGCAAGTAAGAATTTCACAACACTATATACACTCTTTACCTATGTACACGTGACAATAAACTTGCACTGTAATGTATGTTTATTTTTGTATCTATTACATGATATTTCTCAGTTTATTCTTCATATTATGTTGTATCTTTATGTTGCAGTTCTTTTTTAAATATTATATTTGCAATTATTGTATATCATAAGTGGAAGTGCACTTAATTGTCAGTCAGTCATTTCCCAACCCACTATATCCTAACACAGGGCCACGGGGGTCTGCTGGAGCCAATCCCAGCCAGCACAGGGAGCAAGGCAGGAACAAACCCCGGGCAAGGTGCCAGCCCACCACAGGGCACACACACACACACACACACTAGGGACAATTTAGAATCGATGCACCTAACCTGAATGTCTTTGGACTGTGGTAGGAAACCCACGCAGACACGAGGAGGACATGCAAATTCCACACAGGGAGGACCCGAGAAGCGAACCCAGGACTCCTTACTGCGAGGCAGCAGTGCTACCACTGCGCCACCATGCCAACCCTGCACTTAATTGTTATAAATTTAAATGAATCACCATGAATTCCCATGGCTCTTTCTACCAATAAGGATTTCCTGATTCCTGCATTGAATGCAGTTTGCTTAACTTCCAATAGTGTGCTCTAGTATGTAATTCACTATTCAACAATTATGCAGCATTAACTTTAACAATGCATGTGAGAATTCAGTAAACCTGGATTAGGCCCCCACTTACCCTTCCCAATAGTACATATTTCATGGCCTCTCAAAATAGGATGCTCTTTAATCCAGGGGTCAAATTGACTACTTTGCTTTTTTTTGCAGAATGCAGACAAGTACGGCACACAATATTACATATAAGGTTACCCTAGCACAGGTGTGGGCAAAGTCATTCCTGGAGGGCCGCAGTGGCTGCAGGTTTTTGTTCTAACCCAATTACTTAATAAGAAGCACTTATTGCTCAAGTAACACTTCTGCTTCATTTTAGTTGTCTCACTTGTTAAGAGTTTGAACCCTTATTGCTTATTTTAGTCTTAAACAGCTGTAGTGTTGTTTTTTAATTGCTCCATATTAGCAATCAGATACAAATGACAAAAAAAAACAGCATTTCTCCATTTAGCTTGTTTCCATTTACACCTGTGTGGATTTATCATGCACTATTGGGTTTAATTAAATACTTGGAAGGAAAGTGAAGAGAAAAAAGTGAAGGACTGAGAAGTGCTCAACCATTTAAGACTTCAAATCATTTTCATGATATCCTTAGAAAGGAAAACAAAATCTAGGATATGAGAATTACTTGACATGGCAGAGTTAAAACACTAACCGGCCATGAAATGTAATTATTGACAAGGATTGTTGGAACAAAAACCTGTAGCCACTGCAGCCCTCCAGGACTGACTTTGCCCACACGTGCCATAGCACATCACTTTGATAACCATGTATAGCGTTTTGTTTTTTAATCTTCACTGACCTTTTTCTCCAACATTACCAAACATTTTTTGTTCACTTTTTAGATGCTTTGAAAAATGACCTGTGTAATGACCCAAAACATTGGTAAAGATTACAGCTTTCAAGAAGCTGATTGGATTGTTTTAAAGCTATTAAGGAGAAACTGCTAAATAGAGTCAGTTAATCAGCCACCTATAAATGTGCATGCAACACCTTACTTCAACTACAAAATACACCATTATGTATTGTCGTCTTGTGAAGGAACGGCAAGTTACCACTGGAAACTGTTGGGGCACCAACCCGGTCATCCCCATTTAATTCCAAACAAAATACTACTTTTAAAACAAACAAAAATATGTGTGCCAGCAGAAATTCTTCAAAAGAAGATTGCCGCCAGGCTAAGTAACTGCCAGGTTATTAGGAAGGAGCTCTGTCCTTTGTTGGGTTCAGTGCAAGACTGAACACCTGCTCCCATCAGCAGTGAGATTTATAGCTCGGGGACCAGAAGGGGTGGAGTCAGTTGTCCTTGCTAGAGCAAGAGAGGAGAATGTTAGCATCAGTGTCCCCTCTTGACCTGAAGCAATATTACATAACTCTGATGAGCCCGGACAGTGGTCCACAGACATGCATGTGTGACAGTATTTACAGTTAATATTCCAATATTTACAATTAATGTTGATATTTGCTTATAGTAGGGTGCTTTGCCCCCTGCTCGCTTCACTCGAACAAACCCTCCCCCACCCCCTGTGACATGCTACACCCCAGCCACTCCGCTTCTCTGCCTCTCACGTTGTGAAGAGGGGGGCAGAACATACGCTAAGGAGATACGGTCGCTCCTCCGAAAACCCCTCTTAAATGGTGATACAATGGGAAACAAATACATTTTTTTTACCTCCTCTATGCTCGTTCAGCTGCTGCTGCTGCTTCTGCCGTGCTGCTTGATGTGCATGTCGCGTAGCACTTCAAACATTTAAAAGCCTGTACAGCAGCTGTCCTTTTGTCTCTCTGCCTTGTCTTGCAGGACGTTAAAGTGTCTCCAAGAAAATCACCATCACCTTCATCACGTCACCTTCCAAGCCTTCTAAGATTTTTTTTTTATAATAGAGAGATTTTTAACTTTTCATTTGTCTACATTGAACTGAAATTTCAAGGTGCTGCCTGGCTGGCTTGGACTTTATTAATTGTTTTTTAAGCTTCATCAGCATTTAATATTTCCCCTATTTTATTGTAATGAGGAAAATGGAATTATAGAATTAAGGAAGTGGGCAGCAAGTCAACAATCTGAAATATTTTTCAATGACCTTCAAAATGCTTTACATTTGGTTTCCCTACTGAGTATCCTAATTCACATGGAGTTCACAAATAGCAGTTTACAGATGTGTTTAGTAATTGTTTTTTAACACAATCTATTAAATGACTGGAAAAGCCAGTCTGCATTTAATTCTATAAATATTTTTGTATGAACGTGAGCAGATTATTGCCCACAAAGTAATGAACATTGTGAAAATTGTGAAAAGGAAACCTTGAGAAAAGTCTAAAGAGCACAGCAAATTAAATTGTCGTGTAGTTGTTAGTGCATGTTATTTTTCCATTAGTGCTCATAATAGTTTATCACTGTCCATATTCAGACTGTGTGCAGGAAAGATTAAGAAAGCCAATAGGAGGCAGGGTTACGCTGCACCAAGTTAAGTCAAGAGAGGTAATTCTTAAACTGTACAGTGCATTTGTCTGGCCTTGTCTGCAATACTGTGTACTGTTGTTGTCAGTGTCACATCCCTAAATGGCCACCAGAAGTATATAGAAAATAACACCACCTAAGCATGTTGAGACGATTCAAAGTAAAGACCATACCCCTGAGGACTGAGAGATTCCTAAAAGAAACTGAAGGTATAGAAACCAATGCCTTCAGGTGTTCTATGCAAGAGACCCCAAAAAAGACAAAAGACACCTTTGATGAATTATTAAATAATGTGAATACAGACTGAAATGATTACTCAAAATGAAGAAAAGTTAAAAAATGGATAATTTTGCATAGCTGCTACTGTATATGTTTTGTGTATTTTGGTGTATCTAACTCTCTTATAATTCTGCATGTATATTTATTTTTTTTCACAATATTTTCAATTATCCATTTCCCAAAACCTTCTTATGATATAGTTTCGAGGGTGTTATTGTCTATTTATTATTTGTCTACTGATAGCTTTTTGACTAGAATGCAGAGAATACATTCTTTCCATGTGCTTCCTTATAAGTCTAGTCTGCTCTGGAATTTTGAATCTACTTTTGATTGTTTAGCATTTAGCCTAATTACTACAGATAACATCAACTTTACAGTCCTTTTAAATTTTATGTGGGAACTAGGTCATGATGAAACCTGGCAGAGCCACTTATTTGCACAAGTCGTTCATGGTGTGAGAATCTTGTTTAATGTTTTTCCTTGGTTTTGAATCAAAGCCAATAAATAGCTTAACATTTCATTTGAAAAATCCAGCCAGTTTTTAAAATGTAGAACTAAGAGATGTATTATTTTTCGTTTTTTGTTTTTTTTTCTTTTATATTCATATTACTCATGAAATAAATTGGCAATTATGAAATAAATAAACACATGAAAAAGTACTGTGATATTAATAAATGAGTCATTCAGTTGTGAAAATGGCATAATTAAATAACAATCATGTAATTATTAGAAAATAAAATATTATTTTATTTTGGATCAACAATGTAGTTACCCTATATTTAATTATGGCAGGTTTTAATTCAAAATGACCTTATCTTTAAAGGTTGTTTATATTTAACAATGGGACTAGTCGAAAATGGCATGTTTCTGAATGACAGCGGTAGTCACTTCAGAATGCCTCTTTTCATGATGATTGTATCACTTCAATCAAGACCAACAGGCTGAACCTCTTCCTATTGATTAATTCTTTCTTGTCCATTACTTTTGCCTCATTGTAAAATGCAGGCTACAAAAGATTTTTAGTGTTACTTGCAATCAAATTGGCAAAACATCAAGACAGTAAGAACTGCAGTAGATATTTCTGCAGACGAAAAACAGTATATAGAGTGTCGCAGGTGGCTGGGGGGTGACCCGGCCGGGACGCCCCGGAGGACTGGAAGAGGGCTTACGCCTTCCCCAGACCACGTGGGGGCGACCGCCCTGGCCTTGGGAGCCCTGGACCTCAGCACTTCCACCACACCCGGAAGTGCTGGGGGGAAGAGGATCGGGGACACCCGGAGTGTTTCCGGGTACACAGCCGGCACTTCCACCACACTGGGGAGTGCCAGTGGAAGATTGCCAGGAGGCACCCGGAGCACATCCGGGTGATTATAAAAGGGGCTGCCTCCCTTCATTCAGGACTTGAGTTGGGATCTGGGAGGAAGCAAGGAGGCGACCTGAAGAAGTAAGCCATTGTGTTGTTGGCCAGGACTTTGGGGACTGTGGTTCACTTCATTGTAAATATGGACTTTGTAAATAAACAAAGTGGGGTGGGGTGATTTAAACATGTCTGCCTGTCTGTGTCCAGGTTATGTTCCACAAGCGATAGTTACACATAGTTACACATTTCTGGGTTACAATCTACGTGAAACAACTTGTAAATCAACAAACATGCACCAAGGACAAGGCACAGTTGGTCCTATGCTGATTCTGCTCTGCAACGGAATACTGCCGGGGTTTTTGGTCGCCCATTTCCACTATCACTTTCCCTTACTCACTCTCACTGTTTACTATCTACAGTTCTTGCATAGGGCTGCTATTTATCACCTCTTTGAAAGTCTCCACCCATCATCTTGAATGTTCTCAAGGTCTGTAGAATGCAGGGGCTACTTGTCCCTGTCTAACAGGTTACTGTCAGTCAGGAAACCAGTCTGAAGAGCGGTCTGTTGAAATTTGTCCATATTTTTAAGATAAATTGACAATATGTTGGGGATGCTTTTCAAAATATTCATGTTGATGAAGATGTTTGGGAGAGTTTAAGGATAATTGAGCACTGTGTCTGAACAGAAGGTGATCTGGAAGCACATCACCTGGAATTTCCAGCTTTGGGTAGTCTGTGTGATTTCTTTATGGTAACCTTTTGTGCAGTAAAGGTGATCTATCAGTTTTAAACTAATGTACTAATGACTTCTTCATCAACATTTTGAAAAATCTGTCTAGAGCATTTCCAATATATTGCCAGTTCTTCTCAAAATCATGTGTTAAATGAACTCTTTCAATTTCATCATCAAAACTATTACAATGCAAGTAGTGCTAAAGTTTTTTGGTAAACTATCACCTAAGATCAGGGTCAACAGAAAGGATTAATTAAAAGGAATATCTCAAGCCTGTTAGTATTTGTCTTAATTGACAAGTGACAAATCCATCTGAAAAAAATAGCAGTGGCCTTAAAAGAGACGTTCGGAAAAGTACTTTTTGGAACAGTCTAATTTTTTTTAAATGAAACAGTTTTTAAAAATAAGGCAATTTTAAAATGAAAATTGCCATAACTAAATGAAGGGTAAGCACATCACTGAACAAAAATAAAATAATGGCATGGGTTTTTATAATAATTAAGTGACCTTTAATTGATTATGCCTTTTTTTTACAATTTAAAGACTCACGGGAGGCAGCTAAAGGGTCAGAATGAGAATAATTTCAAACCAGACCAGGGAGTGCTGGAGCGCACAAGCTCTTTTTCTCACTTCTCTGTAGACCAGTTACAGGAAATCCTGCATGGGCCTGAAGACATAACTTCCGCTTTTGGGCCCTATTGATGATATAGCTTCCAGTTCCGGCCCCACTGATGATGTCACTTCTGGTTTCAATTCTACAGATGATGTAACTTCCTCCAGTCTCCTTTAAGGCCGCCATCTTTGCACCAACAAAGCAGTTCAGTTGTGCACTAAAACCTGTACAACTCTGAACTTAGAAATCTATCCATTGCAGCCAGGAACAATATACGGGTGGCTTTTGTCATGCTTATGACTATATTTAAACTATACATAAACATATTTACATATATAGTACACACACATATATATATGTATATACTGTGTGCATATTTATATATATATATGTTGCATAGTTTACTATTAAATAATGCAAAGAGTATGCGACACGTGTTTTGCACTCATCGGGGATCAAACCTTATACGTCAGCGTCAGAGATAAAGCCTCTTTATGCTGCGCCACGGCGTGTGGTTCATTTATTTGACAGCCTGTAGGTCCGGAGTAATTACATTCATTGCATTCGTAGTCTGAGTCTTGATGACCTGAATTGTGTGGGTTGTTACCTACCAGGTAACGCTTGTGGTTGGTCTGCCATTCGGCAAACATCCGCCATGGTGCCCTCTTTCAGTTGCGAGAAGCAGATCATGGAATGTTGCATAGTTTACTGTCAAATAATGCAAAGAGTACGCAACACGTGTTTTACCCTCATTTGGGCTCATCAGGCGTACACACTCTACCGCTCCCCTCTTGGGGATTGAACCTCGGATGTCAGTGTCAGAGACGAAGCCTCTTTACGCTGCGCCATGGCGTGTGGTTCTGTTTGCCGAATGGCAGACCAACCACAAGCGTTACCTGGTAGGTAACCACCCCACAATTCAGGTTGTCAAGACTCAGACTATGAGTGCAATGTGTATATATATATATATATATATATATATATATATATAGTAAAAGAACGAGTCTCGATACACTGGAAAGGTTTGGGGCAGCCACTCGTATATTGTCCCTGGCTTTAAAAGGTTAAATAAAACAAGTGGTTGTTGTGGTCAGGCTGAGTTCCAGGACTGAACTGATGAGGTTTTGGAAGATGGTGGCTTTATATGCCGTGAACCGGAAGTGATGTCATCTGGCCAAGCCGGAAGTGACATCAGTCTGGGCACCGGAAGTGACATTGATCTGGGCACCAAGACTGGAAGTGATGTTGGTCTGGGTGCTAGAAGTGATGTTAAATCAGGCAGGTTTTCCCATATTTGGGCTGCAGAGATAACAGAAGTAGGTTTAGAGCACCCCGTCACCCCCTGGCCTGGCGGGTAATTACCTCCACTTGGTCCACTCATCTCTCTCCTATATATATATATATATATATATATATCACTGTGCTTTTTGGTGCGATTGTTTATTTTATAATTGCCTTTTTATTATTTCAATTTGGTGCTAATGGCATTCCATACTATACAACATCAGTTTTAATTTCAATAATCTGTATTTTAATTGGGCGGCACGGTGGCGCAGTGGGTAACGCTGCTACCTCGCAGTTGGGAGACCTGGGGACCTGGGTTCACTTCCCAGGTCCTCCCTGCATGGAGTTTGCATGTTCTCCCCGTGTCTGCGTGGGTTTCCTCCCACAGTCCAAAGACATGCAGGTTAGGTGGATTGGCGATTCTAAATTGGCCTTAGTGTGTGTTTGTGTGTGTGTCCTGCGGTGGGTTGGCACCCTGCCCGGGATTGGTTCCTGTGTTGGCTGGGATTGTCTCCCGCAGACCCCTGTGTTCGGATTCAGCGGGTTGGAAAATGGATGGATGTATTTTAATGGTAAATCATTTTTTGTTCTCACATGTGCTAGTGTGTGGTCCATTGTGAGTGTCAGTGTGTTCTTGAGTAGGCCTTTTAATGGAGTGGTGTCTTCATTGGGGCTTCTCCTACATTGCCAATGACCCTGATTTGAAAATGAAAAATGCATTTGGATTTTTATATAATATTTTTTTTCCTTCAACGTGCTTTCATTTACTTAAATATAAATGTAATCATATGTATAATATCTGCTTATGTAATGCACTAATTGGATCACAGGGAGTTGAAGCCTATCATGACCGCAGTTACAAGAATGTAATCAGCACTGATTGAGATGCCAGTTATTCACATTCACTTGTCAATGAAGTTTTGCTACTTGATAATAATAAGGCAGTGTGAGATGTTACTGTGGTAGGAGGCTGAAGTTCTTACATATAGGAGGAGATCATGGAAACAGTGGTGTTTGAAAAATGTGACTCTGCATGATGAAAATACAGTTATGCCTGATTAATATTGAGGGCTCCCAATAAAGCACCTGCTAGTTGTCCTGGGAAATCTACACCATTCCAGTACCTATGTCATAGCTAACAGTGAAGTTCAGTCCAGCCGGTTTACCTTTTAATATAACTGTGCATTAAGTATTAATATAACTTGGTTGATAGGTTGAAAGGCTCACACATTGCAGAGAAAGTCCAATGAGCACTTAAAAATGAAATAAAAGTGTCCTATTATGGGGAGCAGACAATTAACAATGTTAAACTTTAGCATGCAATGTCTATTTATATCCATGCCAGCACTCTAAAGGTCTGTGCCCATCCAGTCATAATCATGCCTTTGCACTGCTGTTCATGTAAGCTAATGAACTTTATTGGTTTACTAAAATTAACAATTTTCTTCTAGAATATTCTGTTCTATGCCTTGGCAATGCAAAATAAATTACATAATATAATGTGACTGAGGAATTATGTTCACAATTATGATAACATAACTCATTAAACACATGTACTTTATAACAGTCTTTAGGATGCTTTGTCAATTGCTTTTCCCTGGATCATATCCAGGTTCAACAGGTAGACATTTATTATTTTAAAGTTTGCTAATCCAATTTGTGAAACCATTGATAGAACTTTTTTTATAAAAATTATTATTTTTAATACTCAGTATTTAATTTTAGTAATTGTAAGGTAAGGTACAATTCTTTTAATTTTCATTTTCACTATTCTTGTTCCTTACACTGCAGTAACATAAGACTTCATAAGAGGAATTATGTATATCAGGTTTGTTGCTAGACAGGGGGCCAAAGCAGTCATGCAGCCACTTTCAAATAGTTAAGGACAAACACCCATGCAGTATGGCTTCAAATGTGCATACTCACAAAATAAAATTGAAGGTAATGGGAGCTATAGCCTTAACACAGCCATCGCCACAATATAGGTGGGAGTCTCTCATAGGACAACAGTTAGCTATGGGGTGCAAAGGAATAAAGGCACGCACACACAATAGCATGAGAAACTTTGAAGAAGATGAGTGACCTAAAGGAGGATAAATGAGGTTCCATAAAACTAGACAATTCCAAATAGATTAAAAATGATGAGCTGTAATCATTGCTGCATTGGGCAGCTTTGTAGCCCATTGCACCATAATTGTAAAGACCAAGAAAAAGCATATTTAGTCATAAGACCATAAAAAGGGATTGATGAACATTTTATAATTTTAGTAAGCTTGCGATGTGGGGATCTGGAAGTAGCTGACTAAATGTATAAAATTGGGCAACGGTCATAGACAGTCATTGTTACACCAACATACTCTTGGTGTTTCCTCCCACAGTCCAAAGACATGCAGGTTAGGTATAAACAGCAACTACAGTATATATGCTGAACTGTAGCATAGCTAGTTTAAAAAAATGTTTACTGTCACATACTATGAACATTCAAGACAATATGCACCTGTTGACTTATTGTGCCAAAGTTCCTAGTTTTTGACATTTACAATTAAAGATGTTTCCCTGCAGTAGTCCCCTGAAGGCTCTCTCCCCAGTTTTTAGCCTTCCCTACCCAATTATTACATTTCTTCTTTTTATTTTACTCACACATTAACAATCACCCCTCTGTAACAGAAAAAAATTCCTTAGATAGCGCCTAAATCACACTCTAATTCTGTTTTACAGTATGTTGAAATAGTTCACATGTTTTGGCAACAGGGTAATGAAATAAGACTCAGCAAATGTTTTGTTCCACTCCCACGGTTTGGTTATCAAAAAAGGAAATCTACTGCACCAGCAGAAATATTTAAAGTGGAATCAGTGCTTTAGCTTTCACAATAATCATTTTAATTCACCAGACCTAATATTGTAAAAATAATAAGAATGATTCATACACCACTCTATAAATACCTACTGTACATACATATTAATTAATATGTATGTTACATTTATATTTTAACATTTATTCAGATTCTAAATATTACAAACTGGATAAACATTGCAACAACGACATTCTGGAAGTGAAAAATTCAGTGCTATTTTCAACCTTATTTTATTTGATGGAATTTCTATTACAGTTAACTATCACTGGACACTGTCCCTGTTGACTTTGCCCATTCTTGCTGTGGCTTTAAGATTTTTTTCCTCCCACATCCCTAAATACTGACTCTAGATAGATAGATAGATAGATAGATAGATAGATAGATAGATAGATAGATAGATAGATAGATAGATAGATAGATAGATAGATAGATAGATAGATAGATAGATAGATAGATAGATAGATAGAACTTTATTTGTCCTCAGGGGGAAATTTGGCCTTTTTAAATAAATAAATATTGGTATAAAAGAGCCCCAGATGCACTTCTGCTGAATGATTGATTGGCCACAAAGTTAGTGTGTCAGAGCGGGGATGTCTTGCATTCTTCATAATGGCACTCAGTTCTGCTTTAATCCTCTCCTTTGTTACAACCTCCAGGGAGTCCAGGGTGCGTCCTATAACTGAGCCTGCCCTTTTAAGTAGTCTGTTGATTCGATGGGCCTCTCTTGAATTGATGTTACCAGCCCAGCACAACACAGCGTAATAAACTGCACTGGCCGTCACTGAGTTGTAGAAGATGTAAAGGGTGGCACTTCCCATATTAAAGGAATTAGTTTGATAAGTAAAAAGAGTCTGCTCTGACCTTTCTTATATAGTTCTTCTGTGTTCTGTGACCAGTCCAATCTGTCATTAATATGGACCCCCAAGTACTTGTAGGAGTGGACCACCTTAACATCCACTTCTTGAATAGTGATCAGATATAGAGGCTCTTTGGTGTGGCAAAAGTCAATAATCAGTTCCTTGGGTTTGCTGATGTTAAGGTGCACACAATTCTCTTTGCACAAATAAACAAAGTTCACCACCTGACTGCTATACTCTGTTTCATCCTCTTTATCAATACACCCCATAGGTGCAGAATCATTTGATAATTTCTACAAATGACATGACTTAGTATTATATTTATAGTCTGAGGTGTAGAGATTAAAGAGAAAAGGAGACAGAACTGTGCCTTGTGGTGCTCCAGTGTTGCTCACATCTGTATCAGAGACACAGTTCTTAAGCCTCACAAACTGCGGTCTGCCCAACAGATAGTCTATTATCCAGGACACCACAGGCTCATCCACCTGCATATCTTGGAGTTTAACCATTACAAGGGATGGCTTGATGGTATTGAAGGTGCTGGAGAAATCAGAAAACATAATCTTCACAGTACTTCCAGCTTTGTCCAGATGAGAATAAGCCTTATGGAGCAGATAGATAATTGTATCCTCCAATCCAATCTTTGTCCAATAGGTAAACTGCAGTCTACAATAAGAGAACTCATATAGTCTGGGACTAGTCTCTCAAAGGTCTTCATGATGTGAGATATAAGTCCTACTGTTCTATAGTTATTAAGTGAAGAGGCACCTGTCTTCTTTGGAACAGGAACAATGCAGGATGTTTTCCACAGCAGTGGCACTTTCTGAAGCCTTAGAGACAGACTGAACAGGTGACACAGGACACCAAAAAGTTGGTCAAGCACTCAAGGAGCAACTCCATCTGGTCCAGCAGTTTTTCCTGTGTGTAACTTCCTTAGTCTACTTTCTTGGTCTTTAGCTATGGATATTTCACACTGATGGTCAGAGGTAGACTTGTCATTGGCCATTCCAATTGATGTGGTAGGAGTTGTTGGTGTAGTAAGGATGGTGTAGGGAGACTGGTCATTGGAAGAGTGTGGAAGTGGACATGTATGGCTGCTACAGGTACTGGCACACTTCTTATCATTGAAGATATAAATGCTGACTGCACTGGCACAATAAATTCTGAGGTGTATAGAAACATTTTATCTGCCCATTTTCCAGCAAATGCTTCCAAACTCAATGGACAGCTCTTCATCCTACAACAAGACAATGATCCCAAACACTGCTAAGGCAAGACAGGAGTTTATCGAAGTTAAAAAATGAAAAATTCTTGAATATTTAAATCTAATTAACCATGCATTCCATAAGCTGAAGAGAAAACTTAAGGTAGCAAGCCATTAAAACAAGGAGGAGCTGAAGCAGGAGATGCAGTAGAAGCTTGGCAGAGGATCACCCATAGAAGTTACTCAGCATCTGGTGATGTCTATGAATCTCAGAATTCAAGCAGTCATTGAATATAAGGTATGTGCAACAAAGTACTAAATATGATTGCTTTAAAATGCCAACCATTGCAATGTCCCAAACATTATGGTGCTCTAAATTGGGGGAGGGCATACTGTATACAAAATTGTCGTCATTTCTACATCCATATTACTAACCGAGAATGCTAAACCGGATGATGGACGCAGGCACATCCGGCCATGGGCAGTAGCTGCAAAAAGACGTACTGCGCAGGCGCAAAAAGAGTCCGCGAGAGTCGGCTGAGGAGCCGAGAAAGGCGGACAAAAGAGGGCGAGAGAGGCGGATGAGGGGCCGCGAGAGGCGCAGGCGCAAAAAGAGTCCGCGAGAGTCGGAGAAAGGCGGAGAAAAGAGGGCGACAAAGGCGGATGAGGGGCCGCGAGTGGCGGACAAGACCACAGAAAAAAGGAGTGAGCACATACAAAAAGGAGAAATGAGGCGCAAAGTCAAACGCAGGAAAAGCACGAAACACATTGCACACGAAACTAGACCCGAAAAAAAAAAAAAAAAAAAAAAAGAGGCTCGCACACAACAGCAAGGCACTCCCCCCCCCTACAGGCACCGGACGGGACACACACCAAGAGGGGGATTCAACAAGCCCATGGAACACAAAAAAAAGAACACAAAACCACCCCACAGACCCTACAAGCGAGGGACGGGACACACACAAAGAGGGGGATTCAACAAGACACAGGAACACAAAAAGAAAGAAGACGCTCGCGCAACAACAATCCTCAACAACCCCCCCCCCCCCCCCCCCACCCCACCCACATCCATAAGAAGTCACACCCAAAACCACATATTCTAAAGTGAACGTCAGCACCTTCACACTAGACAGCATAGGTGTCAGCATTGGTGGATCTCCTTACAATAAAGCACTATTAACCGTTCAACTGCAGAAAAGGAAACATATTGAAACAAGTCATGAATACACGGTCACGGGTACAAAACGAAAAGGAAAGGATAACAGGAACAAACACACGAACATGAAAGAAACAACAAAATAGACGGCTATGCAGCATAGGTGGATCTCATTACCATAAGGCACTATTAACCGTTCAACCGCAGAAAAGTCTCCATATTAACAGTGAGTGCAATACTTCTTATTACTTATCCATATTTCTAAAAGAAAAAATGTCTCGACTCCAAAAACGCAAAGCTCAACTACAGCTTCTAACTAACGATGTACCTAAAAGTAAAAACTTTATGAACTGCGTTAGATCCTACAATAGTTCATTTGCTTTTAGTAAATATCAGGCCACCAAAAGGCAATGGCCCATACTGCTTTCCCATATGTGCACAAATACTGCATCGCATTGGAACAGTGCACCCTGAAACAAATCAACAACGCAAATATGCACAAATCTACATCCTGGATCCACATGACGCAAACTATCAATCAAAGTGCTGCATCGCAACAGGCACGGATTCAAAACGAAACACCTCCCGTCTCAGACATACGTTAACGGCAAGGAAGGCTACAACGGGCGTCTCACACAGCACAGGCAAATCGATTACAGCTCCAAAACAACACGTCCCAAATACTACATATGCAACAACGCGCCTCTCAAACGGCACAAGCAAAACATACCCCGGAAAAATTCATTCGGATTAATGAATGTCATTTGCAATCATTGTCATTCAGTTCACTTCCCTGAAGAAACAACTGGCAATACAAGTAATACATTTAGACGTTGTTGTCAAAAGGGTCAAATTAGACTGCCTTCTTTACATTCATATACTGAATATCTACAGAAGATTCTAACTGACGATGTACCTGAAAGTGAAATCTTTATCAACTGCATTAGATCCTACAAATCGGTATCCACTATGAACATTAACGGTGGCACTGCACGTGACATCCGTCTTCAAAAAATGTTTTTCATTGATGAATGTACAATGGCATGAAGTCACTTACTCAACACCATTCATAAACTTCTACAAACGTTTATGAATAATAATATTTGATTTGGAGGAAAGGTACTTTTATTAGGAGGAGATTTTAAACAGTGATTAGCTATTCTTCCAGATGCCATGCACTCAGCTATTGTTCAGTGCACCTTAAAATACGCAGACAATTGCCATTGCTTTCAAAAGATATAGTTAGTAAAAAAGATACGATGTCCAGAACCAGATCATAACAATTGCTTATTACAACTGAGAGATGGTACACTCACCAATACAGATGGACTTCAGCCACATATTATTACAATTCCTCAAGCCTTTATCTGCGACGACTTAGTTACAGAGAGATTTGGAACAGCAATCTCATTAGACCAAATGCCCCTTTTAACATCTCGTATAGCTTCTTCCATTTTCTCCTCCCCATCCCCTTTTCCCCCCCCTTCCCCTTCATCAACCATTTCAATTTAATTATATTGCCCACATCATTTTGTTCAAAAAGGGAGGAGTGTAAAAACATAAAATGATGTAATTGAACAAAATGTATGTGTGTAAGTACAGAAAATAGAACAGAATGATCAAACTTGTTTGTGTTTTGCGTACGTGACAAAAAGCATGTATACTTTCTGGAAGTTTTCTTTTAATGATGTGTGTGACAAGAAAATATACCTTTAGGGTAATGACTTTACAAAATTGGAAAAATACAATGAGTCAGGACGCTATTTTTATTGCTTACGTGGTCAACGATCAGGAGATTAGAAAGGTATAAAAGAGCAAGGATATCTGCGCTCGAGGCAGATGAAGCGCGGTGTCCTAGGACTGTGTTTCTCTGTCATTTTACCCTTGTCTGATATGTATCAATAAAAAGGTTTTTACTAATTTTAATTTTCTTCTCTGTCTTCAGTCACAAAAAGTGTCCACAAACACAACGCACTATATTATGTCCAAAAAATATTAATGTGGAAAACATAAATACCCAAGTCATTCCATTACTTCCTGGAGAGACACAACTCTTTCTAAGCTCTGACAAAGTTGACTCTGATCACGATAATGACCATCTTCATTGACCTTACAAGTTCTGACCTGGAATTACCTTTTACACTTAAACGGCGTGTACAAAGAAATTTTCCAATAAACCTTTACACTGTGCCACACACTTTATTGTTTGCTTTCTATTTGCATCATCTACACCTTCACACTATTCTATATCTCATTCATACATCACGCTCTTTGTCATTCCCAACACCAGGGGTTGGCGAGCGAAGCGAGCAGGGGGCGGAGCCCCCTAGTGGTATGACAGAAATGTATGCAAATACCCTTAAATGAGCTTTAATCACATCTGAATTGTTTGATTTGTAGTTTTAAACCGTGGACCAAAAGGATAAATCAAGGAAAAATGAGTCCCAAACATTATGGAATATGAGTAACTGAAGACGGATATGTTGAGTGTGCCCTGTGATGGACTGGCATGCTCTCCAAGGTTGGTTCATGCAGTGTCCTCCAGCCCCACTTTTATGCTGAGCTGGTTTAATCAAGTTAAATAATGGATCAGTGGATATATCTATGTCTCCTTTTTATGTTTTCCTTCTTTTTTGCTATACAGCTATTTCTACTTTAACATTTATTTATCTTTCCACTATTATGGTAAAACTAAATTAATGTTTAAATAAAACAAATCTTTTTGTGAGTTTCTAATTGTATATTGAAATTTCTGCCTGCTTATATGCAGGTAAATGCTGCATTATTTTATATTTCACAGCCTACTGACTCGTGGATGCAATACGCTGGATTTGTATCCAGTGCTGGTTATTAGCCGTGTACGATTGTAGATTCTCTCTATGATTTTGTGAAGTTTCCATTGGTAAACCAGCTTCCTTCTTACATCATCAAGAATATGCAGGTTAGGTTACTTAATTCCATATTGTGTGTGAACCTTTGATGGACTGGCTCCTTGTGGAGGATTATTTCTTGCTTTGTAGCCAGAGCTGTTTGAACACAATCTGACCCGCTATGACCCTGTAGTGGGTTAATTGGGAATTTCAGATAGATAGATAGATAGATAGATAGATAGATAGATAGATAGATAGATAGATAGATAGATAGATAGATAGATAGATAGATAGATAGATAGATAGATAGATACTTTATTAATCCCCAAGGGGAAATTCACATACTCCAGCAGCAGCATACTGATAAAAACAATATTAATTTAAGAGTGATAAAAAACACAGTGTAAGTTAAAAAGTGCAAGGTGGAGAGTGTGAGGCAGGTATAACAGTCAATAACATTGTATAATGTTACAGTTTACCCCCCCACCGGTGGAACTGAAGAGTCGCATAGTGTGGGGGAAGAACGATCTCCTCAGTCTGTCAGTGGAGCAGGACAGTGACAGCAGTCTGTCGCTGAAGCTGCTCCTCTGTCTGGAGATGATACTGTTCAGTGGATGCAATGGGTTCTCCATGATTGACAGGAGCCTGCTCAGTGCCTGTCGCTCTGCCACGGATGTCAAACTGCCCAGCTCTGTGCCTACAATAGAGCCTGCCTTCCTCACCAGTTTGTCCAGGCGTGAGGCGTCCCTCTTCTTTATGCTGCCTCCCCAGTACACCACCGCGTAGAAGAGGGCGCTCACCACAACTGTCTGATAGAACATCTGCAGCATCTTATTGCAGATGTTGAAAGACGCCAGTCTTCTAAGGAAGTATAGTCGGCTCTGTCCTCTCTTGCACAGAGCATTGTATTGGCAGTCCAGTCCAATTTATCATCCAGCTGCACTCCCAGGTATTTATAGGTCTGTACCCTCTGCACACCGTCACCTCTGATAATCACTGGGTCCGTGAGGTTGCCTGAGCCTCCTAAGATCCACCACCAGCTCCTTGGTTTTGCTGGTGTTCAGGTGTAGGTGGTTTGAGTCGCACCATTTAACATAGTCTTTGATTAGGTTCCCATACTTCTCCTACTGCCCACTCCTGATGCAGCCCATGATAGCAGTGTTGTCAGCGAACATTTGCATGTGGCAGGACTCCGAGTTGTATTGGAAGTCCGATGTATATAGGCTGAAAAGGACCAGAGAAAGCACAGTCCCCTGCAGTGCTCCTGTGCTGCTGTCTCAGTTCCTGAGACGCACATACTGAGGTCTGTCTGTAAGACAATTCATGATCCATGCCACCAGGTATGAATCTACTCCCATCTCTGTCAGCTTGTCCCTAAGGAGCAGAGGTTGGATGGTGTTGAAGGCACTAGAGAAGTCCAGAAACATAATTCTTACTGCACCACTGCCTCTGTCCAAGTGGGAGAGGGATCGATGTAGCATGTAGATGATGGCATCCTCTGCTGCCACCTTCTCCTGGTATGCAAACTGCAGAGGGTCGAGGGCATGGTGAAGCAGTAGCCGCTCCATGGTCTTCATCACATGTGACGTCAGGGTGACAGGGCTGAAGTCATTCAGCTCACTAGGATGTGATACCTTTGGGACTGGGGTGATGCAAGATGTTTTCCAAAGCATCCGGACTCTCCCCTGTTCCAGGCTCAGGTTGAAGATGCGCTGTAGAGGACTCCCCAGATCCAACTGGACCCACTGCTTTGCTGGCATGAAGTCTCCTCAGCTCTCTGCTTACCTGGGCTGCTGTAGTTGTGGGTGGGGGAAAAACTCTCTCCTATGCTGGTATTAGCAGAAGGATGGGTGGAGAATGCAGTACTCCAAGGTGAGAGCGGGTTAGGGTGGTCAAACCTGTTAAAGAAGTTGTTCATCAGGTTTGCTTTCTCCCTGTCTCTCTCAATGGAGGCACCTTGCTTCGAGCTGCAGCCAGTGATGATCTTCATCCCATCCCACACTTACTTTATGCTGTTATTCTGCAACTTTTGGTCCAGTTTTCTCTTGTACTGCTCATTCGCCGCCCTGAGCTGGACTCGGAGTTCCTTCTGCACACGCTTGAGCTCATGCTGATCACCGCCTTTAAAAGCCCTTTTCTTCTGGTTCAAAAGGCCCTTGATGTCACTTGTAATCCATGGCTTGTTGTTAGCATAGCAGCATACTGTTCTTACTGGAACTACAATGTCCATACAGAAGTTGATGTAGTCAGTAGTGCAGCAACAACCTCCTCAGTGTTCTATGTGACCCCTGCAGGATATCCCAGTCCCAGTGACCCCCCCAGGGTATCCCAGTTCTAAAGCAGTCTCTCAGAGCCTGCTATGCCTCAGGGGACCACTTTCTGAATGAGAGTGTGGTTGTAGGTAGGTCCCTCACTCTTGGTTTGTAGTGAGACTACAGGTTCAGGTTATGATCTGCTTTCCCAAGTGCAGGCAGAGGGGTGGCGCTGTATGTGTCCTTAACGTTTGCATACAGTAGATCAATAATCCTATTTCTCCGGTTGTTACAATCCACATACTGGGAGAAGGCAGGTAATGTTTTGTCCAGCGTCACATGGTTAAAATCTCCAGAGATTAGCACAAGCGCCTCGGGGTGCTGTGTTTGTAGTTTACCAACAGCGGAGTGGATGATGTCACCCGCTATCTCCAGGAGGGATGTAAGCAATAACAACAATGACGTGTCCAAACTCTCTGGGCAAGTAATAGGGACGCAGACTTACAGCCAACAGTTCAATGTCCCTGCAGCAAGTGGAGATTTTGACGTTTACATGTCTAGGGTTGCACCACATTGTGTTCACATATAGAGTGAGTCCTCCTCCTTTCCGCTTCCCGCAGGTATTTGAGTCTCTGTCCGCTCTAACTGTGCTAAACCCAGGTAGCTCCACGTTAGCATTTGGGATGCTAGTTGTTAGCCATGTTTCACAAAAACACAACAAACTGCATTCTCTGTAGTTCCTGACATTTTTCACCAGCGCAGCCAGTTCATCGATCCTATTTGGTAGTGAGTTCACATTTCCCAGGATCACAGAAGACACCAAAGGCTTGTTTTGCCACTTCCTTGCTAGCTGCTTAGCCTTTAGCTTAGCGCCGGCTCTGCTGCCACGATACGGTCTTCTTACCTCATCAGGTAAATAGGGAACCACACCGGCACGGGCCTTTGTTCTCAGAGCTAGAAGTTGACTACCTGAACAGACGAGTCTCGGCATGTAAAAATCCATGTCCAAGTAGTAAAAAAGTGTCCAGGAAACAAGTCCACATAAAAGAAAGTGGTAGGAGTGATCAGAGAGATAGAGAAAAAGGAAGAAAGATAAAGAAGATAAAGTCCTACACAGAGCTGCTGGAAAGTCTGCCACTCGCGGTGGCGCCTAAGTGTGCTGAACATGTCTTTTGTGATGAGACCTATTCAGAGTAAACTACATTGAAATGAACATTAGGCATTATTTCTGGGGTGAGCTTTGGGAGAATTAGAATATTGAGGGGCCAGATAACCCTTTAATCATTGCCATAGAGAGCTGAAATAGAAGTAAATTGTACAAGAAAGATTAATAATAATTATATTTTTTATTAATAATAAAAAAAGAGAATCAGTAGATTTCCTGCAAGAACCCAGCCACAGGGGATGCACAAACCAGTATGTTTCTTCGGGTTACGTCAGGAAGGGCATCCAGTGTAAAATTTTGCCAAATCAATATGAGGACAACAATACAAATTTCCATACCGGATCGGTCGAGCCCCAGGTTAACAACGACCGCCAGCAGTACTGTTAGCCAACAGGGTGCTGGCGGAAATTGGGCTACTGTTGGCCAAAGAAGAAGAAGGAGAAGAAGAGGGGGGAGACGTGTTCGGAGGCAGGAGGAGAGGAGGAAAGTAAAGAGAGTGGAACTGAGGGTAGGAACTTTGAATGTTGGCAGTATGACTGGTAAGGGGAGAGAGTTAGCAGATATGATGAAGAGAAGGAAGGTTGATATATTGTGCGTGCAAGAGACTAAATGGAAGGGGAGTAAGGCCAGGTGGATTGGAGGTGGATTCAAATTGTTCTATCATGGTGTGGATGGGAGGAGAAATGGGGTAGGAGTTATACTGAAGGAACAGTATGTCAAGAGTGATTTGGAGGTGAAAAGAGTGTCAGGCAGAGTAATGATTATAAAGCTGGAAATTGCAGATGTGATGATGAATTTTGTTAGTGCATATGCACCGCAAGTTGGGTGTGCAATGGGTGAGAAACAAGATTTTTGGAGTGAGTTGGATGAAGTGATGAACAGTGTACCCAAGGGACAGAAAGTGGTGATTGGAGCGGATTTCAATCGGCATGTTGGTGAAGGGAACAGTGGAGACGAGGAGGTATAGGTATAGGTAGGTGGGTAGGTATGGTGTCAAGGAAAGGAATGAAGAAGGTCAGAGGATAGTGGATTTTGCCAAAAGGATGGACATGGCTGTGGTGAATATGTATTTTAAGAAGAGGGAGGAACATAGGGTTACGTACAAGAGTGGAGGAAGATGCACACAGGTAGATTACATCCTATGCAGAAGAGTTGATCTGAAGGAGATTGAAGACTGCAAAGTGATGGCAGGGGAAAGTGTAGTTAAGCAGCATAGGATGGTGGTCTGTAGGATGACGTTGAAGATCAAGAAGAGGAAGAGAGTGAGGGCAGAGGCAAGGATCAAATGGTGGAAGTTAAAAAAGGAAGACAGCAAGGTTGAGTTTAGGGAGGAGATGAGACAGGCACTGGGTGGCAATGAAGAGTTACCAGACAGCTGGGAAACTACAGCAGATGTATGTAGTAAGGGTGACAGCAAGAAGGGTGCTTGGCGTGACATCTGGAAAGAGGAAGGAGGAAAAGGAAACCTGGTGGTGGAATGGGGAAGTACAGGAGAGTATACAGAGGAAGAGGATGGCAAAGAAGAAGTGGGATAGTCAAAAAGATGCAGAACGTAGACAAGAGTACAAGGAGATGAGGCACAAGGTGAAGAGAGAGGTGGCAAAGGCTAAAGAAAAGGCGTATCATGAGTTGTATGAGAGATTGGACACTAAGGAGGGAGAAAAGGACCTGTACCGATTGGCTAGACAGAGGGAGCGAGCTGGGAAAGATGTGCAGCAGGTTAGGGTGATAAAGGATAAAGATGGAAACTTACTCACAAGCGAGGAGAGTGTGTTGAGCAGATGGAAAGAGTACTTTGAGAGGCTGATGAATGAAAAGAACGAGAGAGAGAAGAGGTTGGATGATGTGGAGATAGTGAATCAGGAAGTGCAACGGATTAGCAAGGAGGAAGTAAGGACAGCTATGTAGAGGATGAAAAATGGAAAGGCCATTGGTCCAGATGACATACCTATGGAAGCAAGGAGGTGTTCAGGAGAGATGGCAGTGGAGTTTTTAACCAGATTGTTTAATGGAATCTTGGAAAGTGAAAGGATGTCTGAGGAATGGAGAAGAAGTGTACTGGTGCCGATATTTAAAAATAAGGGGAATGTGCAGAACTGTAATAATGACAGGGGGATAAAATTGATGAGCCACAACATGAAGTTATGGGAAAGAGTAGTGGAAGCTAGGTTAAGAAGTGAGGTGATGAATAGTGAGCAGCAGTATGGTTTCATGCCAAGAAAGAGCACCACAGATGCAATGTTTGCTCTGAGTATGTTGATGGAGAAGTTCAGAGAAGGCCAGAAGGTGTTGCATTTCATCTTTGTAGACCTGGAGAAAGCATATGGCAGGGTGCCTCGAGAGGAGTAGTGGTATTATATGAGGAAGTTGAGAGTGGCAGAGAAGTACATAAGAGTTGTACAGGATATGTACGAGGGAAGGGTGACAGTGGTGAGGTCTGCGGTAGGGGCGATGGATGCATTCAAGTTGGAGGTGGGATTACATCAGGGATCGGCTGTGAGCCCTTTCTTATTTGCAATGGTGATGGACAGGTTGACAGACGAGATTAGACAGGAGTCCCCATGGACTATGATGTTTGCTGATGACATTGTGATCTGTAGTGATAGTAGGGAGCAGGTTGAGGAGACCCTGGAGAGGTGGAGATATGCTCTAGAGAGGAGAGGAATGAAGGTCAGTAAGAACAAGACAGAATACATTTGTGTAAATGAGAAGAAGGTCAGTGGAATGGTGAGGATGCAGGGAGTAGAGTTAGCAAAGGAGGATGAGTTTAAATACTTGGGATCAACTGTACAGAGTAATGGGGATTGTGGAAGAGAGGTGAAAAAGAGAGTGCAGGCAGGGTGGAATGGGTGGAGAAGAGTGTCAGGAGTAATTTGTGACAGACGGGTATCAACAAGAGTGAAAGGGAAGGTCTACAGGATGGTAGTGAGACCAGCTATGTTATATGGATTGGAGACGGTGGCACTGACCAGAAACCAGGAGACAGAGCTGGAGGTAGCAGAGTTAAAGATGATAAGATTTGCACTGGGCGTGACGAGGATGGATAGGATTAGAAATGAGTACATTAGAGGGTCAGCTCAAGGTGGACGATTGGGAGACAAAGTCAGAGAGGCGAGATTGTGTTGGTTTGGACATGTGCAGAGGAGAGATGCTGGGTATATTGGGAGAAGGATGCTAAGGATAGAGCTGCCAGGGAAGAGGAAAAGAGGAAGGCCTAAGCGAAGGTTTATGGATGTGGTGAGAGAGGACATTCAGGTGATGGGTGTAACAGAGCAAGATGCAGAGGACAGAAAGATATGGAAGAAGATGATCCACTGTGGCAACCCCTAACGGGAGCAGCCGAAAGAAGAAAAAGATTAGATTTCCTGCAAGAGGCTAATGCAAATTTTGCAACAATACTTCCAAGCGATAATGGTCTCTGCTAGAAAGAAGTGTGGAAAAGAGAGAAAAATACAAAATAAGGAATATTTCAGAGAGAAGAGTTATGCTGGAAGAAAGAATGAATAACTGAAAGCTAGCAGCAGCAGACCAGAAAGCTTTTACTGATGGATGGTGTCTCGGCCGGAAAGTGAAAAACAGATCCCTCACACATACCACAGCTTTCTGTTTGCCCATTGGATTGGAGATGGTAAACTAAAAATAATTTGATTTGTTAATACATAGCACCATAAATGCAGTTCAAGCTCTTGACTAATGCTTTCTGTATCTCCATTGAATTGGGGTTGGTAACCTGAGGATAATTTAAATGAAATACCTAAATCTGAACAAAGAGACTTGCAAAAATGGAGATAAGATCTAAGGTCCTTTGTCTGAAACAAACTGTAGATGCCGGGAAATCATGAAGAGGGAACACTTTAGCAATAAATGTAACAGCGGGCATGGGTGGGCTGGCATCCTTACTGAGATGGTTGGTGGTACATTTCTCAGTCTGTAGTCCGACACAATGGAAAGAAAGTGGGTGGCAGGATCCTTCTGTCGGTACTCCTGTGTGTACACCTGCTGGAATGCAAGGGAGATGTAGTTTTGACATCTAACACTGTTGGGGCCCTCTAATATCAGTGGAGGGAGCTTCTGGGTGGAGACTCCCCTATTATTTTGAAGTTCCACCTGACCCATAAGCATTTGGCAGCTGTAATGCTGATATATATGAAGTATTCTTGTAGCGGGTATGTTGTCAGAAGCAGACGAAGAGGAAGTAAGAAATAATGTATTGCTGGTGTTGTATGTATTGGCGACATCATATGGAATTTTGACCTGAATAAAAGGTACCGTGACATAATAAAAGAACCTTTTTGGATTAGAACTTGTGTCTCTAGAGGTTGTGCCTTGGGTTTGGGGTACAGAATGCTGTTCATTGGTAACATTATGGTAAAAAGCCATTTCCTTACTAGAAGGAAGTTTTTTTCATAGAGATGAAATTTTGATGACTTGAAAAATTAATCGATTGACTATGGCAAGCTGAATTAACATTTAGAGATATCTCAAAATGAATTTTAAGATATCTGAAAATGCATTTTAGATATCTCAAATTGAATTAGAGATATCTAAAAATGCATCTATTTTAAGATATCTAAAAAGCATTTTATGATATTTCAAATAGATTTCAAGATATCTTGAAATAATGTGCTGTACATTTTGAAATATCTGAAATACATTTTAAGATATCTTACATGCAATTCGAGATATCTCGAAATAGGTTCCTGTATATTTTGAGATATCTTGAAATCACTTCCTGTAAAATTTCCTACTCTTTCAATGGGACTTCCTGTCTATTTTAAGATATCTGAAAATTAATTTGAGATATCTTAAAATGAGTGGGAAGTTATTTTAGGATATCTCGAAATATAATTAAGATATCTCAAAAAGCATTTAAAATAACTTAAAATTCACAGTTGTTTGAGATACCTAAAATACATTTTTAGATATCTAAAATTAATTTCATGATATCTTAAAATGGGTCTCTGCTCCATTTCAGATATCTAACAATGTATTTCAAGATATCTCAGATTGTATTTCAAGATATCTAAAATGCATTTTAAGATATCTTTAAAAGGACACTCAATTATTTCAAGATATCTCAATAGCATTTTCAGATATCTACAATACAATTTAAGATATCTGATATACATTTCCAGATATCTCAAAACAGCTTCCTGTCTATTTTCAGATATCTCAAATACATTTTCAGATATTTCAACATCACTTCCTGCTCATTTCAAGATATCTCAAATACATTTTAATATATCTTATAATAAACAAGAAGTTCCATGGAAATAATAGGTAGTTTTACAGGAAATGATTTTGAGATATCTTGAAATGCATTTAAGATATCTTAAAATGCACAAAAGGCCAATTTAAGATATCTGAAAATTCATTTGAGATATCTTGAAATGCAGACACAATTATTTTGAGATATTTGGAAATGTATTTGAGATATCTCAAAATGTATTGCAGATATCTTAAAATGTGAAGGAAATTATTATAAGATATCTCAAAGCGAGTTTCAGATATCTTATAAAGTAAATTACATTTTAAGATATCTTAAATTCATTTTGAGATATCTCTAAATGTTAAATCGGCTTGCCATAATTAACAACAGTATTAATGTGTAACAAATCTGTCAGCCAGTACAAAGAGTAAGACAAGAGTAAAATCATACTATCTTACATCAGTTTTTTAATGACTAAGAAACATGATTCAGCAAGTGTGACAGACATTCAATCATTCTGAAGTCAATAAAGAGATGCTTGGGATCAGTAAAGACCATAAATGGATGTTAAGATACCTCCAGCCAATGGTGGCACTTTTATGTTGTAAACAACGAAAAGGAAGATGATAAAGACTTGGGGTAACCATAGTGATCCCCATTTAATTGAAAATAATGTCACAAGAAAGAATATACCAAAACTAAGTTGCTGCGTCATTTTAGACAGGAGTCAGGAGTTGACTGCCTGAAGATGGTGGTGGAGAAAGTTTTCAGGCTGGACAACAGGAAGAGGCAGTTTCAGGAGGGTGGGTAAATGGAAGTGATAACATTTGGTGGTTGAACTGTCAATCACTGCTTCTGTACAGGGAAGAAGAGAAAAGGTATTAGGTAACAGCGCCAACCCCTGGATCAGAGTATAATTACCTTCAGATGAGCCCTGAAGTTGTGTGACAAAATTCATCCATACACCACATCATTGTTTTCTGTGGGTAGCAGTTTCATAAAGAATACAAATAGTATTGCAGTTTTTAAGTCTCAAGAGATTTTTGAGATAGTCATGCATCAAGACCAAACTCAGTCATATCCATCTTAACCTCTAAAGGAAGAAGAAGATCAAGATGGTGCAAGTCTGGAGTAGCAGAGAACAATACTTTTAGAGCAGTTAAAGGATTGATCAGCATAAAGAGTCCAACAAAATTTATTTAAAGATTTCTTTGTAAGAGCAGAGTAAAATAAGTAATACTAAAATAAAAATTAAAGGTTGTTAACTGTAAAATGCATGCACAGACATTTTTATGACATTTCAAAAAAGTTCAATAAAAATTATATACTGAGAAAATATGCTGTTTTAGGTTTATCCTTGTTTAACACATTATATTAATCATTTAGAAGTTTTTATTTTTAAAATTTCTGTTCATCATTCAGGGTACTCTATAATGACTTTTTGAAGAAGACATAAATTTGCTGACAAAATTGAAATAAACTTGTAGTATCTGTGATCCCATCTTGGTCACTGCCCTACCACACTCTTCTTCTATACTCATTAAAAATACTTAGAAAAAGCCTTTTGGACTGAAATCTTGTCTTCATGAAAAGACTGCTCATTGCTTTTTCATATTCCACAGAGAAGGTGGTCCTTTGGTCCTTCTTGGAAACTTCTTACTCCATGCTGTATGCCTCTGCCTTCCAGTTTGTCCAGTACCTTTAACTGGCCAGTGTAGAGGTCAAGTGATTTTGGCTAATCTACCAAGGCTAATCCTGGGGTGTGTATTTCATGGGTCTTTCTGCATAAGGAAGGATGACAGGTTAAGAGACATCCAGACTTTTTAACCTCCTTTTTTAAAATTCTACTTTGTACAACAGGGACGATCAGTACAAGGGGAATGACTATCTGTAAGAGCAACTTCACTCAGAACAGAAATGGGATGATTAACTGTTAATGGAATTTGGAAATGTATGAAATCATCAAAGAATGCTAGTTACAAAACCTTAAAAAGGGCTTACAGTGCCTGGAGACATGTCAAGTAATCTGGGAACCTTAGAAATCAATGCGTAGATAATTGCACAAAAGTGATGAGTACCTAAAAAAGCATATTATTTACTTTATCCTAAAATTACTTTTGGTTATTTGTTATCAGAACCATGTTAAGAATCTGGTATGACAGGGAGATCCACATTAATAAGCTCTGCTAATAACTTGACATATAGTGCATATCTACGCACATTTTTTTAATGGTATCATTAAGAGAGATTGACAACAACACCTCCTTTCCTTGGTGTCTTCAGTTTCAAAGAAATAAGAAAAATTAGAATTTCTGTATTTAAGTGTAAAAATTAAGAATTTCACATTCACAATGGTTTTGTACCTCTTTATGGTATACAAAATCTGGGCATGAATTTCACTAGCACATCTGGAGCCTTCAGTTGTTTCATTAACCTTTTATTTTTGAGCTGATTTAATGAAAAAAACAATAATAAACACAGTTACCATTTGTGTGAATTTTAGGGGCAGCAAGTGCTTGTAGGTCCCCTCGTAGTTAAGCTAAATGAATACCGGCCAATGACTGACTGGTTTAGTGTATACCATTTATGACTGATCAGCTGTAGTGCAAAGGAATCAAGCAATGCTGTGTGGCCTTATTGCTTCGCATAAAGCCCGAAGTGACATGAAAAGCAGGAGACAAATGCTCTTAGAAAAGACTGCAGGCCCCGAGAGAAAACTTGAGGCCACACTTGTTCACCTGATGAATGTACAGTAATAAAGTAGAAGTCAGCTATGCTATCCTTAGTAAATGGGTAGGTGACAAGTCATTTTATGCCTGGTGTGTGAAAAGGAAACACGTCATACCATCCCTAGGAATGGACGGATAACATGCTACACCATCTCTGGAATATGAACTGGAAACAAGCCACCAAATGGAGAAAAGGATAATGGACTCTAAATATTAATGACAGCAATTATATATCCAATGTAAGCAATGTTTTAACTAATTCTAATTAATTATTTTGGGAAGTACACTTAAATGTTTTAAGGCTTTGCAAGGTGATATTAATATAATGTAAGAGCTTGTTGATACATTACCTGAGCTGTTAAGAGAAACAACTTTAATGAAATTAAATAATGTATTTGCCATAATATAGTATTTGTAGTATTTAAGTAATACTCACTCCTGTCTGCTATTGCTTCCTGAGCATGGCATATGCACTACTGTAGAAAGAGTGATCTTTCAGGGGAAATGTTTCATAACTCTGAAAGTGATGAGGAATGGACAAGAGTCCTCTGAGACTCCAGAGGTGTCAAAGAGAAAAATTAAAATGTACATTTATTAGAGTGTAAGTTTTGAGCAACGACAAAATGCTTAGCCATGGAAGACTGGAATTCAGTTGCTGCTGTGGGCGAATTCTAGATTAGATAAGCCTGGTGAGATGAACATAATATGTGATTTTAGTTTCTTATTCATGAAATTTTCTACCAACAGAATATTGAAGGGTGTATTCTTTTGGAGAATAACTTTCAGCTCATTGTCTCAATTTGAATATACAGTATGGTCTTTCCCTTAGAGTTGTGTTTGCTGTGGTTTCCATGCCTTATAATTTTTTTTGCCATTATTTTAGTGTTTTCCCTTGTGTCATTATTTTGTGTATTAGGTTTTTTTTGTGGGCACTGCCATTTAATTTTACTAGATATTATTGGTGGTGTCATTTTTTTTTATTTGGTCATTATGGGGGACAATGGCAGCCATGACATATAAACAAATGCCTGAGCTTTACGATCTTTAAGAGAAGACCCTATTGAAGACCAGCACTTATGTAAGTTGGTTTTGTATTTTGCTTTGTTTTGCCTTATGATTCTCATTAATAATTTCTTTTTTAGTAAACAATAAAACAATCCTTCATGTACTGACCTTTGCTATGAGTCTCATATTCTTCTAGTTAAACCCCTAAAGGAAATATATCTCTGTTGCTCATTCATTTAAAATCTTGTCTGGCTGGACTTATATAACTCTTACATAACTTAAACATAACAGGAATCCTATAACCACTGGCATAATTTTTTCTGACCCTTACTTTCCAGTACAGTGTAAGGTTATTCTATGTAGTCTGGGTAAATCTATAAAGGTGAAATAATTTAACTTACTTAAAATGGAATGCTGGGGTTCAGTCGTATTAACTTTAAGGGATGTACTATATTATTTCTAATGTCATTAATTTTGTGCTTGAAAAATATAGCGAAAGCTTCACAAGAATCAGTAGTAGTTTTAGGAGGAATTCCATTGAGTGAGCTGGGTTTAGAACCTGACCAATAGTTAAGAATAAAACTCTTGGATTGTCAACATTGTTATATTCAGTTATTTTAGCCTTCAATGTTTCATAATTGACTATCAGATTAGTTTTTCTTTATTTACACTCAGATCTCCAATATGTTCTCTTTAAATCAGACACTTTTTTGGGTTTTCCAGGGTATAATAGTGCTGGAGGATTTCTTAGCTGTTTTTTCAGGTGCGACTATGTCAGCTGCAGCTCTTACCTTAGCATAAAAATTTTCCATCTTTCTATTAAAATTGTTAGTGTTGTTGAGGTAATCACTACAAACAAAAGTAATGTTTTTTAACAATATGCTTCTCATTAGTTGTAGTTACCAGTATTTCTACATTAAATAATATGAAAAAGTGGTCTGATATAACGATATTCACGACTGCCTCACTTCAACTTTTAATCCTTTCACAATGACTAAATCCAATATGTGTCCTCCCTTATGTGTGGGCTGGTTGAAATGCTGGCTGAGATTAAACGAGTGCAGGAGGTTCATGAAATTTCTTGCTTTTGGGTCACATTGGTTATTGATATGAAAGTTAAAATCGCCAACAAATAGGGACCTGTCAAAGTTAGTTATTACTATAGATACTAAGTCTGTGAATTCCTCAATGAAGGACATATTATGTTTAAGAGGTCTATAAATGGACAATATGAGTAAAGTTGTAATTTGTAGGGTTAGGGTTAGGGTTAGGGTTTAGGGTTTCAATTAAAACTGTGGCACCATCAGAGCTGCACCTCATTTCATTTAATATAAGGAAGTTGATTTTCCTATCACTAATAAGGTTGCTTACATAAAATGTCTTGCTGGTTAACACTCTAACATTTAATAAGGCCATGTGCAGAGCTGAATCGGAATGTTACGACAGCTGGAAATGGTAATTAAATTATTCATGTTAAAGATACTGTGTGCGGATTTTTTACTTCATGTATAATCTGTAGTTATAGTTTTAATACAGTGCACATCTAGATGTGAAATAATAATTAAATTATTTGCATTTATACCACTTTGTCCAGATTTTATACTTAAACTATAGTTCATCATTATAGTGTTAATACAGTGCACATCTAAAGATGAGCTCAGTACAGAATTATCACATTCTAGCAAGGCAATATGGAAAGCATTAAGATTAGAATTATGTAGTCAGGAAAAGCAGATTACCTTTGAGATGTTTTTGGAGAGGACCCAGGTGCTGAATCTGTTTGGATGCAGACCACATCACCTCCCAAAAGAGATCCCAGTTATCCACGAATCTGACATTTTGTTTCTTGCAGAAGCCTCTCAGCCAGTTGTCTAATGCCAGCAGAGGACTGTAGTAGTACTACTACTTCCATATACTGTACTTAAATAAAAGGTTAATGAAACAACTGAACGCTCCAGATCTTCTTCTTCTTCTTCTTTCAGCTACTCCCGTTAGGGGTTGCCACAGCGGATCATCTGCTTCCATATCTTTCTGTACTTTGCATCTTCTGTTACACCCATCACCTGTTACACCTCTCTCACCATATCCATAAACCTTCTCTTAGGCCTTCCTCTTTTCCCCTTCCCTGGCAGCTCTATCCTTAGCACCCTTCTCCCAATATACCCAGCATCTCTCCTCTGCACATGTCCAAACCAACACAATCTCGCCTCTCTGACTTTGTCTCCCAACCGTCCAACTTGAGCTGACCCTCTAATGTACTCATTTCTAATCCTATCCATCCTTGTCACGCCCAGTGCAAATCTTAGCATGTTTAACTCTGCTACCTCAAGCTCTGTCTCCTGGTTTCTGGTCAGTGCCACCGTCTCCAACCCATATAACATAGCTGGTCTCACTACCATCCTGTAGACCTTCCCTTTCACTCTTGCTGATACCCGTCTGTCACATATTACTCCTGACACTCTTCTCCACCCATTCCACCCTGCCTGCACTCTCTTTTTCACCTCTCTTCCACAATCCCCATTACTCTGTATTGTTGATCCCAAGTATTTAAACTCATCCACCTTCACCAACTCTACTCTTTGCATCCTTACCATTCCACTGAACTCCCTCTCATTTACACACATGTATTCTGTCTTGTTCCTACTGACCTTCATTCTTCTCCTCTCTAGAGCATATCTCCATATCTCCAGGGTCTCCTCAACCTGCTCCCTACTCTCGCTACAGATCACAATGTTATCAGCAAACATCATAGTCCATGGGGACTCCTGTCTAATCTCGTTTCTCAACCTGTCCATCACCATTGCAAATAAGAAAGGGCTCACAGCCGATCCCTGATGTAATCCCACCTCCACCTTGAATGCATCCGTTAGTCCTACTGCAGACCTCACCACGGTCACACTTCCCACATACATATTCTGTACAACTCTCAAATAGTTCTCTGCCACTCCCAACTTCCTCATACAATACCACAGCTCCTCTCGAGGCACCCTGTCATATTCTTTCTCCAGGTCCACAAAGACACAATGCAACTCCTTCTGGCCTTCTCTATACTTTTCCATCAACATCCTCAGAGCAAACATCACATTTGTGGTGCTCTTTCATGGCATGAAGCCATACTGCTGCTCACTAATCATCACCTCACTCCTTAACCTAGCTTCCACTACTCTTTCCCATTACTTCATGTTGTGGCTCATCAATTTTATCCCCCTGTCATTATTACAGTTCTGCACATTCCCCTTATTTTTAAATATTGGCACCAGTACACTGAAAACTTCAGATGTGCTAGTGAAATTATTTACTACAGTAATTTTCTTTACAACAGCAGCTCAACTGTAGATGAGACATTAAGCAGTTCAAAAATATTTAATGAAAAGGTGCATTTTCTAAAGATGCCTAGGTATGAGTAAATTGGGTTTTGAGTAGTTTGAATAGCCAAAGGGAGATCACTCCACAGCTTTAGAGCAAGAATGGAGAAGCATTGTCCAGACTTGGCACATCTGGTAAGAGGAGGGATGGTCAGCAGCCAGGCAGAGGCCCAACAGAGACTTCTTGAAAAGACATATGGAGAGACCAAAGGCTAGTGATAATGAGAAGCAGAACTATTCAGAGAACCATAAATCAAAACAACAGTTAGCGAGAAAGAGTGAGAAAATGCTTTAATAAGTCTAATTTATGTCACTTCACAAGGCGGAGTGGTGACTCTGAGTCAAAGGATCTGCATTGGTATCTGGAACATTGCCAGTGCAAATCCTGTTACTGTGAGAAGGGATTCTACTCCATTGGGCCCTTTAACCTGAAATTTGCTCCAGGGACTCTTTACCTTGCGTTCTGACCCCCAAAGGTCAAGTGAAAAGACAGTTTCCCCTCAGGGATTAACACAGTGTACCAAATACCAAAAATTAGGTAATGAAGAATGCACAGTCAATACCAAAACCCTGTGTGGATGTGGGATTTAAAAAAAAATACAAATAGCAATTCTTGTCAGACTTTGGAAGTTATGTGTGTAATATGGGAAAATCCATCACAATGTATAATTGAAATGTCAGTTGCTTAACCTCACCATTTAGATGACTTTGCAGTCACATCTGCTGCTGCTGCTTAGCTTTCTGGTAAGAGGACACGGCCTCTGAACACGTCCAGTATGCCACACTGTAAGGAAGTCCAACGACCCTCTCATTCCCTAACAGCAGATGCAATTTATAACAAAAGGCTATTAACTGTAATTTCAAAAATTTTGTAGATATTTTTTGTAATTTTAAAAAATTACCAGCCAGAAAAAGGACATTTAGATTGAAAACTGGTGGTGTTCATTACAGCTGCAGATCCATACGATGTGAATGAAATAAAAAGAATAGAGATGTTGTTGGGGGTACTTACTAGAAAATTACACAATGCAACCATCACTTCACATTTTCAAATTTTTTTCAAAGAGCAGTTCTAGAAATCAGCAAGGTAATGTAAACACAGGGCTACCAGTTTACCCAAAGTTGTTGAAAAATGAAAGCTGTGAAGCAAGATGAATTGCATGTCATAAAAAAGGCAGACATCCCAGGAATCAAAAAAGGAAAGTACATGAACCTATGACTAAGAGGAAATAGCACGGAAATCATGCATTTTAAGGCATTTTTGCACATTATATTGGTGTGATTTTTCTTGTTTTAATTATCACATATTTTAAGGCATTTTGCATTGAGCTTCTTTTAATTATACAATTATTTCTACAAGTGTAATATTTTTCAGTTCTAATTGGGTTTAATTTTAATATCAAGTTTGTAGTTAATCTACATCAATTATCACAAATTACAAAGGCCTTATTGGTGACTCGTGCCATTGTCTCTTGTTTGCATTAGTGGCTTAGAAGTTAGACTGTAAAGTACAGTGGTGAAACATTACATGGTAATATCTGACACCCTGAATCTGCCTGGTGCTCCAACAGAAGACATATGAAAACCAGAGTAAAATGTTGAGGTCATTGGGATAATGTTAATTCTAAATGTTCTGTCTATCCATAATTAAACCCATTCAGTCTAGTTTTCGTTCAATGGGAATGGAGCCTGGCCCAGCAGCATGGGATGCAAATCAGGAACCAAGCCTGGACAGTCCATCTCAGGGCACATCCATTCACTCACCCACGCACTGACTGAAATCTGAGACTCTGTAAATGTGACAAAGCAGCACTAACTACCACCCTACTCTGAAAGGTGCTACAAATAAATATATATTGTAGTAGTCAGTGAAAGTTAAAGCTAGGGATATTGATGGTGGATATATACTGCTCAAAAAAAATAAAGGAACATTTTGAAAACACATCAGATCTCAATGGGAAAAAAATCATGCTGGATATCTATACTGATATGGACTGGGTAATGTGTTAGGAACAAAAGGATGCCACATCATGTGATGGAAATGAAAACTATCAACGTACAGAAGGCTGAATTCAAAGACACCCCGACAATCAAAGTGAAAAAATGATGCGGCAGGCTAGTTAATTTTGCTGAAATTTCAGTGCAGCAACTCAAAATCATACTCAGTAGTTTGTATGGCCGCCACGTGCTTGCATGCATGCCTGACAATGTCGGGGCATACCCCTAATGAGATGACGGATGGCGTCCTGGGGATCCTCCCAAGCTCCACAGTGCCGGGCAGTGAGCACAGGGCCCACTAGAGGATGTCAGGTCCTCAGGCCACCCTCATAAAGTCTGTTTCTGATTGTTTGGTCAGAGACATTCACATCAGTGGCCTGCTTGAACGTCATTTTGTAGGTCTCTGGCAGTGCTCATCCTGTTCCTCTTTGCCCAAAGGAGCAGATATGGATCCTGCTAATGGGTTAAGGACCTTCTACAGCTCTGTCCAGCTCTCCTAAAGTAACTACCTGTCTCCTGTAATCTCCTCCATGCCCTTGAGACTTTGCTGGGAGATTCAGCAATGGGCACATATTGATGTGCCATCCTGGATAAGTTGTACTACCTGTGCAACCTCTGTAGGGTCCAGGTATCGCCTCATGCTACCAGTAGTGACACTGACCATAGCCAAATGCAAAACTAGTGAAAAAACAGTCAGAAAAGATGAGGAAGGAGAAATGTTAATGGCCTCCACCTGTTAAACCATTCCTGTTTTGGGGGTCGTCTCATTGTTGCCCCTCTAGTGTGCCTCTTGTTAATTTCATTAACACCAAAGCAACTGAAACTGATTAACAACCCCCTGTGCTACTTAACTGACCAGATCAATATCCCAGAAGTTTCACTGACTTGATGCTATACTCTGATTAAGAAGTGTTCCTTTAATACTTTGAGCAGTATATAATTAATGGGGCAGATCTAATTCCAAGCGAATATATTAGTTATCTTGTGTGTAGTTTATAACATAACATTTTCAAACCTGCTAATTTCAATAAAGGGTTTCAGAAGACAAGAGTCCATCCTAGGAGCACTGATCAATAAGCAGGGGCTAATTCTAGATGGGGTGCCAGGTCCTCACAGGTCCCACTCACACTCACAAAGGGCTAATTTAGAAGAGCAAGTTCACCTCACATGTATGTCTTTTGGATGTGGGAAAACATTAGCTGCAATTTCATCAAAACCCACACAACCATGGGGAGAACAATGTGACTCCACAAAGAAAATTATCAGATGAACCCTAAAAATGAATCCTCTTCTGTTCTGTTTCTCTGCTCTGTACTTGGATGGGGCTCTTGGTGCTACTGATCTCTTACCAGGCTACTCATGGATTTGTTTTCCTTTGTTATTCATTGTTATTCCTACTTAACCCTTTCTTGTTTTTTCTTTTCTTGTAACTTTCTCTTTGACATCTTGTAAAGCACTTTCAGCTACATACTTTGTATGAAAATGTGCTATTAAAATAAATATTGTAGTATCCCTTCCCAGGCGGGTAAATAAATCTCGCAAGCAAGTGGTGGTAATTGTCCAAAAAAACGAAACAATGATTTTATTGATTTTCTTCTGACTTCACAAGCCGAAAAACAAGGTAGTCAGGACAAACAAACAAACACTGAACTCAAAACCATCCCACACCATGCATTAAACACACTCTTCTTTTACCTGAACCTCCTTTTCAAAAGTCCCTCCTCCCCAGCACCCCAGAGGCTGCTTATTAAGAGAGGCAGTTGTGTCTCTGCCCGCCCCTCTCCACAGCACTCAGTGCAGCCCCCCCTTTTTTTTTACTTTTTAGAACACACTGCCTCAGTTGCAATTTCTTCCCCAGATCGTTAAAATATTGTTGTTGTTGCGATGCTGCATATGGAGAAGTTATCTCAGCGAAATCATCAAACGAAAAGATTATCTCATCAGCCCAGACTCTACTATAGATCATACCCTCCTGGGCATGGAGAGCTAGTTATCTGAGGTCTCCAGGACTCTGACTTTATTTTTGACTTTCTCTTTTACACTTTTAATCTTCTCTATTGTGAACTAGCCATAGTTCATAAATTAATTAATGCAGAGATATTGTTGGTTTCCATTTATGTTTAATCAGTTTCTACCTTGTGTGTTTGAACAAATTTGTATGTATATGTGTACCATTTCTGTATGTAGTAATTACTATAATCTGTACTTGTATTTTAACTTAGAATTGTTTCTCATGTATTTGCACTCCTGCGGTGGGCTGCCGCTCTGCCCAGGGTTTGTTTCCTGCCTTGCGCCCTGTGTTGGCTGGGATTGGCTCCAGCAGACCCCCATGACCCTGTAGTTAAGATATCGCAGGTTGGATAATGGATGGATGGATGGATGTATTTACACTCAGTGAAGAGCGCAATACTAAAATAAGTTATACTGTACTATATGTGTTCGACAATAAGAAAGCACATTTCAATATATCACTATTGATATCAACAAGCCCCACTCCTTACAATTCCAAGGAGATATCTTCCTGTTAACAGACAAGTGTACTGAGTGGTTGTAAGAATTGTCTATATGAAGTATAAAATGTAACAGTGAACATGCTCCCAAGAGTAAAAAGTAGCAGTGCCAGCACTGCATTCTGGTGAGTACTGGCTGACTTCAAACATTTCAGGGAGGCAAGGAAAAACTCCAAAAGACAAATGCAGAAGTCCCAGTATAACGTACTAATGACTACCAACTCACTTCAAGCATGGAATGTGATATGAAATTATAATCATAAAGAGTATGACATTTTATTTTTCTATTTCTAACAGATTGCATTTTTTGGAGAGAGCTCTCTACTAGACATGGTAGAAGATTTTTCACAAATGTAGGTTCCTTATGCATTAAAATCTGAGATAATAACAATTTGATTACTGGAGTGCATTTTAAACCATACAGAAAAACTATGATTGGAAGCTGATAGCAACCTAATATTTTCTGTCCCTTTGGTCCTCTTCTGTGAAGTATACAATACTAAATACACACTAAGTATTCATCTTATAAGAGTATCATGGTTCAGATATTCTTTTTACATAAAAACACATTCCTAAAATGTTTTATCAGTCTTTTCATAATTACCTTAATAAAAATCTATTTGCTGTAATGTCTTCTGCAGCTCAAATATTTCTTACTCAAATTAATGTTTTTGTTTGCTTTACACCTATTTTTTGTGTTCTGCATGTATCTAGTGGTATAATTGATTTTTCTAGTCAATTCAGTATAAAAGTCAACACAGCATGGACAATTTCCTACAATTTAAAAGAATTGCAAACAATAAATTGTTCAAACACCAAATATAGGGTTGTGGGGAACCAGGGCCCATTCAAGATGCTTTATGGAAAAGGGCAAGAACAAATACTGAATGACCTACAGATACCTTATAAAGTCTCGCTCATAGAACCACAGAAATGCCCACATTGATGTAAGGAGAACATTCAAAGTCCTCACAACTGTGCCCCGACCAATAAATCAGCTCAGTTTTCTGCTTCTGAGGTAGCAGACCTGACCACCACAACCACAAAGCTATCAACACAAAAGATTATGAATTAACTTTTTCAGCCTCAGTTCTTTGCTGTGTGTAATGTTTTCAATGGTAACAAACATGCAGTAGGCAGTATCCTTAAGCAAAATATATATTTACATGAAAACAGAAGCACATCACACCAGTCTTAACTTCTCTACGATGGCTTCCTATTCGCAACAAGATTGAGTTTAAAATTTGACTGTTTAAGTCCCTGAATGGTTTAGCTCCCTATTATCTTACTGACCTCTTGAAACCGTACTCTCCTTCACAATCATTGAGGTCCTCTGACCAGAAGTAATTGGTCGTGCCGAGCTCTAGACTTAAGCTTAAAGGAGACCGTGCTTTTGCAGTAGCTCCCCTGAACCTGTGGAATGGTCTACCCTTTTATATTAGGTCAGCACCAACTTTAGTCACTTTTAAATCCTGTCACGTTTTTTGTCACGCTTTAAATCGGCCTTATTTTAAAACCTACATATATATGTAGGCAGGCGGAATGGTGACAGGCGGAGTGGTGGCTCTGAGGCTAGGGATCTGCACTGGCAATTGGAAGGTTGGTGGTTCGAATCCTGTAAATGCCAATAGGGACTCTTCTCTGTTGGGCCCTTGAGCAAAGTCCTTAACCTCCAATCACTGAGTAGTGAGAAAAGTGCTATATAAATGCAAAGAATTGTTATGTTTGCTATCATTCTTTTCAGAATTTATCGAACTTTAGTGTGATGTTATTAGATTTTCAGATTCTTATTCCATTTTTAAAGTATAAATTAAAAAATATTAAGAGCTCACTTCCAACGAGACAAGACTTTGTGCCAAGAGATTTAACCATGCCCAGGGCCGGAAATAAAAGACAAAGAGTAGATGACAAAGTAGAACATCGAAGAGACAAGGCAGTGAGACAAAAGAACAGCTGCTGTACAGGATTTTAAATGTTTGAAGCGCCGTGCAAGATGCAGATCACGCGGCACAGCAGCAAGCAGTGGCAGAGATGTGAAGTAGCTGGCGTGTAGTGCAAACGGGGGAGTTGGCGAGCGAAGAAGCTGGGGGCAAACCCCTATATATACAGTATATATATATATATATATATATATATACAGTGGTGTGAAAAACTATTTGCCCCCTTCCTGATTTCTTATTCTTTTGCATGTTTGTCACACAAAATGTTTCTGATCATCAAACACATTTAACCATTAGTCAAATATAACACAAGTAAACACAAAATGCAATTTGTAAATGGTGGTTTTTATTATTTAGGGAGAAAAAAAAATCCAAACCTACATGGCCCTGTGTGAAAAAGTAATTGCCCCCTGAACCTAATAACTGGTTGGGCCACCCTTAACAGCAATAACTGCAATCAAGCGTTTGCGATAACTTGCAATGAGTCTTTTACAGCGCTCTGGAGGAATTTTGGCCCACTCATCTTTGCAAAATTGTTGTAATTCAGCTTTATTTGAGGGTTTTCTTTTTAAGGTCATGCCATAGCATCTCAATTGGATTCAGGTCAGGACTTTGACTAGGCCACTCCAGAGTCTTCATTTTGTTTTTCTTCAGCCATTCAGAGGTGGATTTGCTGGTGTGTTTTGGGTCATTGTCCTGTTGCAGCACCCAAGATCGCTTCAGCTTGAGTTGACGAACAGATGGCCGGACATTCTCCTTCAGGATTTTTTGGTAGACAGTAGAATTCATGGTTCCATCTATCACAGCAAGCCTTCCAGGTCCTGAAGCAGCAAAACAACCCCAGACCATCACACTACCACCACCATATTTTACTGTTGGTATGATGTTCTTTTTCTGAAATGCTGTGTTCCTTTTACGCCAGATGTAACGGGACATTTGCCTTCCAAAAAGTTCAACTTTTGACTCATCAGTCCACAAGGTATTTTCCCAAAAGTCTTGGCAATCATTGAGATGTTTCTTAGCAAAATTGAGACGAGCCCTAATGTTCTTTTTGCTTAACAGTGGTTTGCGTCTTGGAAATCTGCCATGCAGGCCGTTTTTGCCCAGTCTCTTTCTTATGGTGGAGTCGTGAACACTGACCTTAATTGAGGCAAGTGAGGCCTGCAGTTCTTTAGACGTTGTCCTGGGGTCTTTTGTGACCTCTCGGATGAGTCGTCTCTGCGCTCTTGGGGTAATTTTGGTCGGCCGGCCACTCCTGGGAAGGTTCACCACTGTTCCATGTTTTTGCCATTTGTGGATAATGGCTCTCACTGTGGTTCGCTGGAGTCCCAAAGCTTTAGAAATGGCTTTATAACCTTTACCAGACTGATAGATCTCAATTACTTCTGTTCTCATTTGTTCCTGAATTTCTTTGGATCTTGGCATGATGTCTAGCTTTTGAGGTGCTTTTGGTCTACTTCTCTGTGTCAGGCAGCTCCTATTTAAGTGATTTCTTGATTGAAACAGGTGTGGCAGTAATCAGGCCTGGGGGTGGCTACGGAAATTGAACTCAGGTGTGATACACCACAGTTAGGTTATTTTTTTACAAGGGGGCAATTACTTTTTCACACAGGGCCATGTAGGTTTGGATTTTTTTTTCTCCCTAAATAATAAAAACCATCATTTAAAAACTGCATTTTGTGTTTACTTGTGTTATATTTGACTAATAGTTAAATGTGTTTGATGATCAGAAACATTTTGTGTGACAAACATGCAAAAGAATAAGAAACCAGGAAGGGGGCAAATAGTTTTTCACACCACTGTATATTGTGAGCTGGGGGGCTGATCACACCCTCAGAGAATACAGACATTCCTGGGAAAACCCCTGAAAAACGTTGACAGACTAAGTTCACATTGCTCCTTACCTTACTGGCGGCTTTGTTGCGTGATAAGCCTCTATCGCGGTACTCCGCTTACTTAAAAGCCTGTACAGGCACCTGTCAGATTTGGAATTGATTGTTTGCTTTTCTCTCTCTCTCTCTGACATTCTGTGCTCCTGGCAGAACTGTCATCTCTGACTTGTCATGGAGCACATTTAAACTTTTGAAAATGAGACAAATGTTTGTTTGCAGTGTTTGAATAAAGTTCCTTTTTTCTACAACCTCCTGTGTTTCTGTGCAAATCTGTGACCCAAGCATGACAATATATATATATATATATTCACATACTGTATATGGTGTGTTAATGGAAGTTGTACAGCACTTTGGTCAGCCTCTGTTGTTTTTTTATTATACTGTATAAATAAAATTCATTTTACTTGACTTGACATGTCTTTCCTGTTATCTTTGGAAATAGAATTTTCACTCATTCATATGAGAACAGAAATTTAAAGTAATCCATTGTATCATTGTTATAATTTCTCACTTTTTTGATGTTTTGTTTGCAATCTTTTTAGGCATTGTACTGTATGTCAAGATAGTTTCTAGAATATGAAAGATTTTTTTCCATAACAGAACAAGTAGACAAAAATGCTATAAGCCGTGCTACACGTAGAATATAAGGTAATAGAAAGTGGTATAAAATCAACTAAAACATGTTGATGTGTAAATCCATTTTGAAAATGTCAGCAGTACCTTGAAGCAGGATAAAATCTATAAGAGGCTTTGTGCTTACAGGCAGTGCACACGTGGTTGACACATGAGTCCTCCCACACTGCAAAACCGCCAGTGCTGCACAGTAGAAATAAAAAAAACACAACAACGTTCCAAGAAAAACATTTATATGTAAGGCCCTTAGTTTTACTCATACAAAGGAGATCCATACAAATTGACAGAGCTAAAGTGTTGTAGATGAACATCAGTCATGTGCAGATTTTCATTTAAAGCAATAACTTCTCTTATCTGAACTTCATAGTTGACAGGTTGGGGTTTCAGATGGCATGTTAGTGAAGTAGTTAGCCCAGTTGCCTCACAGCTCTATTTGATGGGCTTTAAATGCGTGCCAAGTCCATATGGCATTTTTACATTCTGTGTATTTCTCCTCTGGCATTCTGGTGACACTCCAAAAATGTATACATTAGTTTTACAGGCAATTTTAGGTTATCCAAGTTTAAGGGAATATGGGCGTCTGAGTGAATGTACATTTCAGTGGACTGGGGCACCAATGCAGATTTCGTAATTGCCTTGGTTCTTCTCACCCAAGTATTAAAATAACAAAGTTAAATAAAAATGAATGAAAGAGTGAAGCTAGTGTCTCTGCACATGACTGACAAGAGCAATGGGGGTAATATTGGTAACCACGTAACATATAAATCATACAGCCTCCATTCTGACAAAGACCATTTCTGTGTTGTGACTTCTAACATGAATAGAAATCAACATATTGCTAAGAATTATAATCATTATATGTAATTTATTTTATAAAGTTGCTATATAGCTTTATTGGAATAGTGAGTTTAAATTTACTTTGTTGTTTTTAGGGTAAAAAACACAGGCCTATTTTTTTTTCGTAACGGTGCCTTCATTTATTTATTTAATATTAACCATCTAAAAAACTGATGTCCAAGAAATTCAAGCTCACCATCAGCCAGTTTATTTCAATTTATGAGGGCATGCTATTTCCTGGGAGCATTGGGTATAAGCAGGAATCAAACCTTGGACAAAGCATTGTAGCACACAGCCATGCTCACCTTCACCCAAGGCCAACCGACATTTAACATATCCTGCATGTCTTTGGGAAAATGGAAAAAAACAGAAGTACTCATAGAATGTTCAGTATGTATCACCCAGAACACAATCCAAATAAAGGGTTGTAAACCAGGGAACTAGTACTTATGGCCACATTGACACAGGCAGGACACTCATACTCCTTACAGTTGTGCTCACACCAACATACAAGCGCAGGTTTCTGGAGTTGTGAGCTGACCACCACAACCACAAAGCGATCGACAACAAAAAAGACTAGAATTGAACTTTTTCAGCAATGATTATTTGCTGTTGTAATGCCGTAAGAGGAAAAAGGCAGGCATACCTTATAAATAGAGATTGGGAGATGAAATGTAAGAAATCATTAAACATCATCAATAAAAATGCACGGTAGTGCTTCACTTCCTCTAATGCTTGAGGAAATGTGGTATGCAGAAACAAGTACTGGTGAGCTTCTACTGCATCATTTAATGAGATTGTACTCATAGATGGCATCACAGTCTGGAATTGAACACAACTGTCCAGGAAAATAGATTTCAACAAAAAGTGGTGAAGCAGGCCCAGTGTATCATTGGGTCTACTATGCCTACAATAAAGTCCATATATAACAAATGCTGTAGAAATAGGACTGATGCAATTCTGTGTGACAGTACACACCCTGGGCACTGACAGTTTTCCAAAATGAGATCATGGCTGTAGATATGCTAACTCCTCTTGGTTCAAGAACACTTTTTACACCCTGCAGTCCATCTTCTGAAAAATGTGCGCCATAGTTAGAATAAGTAAACTGTACATTAAACATACTCTAAACATCCATCAACATACCACCTAGTCAAGTAAGTGTTCTGTACTCTGTCTATACTGTCTTGCACTTGTTTTGTAGTATTGCATATAGGTGACCTGTACTATGTTTCATGTACCTGGGTAAGATTTCATAAGTGCATTTGTTGAATAGGCTGTCATTTGTGAATTTCCCCCTGGGATTAATAAAGTATCTATCTATCTATCTATCTATCTATCTATCTATCTATCTATCTATCTATCTATCTATCTATCTATCTATCTATCTATCTATCTATCTATCTATCTATCTATCTATTTGTGAGTCCCTGTCTTGCACCCAAAAACACGAGGCTGAGTCTCAGTACTTTAGCAAAACTAGCTTTATTCAGCTTGAAACAGGAACAGTACAGTTATTTATTGTAGCGGGGTCTACCACTCTCCTTAACACAGACACAGCAATCAGACAGAGTAGTGGCCAGGTTGGTGGCCAATTAATACTGTTCCCTGCATTTATAATGTTCCTTGCATTACCCATCAACGATATGCACTTATAGCGCGAAAGCGGTTGGCTCGGATTTGCTTGTGCTGTGAGTCGCTACAGCTCTGGGAGCTTGCTTTTGCCATGGCAACTAATAGGCTGTCTTCCACAGATGTGGCAATCGCGCTTCGGGATGCTCTTCTACGTGTTGTCCCGTTGGGGGAGCCCCAAAAAAGTTTAGAAACCTTACAAGGCAAATAAAAATTCTTGAATCTTGTAACTTAAGATACAAAAGGAGTTAATGGTCAAAGCTTTGTTGTCACAACCAAATCACTAAACAAAAACATAGTTAAAATACCAATGTCTTCTGAAACTAGGAAGACTATATACTAAAACAGACATTCTCATAGTTTGTAAACGTTGTCACAAAAAGGTTTGGGGTAGCCACCCGTATATTTTGATCCTGGCTGCAAAAGGTTGAAAATTGATTGAGTAATTTACAAGACTGAGTCCAAAACAGAACTGAATATGTGGAGGTAAGACGGCAGTTTTAAGGGCTGGTGGAGGAAATTATGTCATCTATACCGGAACCAGAAGTGACATCATCAGAGGTGCTGGAAGTGGCATCATCAGAGGTGCCGGAGCCGGAAGTGACATCATCAGAGGTGCCGGGACCTGGCGGGATTTCCCGGGAATGGTCTACAAGGAACTGAGAGAGACTGTCAGCACACTCCGCCACCCTCTGGTCTGATATAGTATTACACTTACTCAAGCCCTTAAGCTGTCTCCTAATCGCATGTGTGTGACAACATATATCCTAATCAGGATGTGCATGACCTTTGACCTTTATGGCTTCTACAGTAAATAGTGACATCAAAAGTCACATCCTCTGGTTTTCCTGCATAGCAACTGATTAGCAATAATACAAAGTGGCAGTGCCAATGAACAATAAAGTGATGTCATAATAAGATGTTAAATATCTTAACAATTTTAAAGAATGCCTTTAGCCCAAATGGTGGTAAAAGGTGGTAATCAAACCCTGTCCATCGCAGGACACAATTGTGCTCACCTTCATGCTATGCATATCAACATTTAACATGACGAATTTGAGAAGAAAAAAACAGGGGTACTCAGAGAAAAACCCAAACAAACACAATTAGAGGCTACAATCCACACACAGACAGCAAGCAGGCATAGGATTTGAGCCCAGGGCACTGGATTTGTGAGACAGCAGGGCTATTCACTGTGCCACCATGATAGATAGATAGAACTTTACTTGTCCCCAGGGGTAAATTTGACAACCTTGGATGCAAAATAATCAATACATAATAAATATTATATTTTAAAAACTTTACATTTTGATTTTTTGTTTTAAGTGAAAATAACAAATTCTCAAACCTGCTCAATCCAATTCTAGAGATGATTCCATCATGACCGGTTGAATGGAAGGAAGTGCTCTGTGCCATGGTAGGCTACCCACTCACTGCACCACCCTGCTGCCCTTAAAACACAAATGTTTATTTTCAGTGTTGCATTAGGGAGCAACAAATGTTTGAAATAACAAAAGCAAAATTAAATCTAAAACATATTTCTAGATCATTTTAGATAAGTTTGAATTTGGAGTCAAAATGAGAAAGCTATTGCTTTACAGACAGACAAAAAGATGATATTTATGATATAAGCAGTTAAAGTGATGAACTTCCCCATCAAACATTCTTGCCTGGAAATGAGATTATCTAAAGATCTGAAAATATTTTGTGGTGTTTTACATTTATGCAGCTATAGGCTACAATTCCTGCACAGACAACAAGCAGGCATTGGATCTGATTTGTGAGACAGCAGGGTTACCGATTGTGTCACCAAGCCCTCCTTGGGTACAAAATAACTAATCCTTAATGAAGTTTATATTTTAAAACCTTTAAATTTTGATAAATGTTTTTTTTCAAATGAAAATAACATAATATTCTGAAACCCACTTAATCCAATTCCAAACATGATTCCAGCCAGACTGGGTGAATGGAAGGAAATAATATTGGACAGGGCACCAGTCCATCACAGGGCAAACTCCTGCTCACACAAGGCCAGTTTATAACTTCAAATTACCCTAACATGCACATCTTTGAAGACGTGGAGGAAAAAATGGACTTTCAGAATCCACCCAGACAACAACAGGATATAGAATTCAGACTCAGAACGTGTGGTCTGTGTCATGGCAGGCTTCATACTCACTGCATCACTCTGCCGCCTTTAAAACACAAATGTTTGTTTTTAATGTTTCATCAAGGAGGAACAAATATTTGAATTAACAACAGCAAATTAAAATCAAAATATATTGCCAGATCCACTACAATTTGATGCTACATACTGTAGGTTTGAATTTATGAGAAAGCTATTGCTTTATGGACAGACTAAAAGACAGACATGATAATTCTGGAATAAGTGGTTAGAGTAATGAACTTCACCAATCAGACGTTCTTATGTGGAAATGAGATCAGTTAGAGATCTGAAATTATTTTTTTTGGGTATTAAACATTTTAACCTTTTCAAATAAATGAAAATTACATATAATATGTAGTGCAGGAAAGTCTTTAATGAGTGATTGTTGAAATTATTTCAGAGCCTTGTAAATGAATCTTGCAAAATATTCTCTGTAAAGAATTCAATATTGTAGTCTTACGTTTTTGTATTTTAAAGTCCCCAGAGAAGCTAAAAGGTTCTGACATTTAAATTCGGTGTCAAGTGTACCAGATGTTTGCCCAACCGTGGCTCTATCCAGTATGTGCATGGAAAGCAGACTGAGACTTCTGAAAACAGACAAAACAAAAATAACTTAATAAAATCTTAAACCTTTTCCAATAGGGAGCCTGGTGACATAAGAGTATCACAAACTTCAAAGTATTTCCTTTGCCTTCTGGTGTATGCCTTCCTGCTCATCAACACTTAGCTCACTTCAGGTATGTTAAAAAACTAATCAGGCTCTAAGTGCAAAAAAGGCCCCAGTTCACCTTTTCATCACCTTAGAATATGAATCTGTACGGATCTGTTAACCTTAAACCAGATGTCTTCAGCATCTGTTTTCTTTTCCCACACAATAAAATATAGGAACATCAGAAGAATCTATCCTAATATTGATGACCTCCTTCCAAATAATTGAAAAACATTAACAACAAAGAATATTTAACATTTCATAAATCAGGAGGTTGTCAGCACTTAACATAATTCCAGATAACCCAGCCTAAACATATACACTAAAAAAGGAGCTGTCAAAACATTTTCTGTAAAAGACCCAAAAAGGCAAAATCTGAAATAATTTATTGGACAGGATTACCAGTCCATTGATGTTACCCTGAAATTAAATGAGCCAAGCAGAAAAAAATATTAGCTTCCCTACTATGCCTTTATCAGCAGTTTATCTTCCAAGCAAGAAATTAGTGGAAAATCTTAACAGATGAATATGCTGTGGAGTCACCACTGACAGGGACCAGATCTTTTAGGTTCACATTACATCTCTGGTTAAAGCTTAATTATTTTATCTACATTCCTGGAATCGACCCTTAACTGTTTAATGCAGACATTCATTACAATAATTTTATTACTTCATGGCAGCATTCCTACAATTTATTTCTTAATGGTTTTTCCACATGAAGTATCTGCAGGAATCTAACAAGATCTTAAAACCTTTAGCTGACCCAACTCCACTGATGTCAAAAGAAGATCAAAACCTAAGTTTGTTTAAAACAGTAGTTTAATTTGCTGTATTAGTTCCTGGTCTCCAAAGGAATGCAAAATAATGCCAAGTCGACATAAGAAGTTCCCCAAGTTGGCAAACTCAGCTGCACTGCTGGTTGCCATAACTTTCTCTATGCATTCCCTGTATGGCTCTCTGCTTAAGGGAATAGCTTAATAGCTATTCCTTGTTGAAGAGGTTGTTATACAACAACAGCTGCCATCAAATTTGTTAATTCACTTCTTAATTTTAAATAATTATGTCTTGATAGGGGTGGCATGGTGGTGCAGTGGTAGCGCTGCTGCCTCGCAGTTAGGAGACCCGGGTTCGCTTCTCAGGTCCTCCCTGTGTGGAATTTGCATGTTCTCCCTGTGTCTGTGTGGGTTTCCACCAGGTACTCTGGTTTCCTCCCACAGTCCAAAGACATGCAGGTTAGGTGCATTGGTGATCCTAAATTGTCCCTGATGTGGGTATGTGTGTTCCCTGTTGTGGGCTGGCGCCCTGCCCGGGGTTTGTTTCCTGCTCCAGCAGACCCCCATGACCCTGTAGTTAGGATATAGTGGGTTGAATAATGGATGGATATACTGTATATCTTTATATAATTATTTAAATTAATAAATTTCCCCTTAGGCTGGCTAAATATATATTTTTGGATCTCAGATACAAATCGTGCTGGTGGTGGTGGTGGTGGTTGGGAAAATGCACTGCTACAGTGTGCCCTTATAATACTTGTACTACTAGTGCCTGTTCTTATGCTTTAAATATCAAATTGTAGTTCTGCGCATCTTGAATGCCATCAAGAATACTTGAGGGAAATAGCTTAATATTTCTCTCCACTTTATTATTAGCATTTGACAACCATAATTTTACACCTCAAATTTTTCAGTGCTGAACATGTCTCAAGACACCATGCCTGTCAAGAGAACCTCTCCCCTGAAACTGCATCAAGAAAGCGTTCCTGTCAACTGAGCTCTCTCTGCATTGCCTTCTAAAAGTTCTTCAAAAATATCTGCAATATATTTTATTGGCCACAGATTTATGGAGGTAAAATAAAATATTGTATTCAAATCATTCATTCCTCATTACTTCTAGGATTTGTAAATGTTGTATACAATGGTGTTGGTGGTGGTTGGGGGCACTGATACATTCAGTCTTCTTACAAACAGATTAATAGTTTGTGTGTGTGTGTGTGTTTTTCTTTTTGTGGCCATTAGGCATACTTTAAGTTTATCTCTATTGTTATGCGCACAGAGTATAGTGCTTGTTGCAAATTTGAAAATGTCATGTTTTATGATTTTATGCTATATTGTAATGTAATGTTATGCTACTGGGTACAGTGAAATTTTTACTGGCATGTCTGACCAACATGCAAGACTTTGCAGCTCTCTGCCCCTCTGATCATCAGGTACAGTATTACTAGTGGGGGAGTTCTACTTTAAATGACGTTTTGACTTGTTTGACTACATTGCATATTTATACATGGTTGATGTTATGTGTTGTGAAAATAAAAGATTTTAAAGGCCATGGGGAGTCTGGACCTATCTTACCATCATTGGTGCAAGAAAGAATCTGTCTGGAAAAAAACATTCACATAGTCTCTATTATTCACTTATATTCAGCTAATTTGGTATCACTAATTAATCTACGACAAATGTCTTTGGAGGGGAAAAGGCAATATAGCTGTATAGATAATTGAAATGCATTAGTCATGTGTCTTAGACAAAATTAAAGATATATTAAATTTATGTTAAAAAACTACTCTTTAATTAAGAAGCACATCACAAGATGCCTAAAGCATGTATAATTCTGTTACTAGTTAAGCTGTTTTGTGACCAGGTTGTGAATCTTGGTTGCATTACATATAGAATTTATTTTGGGCACTTTTTAATGATTTTGTTACATATTTTGTGATTATTGCTACTTTTGCATAATGTCACTTTGTCACCCAATTTTGAATGGCCACAAACATACCGTTTACTGTTTCTGTAGTTTGCCAGTCGCATGACTTGGGAGTCAAGTGATATAGTAAGGAATTCTTCCCCAGCTATATAAGATGGCAGCCCACATTGATGTATATGCAAGCTTTTGGCTAAACTGACATGTGGCCATGGTGCTGTTTAAAGAAAATGCAGATATGGAAGGTAAATCTTTTTGGCTAACCACACTACTTACCAGCTAACACCTTTACAACTACTGAAAAGAGTAAACTGACCCTTACTATTACAAATTGGAAGAGAACATCTAAAAACCTTCAGGCCAATGTAAAAGGCCTCTTGTACAGTATTCAGTTTGTTATCAGCAAAATAAAGCATTGGCACCATTCTTTAAAATTTTGTGTTTGCAGTCCAATTTTGAGATGCTCTTGTCAGTAACTACAAAAACAGTGGACACCAGCAATGACCTAAAAAAGTTCATCACAATTTGCTCTGTTAGAGATAGCCTTAATAATCGCAAAATAGAAAACAGATCTCATGCCAAGAATGCTTCAAGCAGAAGACTTTACAGCTGTAAGACTGGCAGCAGACAACCAGTCAATAGTGAAGACAACCTAATAGTGAAATGCAAAAGGAGCCACTCGCTTGACTGAAGGTGCTAAATCTGAGAAGAAAATACACCCTATCACTGTTCCTTTTGTTATTTGGAAAAGAAGGCAACAGAGGACCAGTCCTTTCTGTGGCTCTGTAGCTCCTGTTTTAAAGAATTCCAGTGAGGAAAAAAATGTATGTAGGCAAACACTGTTTCAGTAATTTGCCAGCCTCACACAATTCTGAAAAAACCTTGTGGCACACTGGTTAGCACCATTACCACACATGTCCTAAATGCAGTGTAAGAATCAGCTTAACATTTTGACTACTTTAATTTTCTTCTGTTGAAGAAAGAATTGAATAACTAACAAAGGAAACATGCTCACATAATCACAAACCCCATCTATCATTTGGTTTGTGAATCAATTTTTCTATTGAACCTAACATTACAGCTGCAAGTTGTTATTCAGTATATAGGTAACAACCCAAGCGTGTACCTATATTATATAGACAGAAGTGCTGTAAAAATGAAAATGACAAAAAAACAGCTTTATTTTCCACAAAATATTTGCATGACTAGGCCAGCATTACAGCGGCTGCCCAGGCAGAATGATGCTCAAGTTTCATTTGTCTGCCCGAGCTGTACCAGCAGCACTTTCAGAAACACCAAATTCATTCCATTTACATTACAGAAGAAAAAGATCCTTTCTACTCCTTACATGCAAAGAATCAAAGTCATTCAAAATATTTCAGTAAATTACTTGAGGCCATTAGCATAAGTCATCTTTGTCATCCAATACGGATTTAGGAAAATGACTCCATCAGATGCTAATAAAATTGTACCCCATACTGGAACCATCTTCACTGTTCTAGAGTTTAAAACATGAAGTTCTAATATGAAATAAAAGAAAAAAGAGAGTTCATTTAATACCAAGACTACTATTGTGAAGCACACCTGGTTGCTTTGTTTGTTGAAAATAAAATGTTGTCTGATTATTTTAAACAAAAAAAGACCAAACAGGCGACATTCCTCTCTTTTATCAAACAATACTAATTCTAAACTATGGAAAACTCGGTAACATGGTAAATCATTCAGTTTTGTAAGTTTAAAAGTCTCAATTTATGAATGCAAAACAAAAATGTGGCATCAAAGTTTAGCTCACTGATGCCAAAAGTAGTGTTCTATTTTTTTTTTCTTTTATTCTGTAGTCTAAGCTGAAAAGAGGATGGGTTGGTTATTTCTGCCTTAAGAAGTAATATAGTTAAAACCAGTAATGGCGCAATGCACAATAATGTGCAGTGAATACATATGTTCCTAGTTTTCCTACTCTTTCACCTTCTCTGTACGTTTAGCATTCATTTGCTCAGAGGTTGATGCGCTTGCTGCTTCCTGAGCAGCTCTTCTTTCTCTACCCGCGGTCCTCTCCTTCTCTTTTTTCGTCGGCATCTTTTCGCGTTAAAATTGATTAAGTAAGTGTTTGTGTTGCAATTACTTAGTACGTTTTCCTTAATTTTTCACTTAAGCTGGCACTTAACTCTTCAATCTGCCTCAAGAATGATTTAAGATATGAAGAGGTAGGGTGAAAAAACGGCGAAGGTGGTAGGGATGAGAGCTGCACCCGTACACATGCGCCGCACGGCCATCCTGCTGCCTGCTGCCGAGAGCTGGTTCTACAATAAAATAAAATAAAAATAAAAAGAGGAATAACCTTGGAAGTCAATCATCACCTCGAAAGCGGATAGTAGACTTCATGTAGTATATGTGTACCAAATTTCAGGTCAATAGTTCAAATAGTTTGCGAGCTACAGGTGATTTAAAATCCTGGACAGACAAATGGACAGCCATGGTAGCCGTATTATATAAGAAGATGAACAAAGTGTCCATTTCCTTTAATACAGTTTTTTCTCTAAAAATGAAAGACAATATCATATAATGCACCATTAGATTGACAGATTAAAAAAAATAAGGTAAATAACAATTAATTAATGACTGTTAATGAAGCAATTTATCTTACTTTGAGAAACTAAAGAGTCGCATTTGTTGCGGTGGACGGCTTGAGATGGACTGCATTTTAAGAGGACAGGGGGAATTGACCGGAATTATTAGAATTTTCATTGTCTGCTTGTGAAAAAATTTACATAATTCTTGTGCAGATTTTTGAATAGCTTACGACACCAATGTGGCAATCTATGTGTTAAGCTTCACACACGTAAACTATCTGATGTGTGCTTTTCCCTGTGTCAGTTTTTCTTTGTTAACTTAGCTTATTTCCAGTACTACACCATCCCATTTGTATCCTTATTCTGTTATCATTAACATTCCATCCTCACATCATGGGTATGTTATTTTACTTTACAGTACGACTACATTTTGACATCTGAATGCCAGAATCAAATGAAAGAACTGAAATGAAGGCCACAATGTTGTCCTGTTGAGTAGCAGTGGGTGAAAAAATGTAATTGTGTTCTACTATGACATGTTTTTTATGCCATTTTTTAAGGTCAGTATTGTACTTTTGAGGAAAAATTTGTGTAGTGTGACAATATCTCAAGGAATTAGTGTTGTCCATTTGAAAAGCATTTAGCATTTATTATTTGTGCTAAGCAAGTATGGCTGCATACTTTAATGTAATATTTTATTCTATTCATGTTGCAGTTTTAAAAATTATTCTTTTATAATTTTATTTTTTGAAAAGACATAAATACAATTTTCTGGTTTAACAAGGTCATTTTTGTTCTGTGTGAACCTTTATCAGTATATGCTGTTCACAACAAGTTTGTTGTAAACAGCACATTTTATTCGAGGAGTGTTTATGTTTTGGTATTAGTGTAGTTGATATTTCGGAAAATAATGCTGGCTGTTGGGCAGCATGGTGGCGCAGTGGTAGCGCTGCTGCCTCGCAGTTAGGAGACCTGGGTTCACTTCCCTTGTCCTCCCTGCATGGTGTTTGCATGTTCTCTCTGTGTCTGCGTAGCCATGTACTTAAAGAAGGGTCAACTGAGGACTAGTAAGGTGTTTTTATTTTCTCAAACTACTGATTCTGCTGCCCAAATTCTCTTAATCAGTTCTGAAGGTCTTTCCCCTCTTTTTCTCTCCTAGTTAGATCCAGTCCAGTTTTCCCTCTCAGAACAGTAATAGGCACCTTTGCATGAAATCTTCAGTTTCTTGGCAATCTGTCACATGGAATAGCATTTATTCTGCCAAAAAAAATAGACTGACATGTTTCTTGAGAAAGCCATTTCATTTTGGCCATTTTTGAACCCAGAGCTGAACTTTAGGAATGTCAGTAACTTATAACCCATATTAAATGAATAACAACAATGCAATTATAAAGGTTTCTCTAATAACCAATTAGCATATACACATAAGTAATTAAGGATAAGCTAAGAGAGTTTTACCATTAGGACCGTGAAGGACTTGCTGCTGAAAATGGGGCTTTGCAGTCATTTATGAATATTTAATTAAAATCAATTTATTTCAAGTAGCTATAGCCATTATAAACACTAGTAATTCCTTGGATATACCTGTATTTTTATGGTATCTTAAAGTATCAATTTCTATCAAAAACGTGAAAATTTATGTGTGACCACAACCCTTTGAATGGTTGTGTATATAGGTGTGTGTGTGTTTGTGTATTTCATGTTAATTGTTACATGTTGTAGGCTATATAAACAATTAATCAATCATTGTCCAACTCATTTATTTAGCTCTGAGTCATGTCTGAAACATTGAGCACAGGCAGATGTTAAAACTGGCTGCCAGTCCCTGTTAGCCTTGCACAGGAAAGGGTACCAAGTTTAAAGGGGTGACCGGGAGAGAAAACATAAAGCAGCAGATAGTCTACGCCAAGAATTGGCTCAATCAAACATCAATACCCATATTTTACCCCAAACCTCATAGCAAGACAAATCAATTCAAAAATCAGAACGAGAAAATCTTAATAGCACTACTAACCAGCCCTTTGAAGACATCTACCATTTAACTTCCTGCACTGCATACCATAACAACCATTTGACACATCATGATGATGGTGACACTACACGGTAGTCCAGGAAAAAACAAGATGGCGATGAAAATGACACAAAACTATTTTTAATGGCAGATAAAATTTTCTATAATAAAAATAAGTGCAAAAATCTAATTCAGTGCCTTAAAAAAAACACAAACTGAGAAGTAATCATTAATAAAAAAAGGCTTAATCAAATGTACAAAAATATGCCAGTGTATAGAATCATAACAGTCACACACACACTCATGAATAGAGCCTCTGAATAACTTTACCTGCATGTATATAAGATGTGGGGAAAAAGGGTTGGAGCAATTGGAAAAAAAAAATCCCATCAATATGGAGAGAACAAGCAAACTCAACATAACAGCTTTTAGGCTACAAATTGAACCCAGAACTCTGGCCCAGTGTGGAAGTAGCATGCACTAACCAAAATACACAATGAAACTAATCAGTCAGTATACCGCATAACACACACATGGGAGCTGTATATACTGTAACATACCCTCATATGTAACAAGTTACAGTTACTCAGCACATAGCAGTAGTTTGGTCACAACACAAAGGAAAACAATAACACCAGCCATTTGCAAATCTGCATTAATTAAAATGATTTTGTATCTGTTCTGAGCCTCACATGTTAAGTGGAGCATGGAAAATCAGATCGAGATCATAAAGAAGAATTAATCAGCCTTACATATCATCAGCAGTTCTACAAATTATATTTTTGAACATAAAACTAGTCTGGTCTAAGTAACTCTGGTTCATTTTAGAACAAGGTCTGGAAGTTATACTCCAAAGAATGATATTGAAGACTGATAATTAAAAATAATTGATCAATGGTATGTACTAGTGTGAATGAAAGTCTGATGGAATATTATTCATCTTTCCTTGAGAAATATTTTGTGTTCTTTTTTTGGGGATTCTAGATTTATTACATTGTAGCATTCTATGTACAGTACCTGTAAATCTTCAGCTGGGATAAACAGATATTGAAAATATTTATATGGATAAATGAGTGACACAAGATTTCATATTTCGTAATTCCTAAAAAGTCTAGTTTTTAAGCACTGTTGAAATATTACAGATTTAGAATATACAGTATATTGTCAGGCAATGTGAATTTGTAACGCTGTAGGATTTATGCTCTCAGGTAGAAAATTAGGAAATTACAGTTCAAATTGAAATGAAAAACTACATCTTATATCACTTTGAAAAAAAAGGAGCCAAGAACCATTACAGTGCAAGGAACCAGTCCTGGACAGAACAAAGTATCACACGCATATATTGTGCTGTTTTGTGTCTTGCAAATCTGGTGTTATTTCAGACTCAGAATAAGAATGGCAGAGTTTCCACAATAACTTAAAATTTAAAAGACAGCTTTGTAATTCTTCTGGAACAAGGAAACTCTCCTGATGTACTGCACCATTCAGTATAATTTGATAAAGTCACCCTCACAAATGCTCTCCTGCTGTGGGGAGGAAAGACTTAGTTTGTACTCTGCAAAAATCTGAAAGACAAAAACTCCAGTTGGGAAAAGAACACTTTCTTTAGAAAAGCTATATATTAACCCGAGGGATGGAACTTAAAACAGTATGCAACTGGTTCAATGTCAAACTGATCCAAATGCAACTAAGAGTGTGTTTCTTTACTGCAAAAGCAGTCTGTTAAAGTGGAACCGGTGCTACCAGTGAATGTTTAGTCACAATATACAGTATAGTAATCAGTTGTCAGAACTGCAAGAGGTGCTAATATGGTACAAGTTAGGATAAGGCCATGAGAAAGGCCATAGTAAGAGGAACTCATGATTAGCATGTTTACATACGTGTCAATAATCAATCAAATTAAATCAATCAAATCAAATCAAATAGCCTTTTATTGTCAATTCACTATATGTGCAGAACATACGGGAGAATCGAAATTCTGTTTCTCTCTCATCTTCGTAGTACAATAAAATATAAAAAAAATATAAAAAAAGTTTAAAAGTATAACATTTAAGATAAATAACATTAGAACTTATAAAGTAGACCTGTGTGCAATGTGCAATAGTCATTAGTGCAAAAGCCAATTACAGTACAAAATGAGGAGGTGCATTATAGAGTAGCTTATGAGATGTACAAAAAGACAGACAGTTAGCAGAAGATGTAATATTGAGTCTTTATATAATACCAACTGAGGTAGGGTACTTGGTAGATAGTGACTTGTTATGGTCCAGGGGCAGGGGGCAAGGTAGTGGACAGAGTTCAGCATCCTGACAGCTTGGTGGATGAAGCTGTTAGACAGTCTTGTGGAATGGGCCCAGAGGCTCCAGTACCTTTTCCCTGAGGGGAGGAGTCTAAAAAGGGAGTGTAAGGGGTGGGAGGAGTCACCAGCAATGCTGATGGCTCTACGGGTGAGATGGGTATGGAAAATGTCCTTGAGTGAGGGCAGTGGGGCACCAATGATCTTACTGGCCACATCCACTATGCATTGCAGGGACTTCCTACAGGAGGCAGTGCAGCCTCCATACCACACAGAGATGCAGCTGGTGAGGATGCTGTCAATTGTGCCCCGGTAGAAAGAGCACATGATATGGAACTTGTGCTCTCTACAGTTTGTGTAGAAAGTAGAGGCGGGTATGAGCTTTCTTGGCCAGTGATGTGGTGTTATCTAACCAGGAGAGGTCCTTGGAGATGTACGTGCCCAGGAACTTGATGCTACTCACCCTTTCCACAGCTGCACCGTCGATGGTCAGTGGGGGGTGCTGTGAAAGACCTCTACTGAAATCGACCACAATCTCTTTGGCTTTCCCACGTTCAGGAAGAGATTGTTGTCTTTACACCACTGGACCAGTTGGCTCACCTCATTCCTGTAGTTGGCTTCGTCATTGTTGGTGATGAGGCCGACCACGGTTGTATTATCTACAAACTTGACAATGTGATTGGAACTGTAGATTGGTACACAGTCGTCGGTCTGCAGAGTAAAGAGCAATGGGCTGAGCACACACCCTTGTGGGGCCCCTGTACTCAGCGTGATGGTCTAAGAGGTGTTATTGCCGACCCGCACATTTTGTGGCCTCCCTGTAAGAAAGTCCAACACCCAGTTGCAGAGAGAGGTCTTGAGTCCCAAATGGCTGAGTTTTTGTATTAGCTGCTGGGGAATGATTGTGTTGAATGCTGAACTAAAATCTAAGAACAACATTCGCACATAGGAGTTCTTTGAGTCCAGGTGGGTGAAGGCTGGATGGAGAGCAGCAGAAATGGCATACTCTATGGACCTGTTTGACCTATATGCAAACTGAAACGGGTCATGGGAGGGGGGAAGAATGGACATAATGCTCTGCATAACCAGCCGCTCAAAGCATTTCATGATGGTGGAAGTCAGTGCTATGGGCTGATAGTCATTATAGCTAGATGGGAGGGGCTTCTTAGGGACAGGAATTATGGTTGTGACTTTCAAACATGTGGGAATGACAGCTTGGTCCAGGGAGATGTTGAAGATGTCAGCAAGGACATCCTTGAGCTCCTCAGCACAATCCTTCAAAGCACGACCAGGTATGTTGTCTGGTCCGACTGCCTTCATCAATAACATGATTTCTAAAAGGCAATGTAAACCCTTATTACTAATAGAGAAATCATGTTGTCCTCTGCTAAACCTGATTAACAGAGGTAGATTTCTCTGTGAATTATGCAGCCATGTAAACTAATAACAGGGTTACTGTTAAGGATTTTGTAGTCTGTGCAACTCTTTCAATCTATGCATATATTTGCTTTGCACATGCTTTCAGCAACCACGGGTAGAAGTGTTCACAAAATACAGAGGCAAATGTTTGGGTGATTGCATTATTCCTTCTCCTGGCTGAAATAATATGTCTCAGTATTTCAGAAATCGCTGAATTTATGTTGATGAGCTGAATGTACAATGCTAAGCTCAGCAACACAATCTCGAGATCAGTAGGATACTCACACAACAAAAGTAACGTCCTTTGAGTAGTTCAATTACTTTTGAAATTTAAAGAGTAACCCAATGCATATCTTATTGAAGTAAAAATACCAATGCTATTATTCCAGCAGCAATGAGTGTAAGGCAAGAAGCACACGTACTGGGTCCTTTGCAGGGCTCATTTGCACAATCAAGCAGAAAAGAGTGTGCTGCGAGCAATCCGATAACAGAAACCTATAAATAAAGCATCAGTTTGACTAGACATATTTATAAAACGCAAGAAAATGATCACAGGTGTCATGCTTACTTTCTGATTCACAGCGGCCAATGATGACATTTAACTCCTTTTTGTGCAATTTAATAAGGTTGCAGCATTTTGCCACAGGAGAACTCCAGAAGATTACTTGTGCATGTAAACGCTGTTTATTAAGAAATCTGGTTTCTGCCTTAATCTGTATATTCAGCCTAACCCGATTATGTGTATGCATGTAAACACACTGATTACAGACTATTCTTGCTAAAAGTCATTGAAGGTAGGCCGGAATCACTAGAAGGGAAACTATCCTTTTACTGCAGAGCTTCTCCTCAACAGTAGACATTGGGAGCACCAGAATAAGGAAAAAGGCACAAGGAGCTTGCAGGAGGCTAAAAGCTTACCATTCAAAAGTCCCCACGTTGAACATTTGATTTCTTGCTGTACGTTATTGTAATCAGGAAACTAATAAGCTGGTATGACTGCTACAAAAAATAGTACAAGATCATGCTTTGTTACAAATATGGGGTTTGAGATTGAGGTCAAACCCCTGACAGTCATTACACTTTGCTAAATTCATTTATAAAATGAACAAATAATATTTTAAAAAGCTCATTCTAAAAGAAAGAAGAAATGATGAATGCTATGGCACATGTTGTTTCCTTTCTATTCATGTTTTGTAATAATGTAAATACTGTATTATTTCTTCACAGCAGTATAATGGTGCAGTGGTTAACACTACTGCTTCACACCTTCAGGAGATGGGATTTGAATCCCAGCTTAATTTCTGTTCATCCTTGCCTATTCTTTCATGTCTCCATGGATTTATTTTAAAGGCACTCTGGCTTGCGTCTATAATCCCAGAAATGGCAGCATGTCTCCAGTGTGCTTTGCGATGGCTTGATGCATCTTTCAGGGCTGATTCCTAACTGCAACTTCTCATGCCTCTGAAATTGGATAGGCTAATCTAATTGATTCAGATGGTCCAGAAAAGAGAGGTGTCAGCTATGAATAAAAAGAAAGAAAAGAAACTGCATCTCTTTTATTCTGCCACTTGAGACTTTACCACACATCCATGTAATCCTAAAGAGGTTGAAAAAGGACATGAACATTGAGCAAAGCATAGCTCATACAGATGGTTTGCACCACATTTAACCTAAATTATCTAAGAAACCAGTGGCTTTGAAATCCTTAAACGATTTGACATGCATTTTTTTGAAAACACCCTTCTCTTGCCCAAGGGTCAGAACATTAGAGATATATCACCTGACACTGAGCCGTCACTAAAACCTTTCAGTCCAGTAAATGGATAATTACAAAGTATGATGCACTCAAAGCAATGTTAATTATATTTCTGGAAAAAAAGATAAAACTGTCATGAACATTCAAAGACTAAGTACTATGACTTGACTAAAATCACAATGATGACCATCATCTAACTAATATTTAATCAAAACTGAATTCAATTTCATTGTACTGTGTCTATTAGAGACAGATTCTTCCAAAATTAGAATGCAGAGCATAAACTGCAGAAATATTCTTTTTTTTTCTAAATTCAAAAGAATGCACAATTTCCTTGGGTGTCCTTGAGATTATAGCAATTTTTAAACACGTGTCCTTATGGTTATACCACTGCTGTAGTAATAGCACAAGTAAGCTGCAGTTTAGGAGCCTATAAAATATTAAAGGCAATTTTAAAAAGTAATATCCATTATTTCTATTTACTCCACTGTCTTTGGCAGGCATGTGAAAGGAATGTAATAGTACATATCGATTTATCTAAAGCACCATGACCAACATAAAAGACAGCAGTATGAAATTAGAATATTGAAAATGAAAAGCTGGCACTATGTATAGGAAGTATTTTAATTGTGCTGGAATTGCCTGTGTAATTAGAATCAGATGACTCACATGAATTAACATGCACTCCACAAATTCAGTGAGAACAAGCTTGATAAGCTTCCCATCAATGAAGTGATCAGCCTAGGGTTAACCAGCTGTTATATACCATAAAATGCAACAGTGGTGGTTTAGTCATGCATCATTTTTAAAGCCGATCCACTGTCAGCTGAAGTCAATTACAGTTCTATCAAAACGCCTTTTACACACAAGCCATCCTAAAATGGAATGGTCCTCACCATATAATTAGGGCCTGATTTTTTTTTCTTTGAAAAAATTAACAAAGTACCCTCAGTATTTACTCTGCATAGGTCAGTGTATTTTTCAAATTGGTAACTAATTTCCCAGGAATTACAGCATTGCATCCCAACTTGTTAACTGACAAAAGTTGGTAAGTAAAAAAAACACAAAAGAATTCTTTGATCAACATGTGGTGATGTGACCCTCTCTGCCTCTCCCAAATGTCATTGATGTTTACAGCCTTCTTTATTCTTAATTGCAGCAATGGATTACATTTTCTGCTTTCAAAGTCATTTTTTACCTGGTCAGAGGTGTGGGGAACAGAAGCCTACTGTTTCTGAGCAGCAACAGATGCAAAGCTGACATGAATGTGAGGCATTATGCCAATCAACCTAACAAACATCCTCTGCTCTGTTTTTTCACTGTTCACAATTATTTATTTTTACATTTGGAGCCCAAACAGGTGTCCTACAATGGAGCCACTGGTAGTTGTCATGTAAAATTCAGTGTCTTAGCCAATCACATCATGTATTTAGACTGGAGAAGGTCAACTAGAGTCAATGGAGGAAACCAGTGTGAACATTGGAAGACCTCTAAGGCCCATAATTATCTAATAATTAAGTATCTACATATCTACCAGGTAAACTATAATGTTAACTCCATCCATCCATCCATTTTCCAACCCGCTGAATCCGAACACAGGGTCACGGGGGTCTGCTGGAGCCAATCCCAGCCAACACAGGGCACAAGGCAGGAACTAATCCCGGGCAGGGTGCCAATCCACCGCAGGACACACACAAACACACCCACACACCAAGCACACACTAGGGCCAATTTAGAATCGCCAATCCACCTAACCTGCATGTCTTTGGACTGTGGGAGGAAACCGGAGCGCCCAGAGGAAACCCACGCAGACACGGGGAGAACATGCAAACTCCACGCAGGGAGGACCCGGGAAGCGAACCCAGGTCCCCAGGTCTCCCAACTGCGAGGCAGCAGCACTACCCACTGCGCCACCGTGCCGCCCATAATGTTAACTCTCTAAAGGATATTCTTGTGTCTTAGGGCTGAATTAAGATTTCCACATTAAGTGCTACACAACATCTGTGACCAAACAGCAATTCCTACCCACTTTCAACTCATCTAAGCAGCAAAGCAATATTCTCTCATTTGTGGCTAGGCATGATACTTACCTCCCACTAACCGAAGAAGAGAAATGTTGATGTTATTTTATCTTACGGTGTTAAGGTTAGGGTTAGGTGTTATTTTTGTAAATAGCTGCAAATGTATTTTTTCATTACTCCCTTTACCAAAGGAATAAAGTTTATAAAATAAAGATGGAAATCTGTTGTGCTTGCTTTTAATTTGTAATTTCAGTTTGAAAAGATGCACCAGTAAAGGGGGGTTCAAATTGCTCTGAAATAAGTACCTTCTGGTGGACTCTATGATATCTCATTGTAGAGATATTTTTATCTTCACACTGCAAACTGTGTCCGTAGCACCACATAGTTAGAAAATTGAGACCGGTGTGTCTGCTCATGTGACGTATTTTTCGTGACCCTTACTTATATATTGAGGATAAATCACCCCTTAGTTTTGCAGTTATAAGTGTAATGACTATTTAATGAGTTTTATTGCTTCACTTGGTACTTTTGGTTTATTGCATTACCAGTTAAATATTTGTTCAATTAATATTTTGACATTAGTGACTCGTTTTGGCATGCTGCATTTAACAGTTAAATTCAGCAGATGGTGCACGAGCATTTAATACAGATATATAGCCGACAAGTACCCACACGTTTATGAATAATTTAGTAAATACATGGCACAAATTAGCTCTCAAAACTTTAAGCAGGCAAAAAACAACTTATTTTCTGTAAATTCCCTTTTGCACTTATTCAGTAAATGTAGTCCTCATTTACTTGAAAATCCATATCCTCACTCAGTCTCTGTAAATATACAGTTTGTGGTTGCATACTAATGCAAGTAGAAGTTCACGTAATGTAGAAGGTCAATACGTGAAAGTATAGGGTTGCATTACAGGCCTTAATCTGCCCATGCCTCCTCAACTTAATACTAAAATTATTGAAAGGACTTTGCTTTCTTCTGATTTATTATCTGAATAATTCTTTATTGTGCTAACCATGTTGAAAGGACTTTGTGGATTCCTTTTTTAGTTGACTGTTATCATCCTTTATTGTACAGACCAAGGGCTGCATGCATACACTACAGCTTGTCATTAACTTGGGGTTGAGAACAAAAATCACAGACTGCAGCATAAATAATAACTCAGTTTGGCCACATTCAGCACTAATAACGCTTATTACTTCAGTTCAGAAACTGGTCATTGGTATCAAAGGATCCAGTAGCACAGTATCGTATCAATAATTTAATATAAATGAGACAATTAAAAAGTCTGATGCATTTCCAGACTGTAATTTTCGACACACAACAGAGAGGAGATTTTTGAATATTTGTTGATGAGCATTCTAGGCTACTTTTGAGGTTTTTTTTTCATTTTTGATTTATAAGTTATATTTAAGCTATTTAGAACACAAAATTAATGTCAATTCTGGGCTTGACATTTGTAATAACTTTTCAAATTCCACTTTCTCCAATTTGTAAATCTGTCAGAGATTAATACACTCTTTCTCACTCTTTCTCTTAGTTGAAAATGTTTTTAATCATCACAGGTCTAGCATATTGTTCACAGAGACTTATGCTTCAGCTTGTGAGCTGTTTACCGGGTATATATTTGTATCCACATAGTCCTGAAACATCTCACTGAACCCCAACCTTCCCTTTTTGATAAAGTTTAGGATACTTGTGTGACTAGGACTACATTTGATGTCCTGATTTGCATCACTGGCTTGGGTACTGTTTTCAAAGCAAATGTTTCTTGGTAGCATCAAAATTCAATGCAACCCTGCTGTCTCTAATGTGGGATCATATACTCTGATAGATGAGATGGGGGTGGACTTTAAGGCTGAATCAAAAACACAATCAGAATTGCTTTCATTTGCCAGTACTTAATGTACAAGGTAGCTTTGGAGATGATGTAACAGAACAAAACCTCACATATAAATAATGTATATAACATCAGTCAAACAACATACATTATAAACAGTTCCATAATAGTGCAATTATAAAGGAGATATGCAAATGATGCACAAATGAAAGTGGGTGTGTGTAGAGTGTGTATACACATGCACACCCATACATTTACATATACATACACACTCTCACACCTTCAGACATGAAAGAACCCAGAAATAAGCAAGGAAGACAGGCTAAGTTACTGGTTTGTGAGGGCTATGGCTCTGGGAAAGAAACTGTTTAAGTGTCTATTACTTTTAGATTTTATTGACCTAAAGAATTTAGCAGAAGGGAGTTTTTGAAATAAGTGATGACGTGGGTGAAATGATTCAGAGGTGATCCATTTGACATGGTTTATGACACAAGATGCATAGAAGTCTGCAACAGATGGAAGAGCAAAGCCAATTATTTTCTGAGCAGACCTCACAACACACTATAATTTATTTTTGTAAAAAATCATTGCTCAACCAAACCAGACAACAATGGAGAATGTCATCACACTTTCAATTATGGCTTTGTAGAATTGTTGTAGGATGGAATAGGAAATATTTAATTTCTTTAGTTGGCATAAAGCATACATCTGATGCTGATCTTTCTTACAGACTGTTAATGTCCCAGCTGTAAGGGTTTATGATAGTTGTGCCTAGAAATTTTAAGGATTTCACAATATTGACTATAGAATGATTAAGTTCTAGAGTGAGAGATTGTAACTGTTGTTTGCAGAAGTCAGTTACCATTTCCGCTGTCTTGGTAATATTGAGTACCAGGTTATTTGTAACACTCCAAGACAAAAGATAGGTCACCTCCATTTTGTATGCCATTTCATTTCCTTTAGTAATTAGTCCAGTGATGGTGGCGTCATTCATAAATGTAACTATTTTATCAAAGTGTCAATTGACCTACAAAATTATCTACTTATCCATTAAAGTTTATTAGTTACTTAAATTCTAGTTGACTTATGAGTGAGTGTTTTCTGACATGAGGCACTAAAGTGAAATCATAATCATGAAGAAGGTGACATTGGCATAATAAACAAGATACGTGGGTGAATGTTTAAAGATCGTGATTACATTTCATTTGTATTGTGTTGTGTGATTATATTAGGCTAGTCATTTTATTTCAGGGGTTAAATTACACTTATATGTTTATATTTTATGCAGCTGATTCAGCAATATTATGATTTTTATGTCACTTTTGTCATTTTGACTTTTCTCAAAAACTACTTTGGGGTTGGGGGATGAATTATGCCAATGAAACCCCAGATGGTTACTAATAAACATTTGATTACAAACAGACTTAATTCAGTTTATTAATTATTACTGTATATAACAAATATTGGCATCTTCATTGAAGGCAGGCTCAGAATTCACATTCTGTTTTCCAGATATAATGCAAAAAAAGAAAAATAAACACCCTACAATAGTTACTTAAACACACATTCAAGTACACACGTAATAATGGAAAGATTCATAAACTTTGGCTGAAATAACCTGCAATTGCTGAGCACTTTGAGTAGTAAGAAAAGTGCTATATAAATGCAAAGAATTATTATTATTATTATTAAATATTGTTTTAGGCTACAGTCACACTACAGCTAAAAGTGACTTGATTCCAATTTTTTGCTCATATTTGATTTTTTTATGAATATTCAAATTAATTTTCCAAATTCAAGGTAATTATGTGCAAATATCTATCCCGAATGTGCCCCACAAAATTGTTAAAGCCAAATATGCAACAAATGCAACCTAAAAGACTACTGTGAACACCAACAGCACACTGGCTGCTGTACTTACTGTATAAATGTTCTTTTCAGTACAGGTATTCTGCAAATTTGTCATCTTATTAAAGAAACACAACTTGGTTATTACTGCTGTATCTGTATGTAGATACCATTGGACTCAACAAGGGAGCCTGGACTGGCAGAGACAAGATATGGAGTGTTTTAACGCAAAACTGTGCATTGACAATTGACAAATATTCTGTTAAGGCGTTCCATTTTCATCAGTAAACGCATAGTAACTGGGCTGTATTAGCTTTCAACAGTCATCTTAAATATTTATTTAAGCCTCTCACGTCAACACAGAGAGATATGACATATTTTGTGTATATATTGATTCAAAATTAGATGGGGAGTTTAAATTTACAGACAATTCCCATTCAACCGTTCAAAATGAGGACCATATTCAAGTTGCAAAAGTATTTGTGTACCAGACTTAGCTCCATACACAAAAGTGAGGTGAATGGTATCATAAAAGTTCTCATTCATGTGTTCTTGCTGTACAAACGTTTCTTAATGGTTGGATCTGTGCCATTAAGTGAAAAATTCAAAATTGAGCTCCAGTATTAACATAGCCATGCTAATCGAAGAAGATCCAGCTAAGAAAAGATATGAAGAGTTGACAACAAAATGACAACAACCTCCAATTAAATAAGCCTCTGGGTACACACAATCCTTTAGAATGAGCTAAATCACGGTTTGGCTGACTTGGCCTAATCTGCTGCTTTCCTTTTCTGCCACACCATATACTTTAGTCCACACCTATAATAAAACAGGATGGCTTGATGGTGTGTCAGTAAGCATGGATAACTAAGGTTCACAACCACGCTGATCATGTTTTCTCTATTCTTTATTACAGACTGTGGGGAACAGCCCGGACACAGACAGGTAGACACGATGGTTTCACCCAACACACGTTTATTAATCATATTTACAGTGCACAGACCCAGTGCCGCAGCACTAATCACCCCTCAAGTCCTTGGCCACACGCACAATGCCTTCTCTGTCTCTGGCCCGCCTCCACTCCTCTCTACCAAGCTTCGTCCTTCTTCCACCCGACTCTTGCCCCTGACTGGAGGGAGGCGGCCCCTTTTATTCACCCCGAAGGACTCCAGGTCCATCCTGAGGGGCTCCGTAGCCAAACCCTTGTGTGGCGGAAGCTCTGACGGTACATCCAGAAGTCCTCCGGGTGTCCACAATCCTCTTCCCCCCAGCACTTCCGGGTGTGGCGGGAGTGCTGAGGTCCAGGGCTCCCAAGGCATCGGGGCGCCCCCTGGCGGTGACCACGGGCCCCTACAGGGTAGAGCTTCAAAGCTCTGTACCCGTGGCCCCCAAAGCAACCAGGGCGGATGCCCCCTCGTGTTCTGGAGGAGGCATGAGCCCTCCTCCAGTCCTCCTGGGCATCCCGGCCGGGCATGAACCCCAGCCGGGTGCCACAAGACATTTCAGATTTTTTCAGCTTTTTAATACTACTATTACTACAACTACTTGTACTACTACCACTACTATTAGTAATTATAATAGTTATTATTAGTAGTAGTAGTAGTTGTAGTAGTAGTAGTTGTTCTTGTAGTAGCAGTAGTAGTAGCAACAGTAGTAGTAGTAATAGTTGTTATTGTTGTAGTAGTAGTAGTAGTTGTAAGAGCCAATCTTAGAAAGTTAAAGCTTTGAGTCAAACTCATGTTAGTGTTTGCTTAATTTGAATAGAATATACATTTCTTTCATAGTCATAAACAATGGTATAGTCTCTTTCCCCTGTAAGTTGGTATGAGATAGAACTTTCTTGCTATATCTGTGCCTAAGATACAGTGTTATTTGTTTCAGGTGGTGTTTAGAACAGGTCCCAGTACACAGGGATTTAAAAGACCCATTTTCAGCTTAGAAATGGGATAGGCATACAGTTTTCTGACCTTTTTGAAATGGTTCAGAAACGTTTTGAAGTAATTTTGTAACAATTTGAAATGTAACAAGATTTAAACTTTGAACAGAACTTTTCTTAACAAGACCTTTTCTTTTTTTTTTGCTATTTCAGTTTTCTCTTTTGTGTGAACTGTTTTACTTTGAATTTTAACTAAAACTTTTAAAAACAAAGATATTTTGTCTGTGGAATCATTTCAGCGCATCAGGCTTTTGTTGAAACCCATTTTTTATGCTAGAGTTGCTGAACTTTGGTAATTTTGGGAAAACGCAGCTACAGTAGTAGTAGTAGTAGTAGTAGTAGTAGTGTTAAGAACACAATACTCTCACTCCTTTTCATACTAAGGGCTAAGCATTGGGGTTAGGGGGATCACTGAGTGATATGTATAGCCACCAAGACATTAATAATACGATACACCAAAGCACATTGATTCAGAGTTTCATAAATCACTGGCCCAGCTAATTGTTGCCATCATAACAAATTTGTTAATTACAGTCCTGTTCTAAAAGTCACTTACTCTTTAAAATCAAACATTTTCCCTCCAAGACTTTAAAGTCACACATTGCCACTTATGTTTCATTAACAAAATTTAAAAAGAGGTGCCTTCATGTTGCAGCTCCTGGCTCTGCCAGCAGTCATCTCGTTTTTACTTTCCTGACCCTTTATTCTTCTTTTTAGCTCACTTTTAATAATTGGGTGCTTTGTCAAAGTAACAATGAGCAGATACCTAAAGTAAAATAAAGATGCAGACAGTTTAATTCAATGAGTGCTCATTCTCAATAAGTAGCTTAAAAAAATATTTCCAATACATAATTGTACATTTGAGAGTATTTCGCCTAGCCTGTGCTTAAAGTGCACAAACCTTTAGTAAATTTCCTAGCAATGTTAATGAGGTGCTGCAGGCTATTTCTGACTCTAAACTATGTGCTGAAGTAAGTAATTTAACTGAATAAACATCATTAAAGAAAACATGACCTTTGTGGTGAAAATGACATTTTGTTTTTCTTACGTTGAAAGAAGTGATTTTTCACTTAGCAATATCTTACCATATATAGATACAGGTAGCAATATCTATGTGCACATACCTGGTGCAAAGGGTGGTAGTGTCTGAAAATTGTTGCTAAAACCATTAAATTAAATCTGTTACATTAGTGGCTAATTCATACTGTACATTTAGATGAAAAAGTACAGCAGTCTGAACCAAAATGCATTTCCCATCCATTCTTTCATCTGGCAGGCCCATGGCAGGAAGCAGACCGAGTTCAGATAGTAGTCTATTGTAAGGTACATATACTCATTCTGAGCAGGCCAATTTAGAGCCATCAATCACCCCAACAGCACATCTGACAACTGCAGGTGGAAATCAGAATCTATTGTTGGACCCAATTCCCATTTACTGAGCATCCTAACAAAAAAAAAAATCCACTGTACAGGTATTTTTGATGCTTATAATAAAAACAGAGCCTGGAAAAGATGTTTGGCTATGCAAGGAGAGAAAATTGCCTCTTTTTAAATAGAGTGCATGTCATATATAAATCACATATTGAGCTGACTAAGCCATAATAAAGAAATCCTTTGTTTAGATATTGAATGGCATTAAATCATGCATTCCTTACATCTCCTCAGTACACCAGAAAATAAGTTAATACTTACATATACTTTATAATGATAGTACAGTTGCAGTTAAGTAGAAGGCTAGATAAACAGGCCAATGATCTATAGAAGATCACAATCCTCAAGATTTAAAAACAAGGGTCCATTGTGATGTCAGAAACTTTTACATCATTTTAAAGTTGCCTTTGCAGCTATACATCCATAGCATTTTTTATTTTAATAACAGAGTAAATTTAATTTGTAGAATCCCCTTCTCATTTTCAAAAGATTTTACTGTAACTCATAAAAACTGTTGCTAAGCACATGGCTTTACATTAAAGATGAGCGGTGTTTGAAAAGCACTTCTTAAATTCTCAGATATGTTAAAGCAGTTGTTTGAACAGCCAATTGACAGATATGACATACCTAGTACAGGTCTAGTCAGTCAGACTATGTTCAAACTCTGTTAAATGGCATGTGCAACTTTTATACCTTCTTTCCAATATATACTGTAATTGGGCCACATAACTGAGCTAATTAATGACAGTTTTCTAACGGCCTTATTGACAATGACAACTGTATGTACCTCTTTTATTATACCCAGAAACCACAATATAAGAAGCTCTCATAGTTCCTGCTCCTTAAACATGACAGTATATATGTATTTAGAGGTGCCTTGGCAAAGGCTTTCACTAATTAGTCAGAATCTTGGCAGGCTAAATTAACTTACTGAAAGTGCCATTTTGATTTTCCTCACTGTTTCATTTCTATACAAATGTGAGGCTCTGTGCTTTTCTCTAATAAATGAAAGACCCCAATTTGATGCTGAAGATTACACAGTCTATGGGAGTTGGTAAACAAGACATTAGGTTTACCAATTGTAATTCAAACCGCATAAGAGCAGCCATGGGCTACAGGCTTCCTATAACCAGCTTCGGCAATGCAATCAAGATGTCCACACTAGACAAAATAAGACCTTGTTGCGTTTGTATAAGGGAGGGCCGAATAGAAAGCCTTTAAGGTAAAACTGACGTAGAAGGATGGTGATGATATATAAGAGTTTCTCTGACCTGCTATATGCTAGACTAATCTGCAGTTAGGGAGGTAATCCAGTCTCATGAATTAAACCCAACTGAGAGTTCAAATTTAATCTGCTCACTGATCATTGAGATTATAAATTGTTTGGAAGCATGTGAGACCAAAACAAAGAGGGAATCATGCTTCTGGTAAATATACAAATTCAAGCCAAGGAGCTTTTATCTATTTTTTCAGTAAGGTACATGAAATTGCTTAGTTAATACCAAGATGGATGTGTTTCTTTATTTATTTCTAATTATTTCAATGCTATTCTTTATTCTCCCACCTGTTGATATACTTTCTGCACTTTTTTGCCCATTGTTGTCTCACTGAATCAAGTTCTTGTCCTTTCTTTTTGTTTTGCTGGCTACCCCACTTTCCTAACATTGAATAACCACAGCCTCCCATTGAATTCCAAGCCTTTTTTCCTTCGGAAAGTGAGTTTTCACCCATTTCCCCTTCTGGCTCTGGACTAATGTTTACTTTGTGTCTTCTTTTGAAATTTATTCTGATGTGTTTGTAAAGTAAGCCCTGGTTTCAATTAGAGAGAGGAACTAATTTAGCAACTCAACCTGGAAGGCATATACTACTTTTAGTTGCTGTTGTTCCTGCACCCACTGAGCCCTGAGCAGGCTTTAAAGAGGCAAACTTGTAAGAAACCTTCCCGAGTGTAAAATTAGTTATGGTCAAGTTCCACCTCCCACATCCCAAATCCAACCCATCCCAGGTAAAAACAATCTGCTGCCAGCATAGTCTTCTGAGTCATTTTGTTTCCAGGGTGCACAATGAGCGGCAACAGTGGCAGTAGAGGAGCTCTCCTTTTGTCATTGTGTGTACCTTTAATTCTCTCTCTCTCTCTATTTCCTGATCATTGACCAATCCTACTCTGTGTTTGGTGGCATGTGTCTCCATGTGATCCCTTGCCAGCAAGGCCACCTCCTACTGAATTAAACAAAATGGCTTATGTACCTTTAACAGTTAATACTTTAAGAATGTTATTAATTAAGTTTAATCTGCAGAGAACATTTTTCTAATTGATTAACTGAATGTATGAACTGTGTCTGATTACCTATCTTACAGGCACCGTGTTGCTTTGGGACTAGAACTGAGGAGTGTGTTGTGCTATCAGCATGCTAAATCTGTGACATTTTGAGTAACATACATTTTCATTACACTTTAAAGCATTATATAATTGTGTGCTAACGGTCAATGGTTTCCCTTATTAACATTATTCACATTACCTTGTATTAAATTAATTTTTAAAAATGTACCTAGATGCAGGTGTTTTAAGGCTATTTAAACAGTGTTTTCAATGTAATTTACCAGGTAGGGCACAAATCTGTTGTGGACTTTTTACAGGTCTTTTATAATATGAAATCTTTTCATTTTCACTTAATTTTATTATCATTTTTCTCATTAGTAAATAAAAAAAATAACTGTGAATGACTGCGGTGGGCTGGCGTCCTGCCTGCGGTTTGTTTCCAGCCTTGCGCCCTCTGTTGGCTGGGATTGGCTCCAGCAGACCCCCATGACCCTGTAGTTAGGATATAGCGGGTTGGATAATGGATGGATGGATGGATAACTGTGAATGAAAGAGCATTAATTAATCACCCCAAAATAAATATTTAGTAGATATCCATTGGAACAAATTATAGCCATCACTCTTTTACAATAAGTCTCTACCAATTTTATACACCTTTATACACTGACTTTTTTTCACATTCTTCTTTGCAAAAGTGCCAATATGCCTCAAAGTTGTGCATTATTGACAAACAGAATTTAAGATAGATTAGATAGAACTTTATTTGTATACAGGGCAAAATTTGCTTTTTTACAGAGGTTTTTTAAATAACTAGACACACACATATATATGCGAGTAGGAAGACGTTGTATGGACCAAGTGAAGGTAATTTCACACCAGGCCAGGGGGTGCTGGGGTACTCTAAACCTCCTTCTGTTGTCTCTGCAGACCAAAAAATGGGAAAACCTGTCTGATTCAACTCTGAAGACACCACTTCCGGTTCCGGCCCCAGAAACACGGCACTACTGGGTCCACTATGTCACTTCCTCATTTTGCATTTAAAAGCTGCCTTTTTTCCAAGAACCCTCAGTCTTGCTTAGGACTCCATCAAGGACACATCTGTCTTGATTTTCAAAACCTATTGCAGCCAGGAAATTATACAGGTGGCTGCCCCAAACCTATTTTTAAGTCTGCTGAGTGTGTTGATATATATATGCCACAAAGTTAGGAGACCCGGGTTTGCTTCCCAGGTTCTCCCTGCGTGGAGTTTGCATGTTCTCCCCGTGTCTGCGTGGGTTTCCTCCAGGCACTCCGGTTTCCTCCCACAGTCCAAAGACATGCAGGTTAGGTGCATTGGTGATTCTAAATTGTCCGTAGTGTGTGCTTAGTGTGCGGGTGTGTGTGTGTGTGCCCTGTGGTGGTCTGGCACCCTGCCCAGGGTTTGTTTCCTGCCTTGCACCCTGTGTTGGCTGGGATTGGCTCCAGCAGACCGCTGTGACCCTGTAGTTAGGATATAGCAGGTTGGATAATGGATATATATATATATATATATATATATATATATATATATATATATATATATATATATATATATATATATATATATATATATATATGGAAGAGAAGGTCTGTGATACGGTTTGCATATTTGCAGTTGGAGGTCCACGAAGGGAGAAAAAACGAATCACGTATCATAAAATAGTTTTATTCCTGAGCTTTCAACCCCTATCAGGGGTCTTCATCAGAGGATAATGCTTAGACTTACAAGAAACAAAGGCAATATATAGCAACACATTCTAGGGGGTTGGTGGAGGTGACTAAGTCAGTATGATCCGGGGGTTGGGGGTTGTATAGTTTAATTATTGTGTACATGTCCTTCTTAAGTTGGCATATGCTGGATTTATGTCCAAGTGTCTGTTGATGGCGTTTTCATCTGATAGCCAAGACTCGGCCAACTCTCTGGCACTTTTAGTACTGGCCTTAAAATTTTACTTTTACGTTGTCCCAGTTGAATGTGTGTCCTGTCGATTTAGTATGTGCATATATCAAAGATAGTGCGTCCTTTCTTCTGACGGCGTTGCGATGTTCCTGTACACGTGTTGAGATTCTTTTTGACGTTTGTCCTATGTATACCGCTGAGCAAGAATTGCATGGAATACTATAAACTGCGTTTCTATATATATATATATATATATATATATATATATATTGTAGACGCTAAAGGAGCTGTTGCCACGTTGAACCCACCAGACAGACGTCCAGGACACACGTTTAAAAGTACCAAGAAGATTCTTTAATATTTTCTTCAATAATAGTGCACAAAGCACCGCACACTCCATAATTCTTAATAATAATAATAAGAAGAAACAATAATCAATTACAAAAATACCAATTCTCCACTCCCAGCAGCTCCGTCACACTCCCACCCAACTCCGGCTCGATCTGCTGGGTTTCCCACAGTCCTTTTAAAGTCCATGACCCGGAAGTATTCGGACAAGGAACACCTTCTTCAAATATCCCGTAAGTACTGCGGGCTTCCATCCTCGTGACTCCGAAGTACTTCCAGGTTGACGTAACCATAATAGTCCCCGGGTTCTTGGTGAGCTCCCCCTGGTGGCACCCACGGCGCCCAAAAGGGCTTCAGAGATGGACTCCATGTCCCATGCTGCCCTGAAAAGGCTCTTTCTTTCAGTTGAGGGATGTCCCGGCCAGACTGAAACGCCGGCCGTCCTTCACAGTGCTTCCCCCCCAGCTGAGCATTATAATGTGAAGCGGCCTGCCCCGCTAGGGTAGTCCTGTCCCGGGAGGGACTGTCTGCTCTGACTGGACCACAGCTTCTTCCTGTAAAACAAGAGTAGGAGAACAACGGGGAGACATGGCAATTCTGTTTAACAACATCCCCGGTTCTCCCTGGACAATCTCGCCATAATTGGCCCAGCCGATGGCATTCATAACACAGACTCCTCCCTTTTTGCAATGTGCTGCGGGACTGGAAACAGGCCGGTAACTTCTGCGTTGCCTTTTGTCCAGCTGGGGGAGGACTATCTCTCCGCCCACGCGGACAGCATCCCCTCCACACACGCTCTGTGTTAGAAGCTCCCTGTTTTACCTGCGGGATCTCCTTTTCTTTCTGAGGCTTGCTTACAGTTTGGGTCTCCCTATGAATAAGAGAGAAACCCTTTACTGTCTGCACTCCTTTTGTTGTAAGTGAGACTGATGTCGATGTCTTAAGGCTCAGGACCACTCGTAAGCCAACACTATCTCGCTGCTCCGACGGCCCTGCTCCTTCCACCAAACACTTGGTCATCATGCCCCGATCGACTATGGGACTTAGGATTACTTGGCAGCCGATACTAGAAACTCGCACTGCCCTTGTAATCTGAGTCCCTACTTCATGTACGGTACCGGATACGCTCACCTGTACCGCCAAATCAGTCATCTGTGGAAGCTTCCGTCCGCAGCGGCGTAAATACTCCTCCACACGCCTTGGAGGTGCTTCGGCCGTCACTCCCAATTCCTCGATTACTTTTTTAATTGAGGTGATGATCTGTAAAAAGCTTTGGACAGGCTGTATTAGATTGTCAAGGTCCCGCACATTAAAGTCCCTTTCTTGATCAGCTGGAGGCAAGCTCGGCCTTTCAAAAACCCCGCCATCCAGCTGCAAGCTGACAAGCTTCTCCTGCGCCTGTGCAGTTGGGTCTCGCACGGCCTTTTGGGATTTGGAGTTCCGGAGACTGGCTTCGAGCTGACCGCTACCCGCCTGACTCAATTTTTCGGCGGATCCATCGATCACTCCCCAAAATTCCTTACCTTTAATTATGGCGTGCAACGCTTTGTCCGCCTTCCCCTCCCTTTTCGTGAAAACCAAG